>NC_070632.1:7653555-7958555 GCF_947347685.1 Pleuronectes platessa
GAAGACATACTGATCCCATTTACAACGGAGAGAACTGATGCAACTGGAGACAAGTCAATGCAAGAACCAGTTACCAAAACCAGGAAAACAAGTGTCAGCATTAGGGGCTGGGAATTAAAAGTAAGGAAGAACAAGGAAGACCATATAGTGTGACACAAAACGCTGCAGAAAAATAGAACATACCAAAAACTTGTTAACATTTTTCAGGTTCATCTTGATATCTCATACAGAGATATTATATTTAGGTTTAAAGACTGTTGTGTAAATACGGTGAAAGATCCGCTTGAGCAAAACACTGGATAACTCTTACACCTTGCATATATAGTTAAGAGTTTTCTTATAAAACTTCAACTTTAAGTTTGTAGAGTAGTTTCTCAGATATCCTGCGAATCAACAGACCAGCCGCTGGGGCCACGTACGGCACCTCCTTGCTAGAGGTAACATTTAAGAAACAGTGGTGGCAGCAGGCTCACAGCCTGGTTGGGGCCTGCTTGGTTATCTCTCAGCCAAAATGTCACGACGTGAAGCAACACCCCCGACAGCAGGCCTCCACCCTTCCTAAACCCAGAGCTGCTTTTAAAAGTGCGACCTGATAAGGAGCCAGGAAAAATAACATAATAATGTCACAGAGACACACCTGTCTGTGGAAGTCCAAGTCTGTGCTTCAGAATGAAACATCACAGGGTGAAATTAAAGCTTAAAGGGAAAGTTCACCCAAACAATGAAAAGTCACTCATTATCTCCTCACCTCTATGCTGATGGAGATGGTGGGTGAATGTTTGAATCCACAAAACACTGAAGGAGTTCGACTTTCAAATTCGACTCGAAACAGCGTCATTTACACGCTGTTGTCTTCCACCTAGTTACTGGTTTGAATATGAATGTCTGTGCTTGCAGACACTTGGATGACACCACAGGAGCAGTATGGAGGCATGTTGTGTTTACGCCGTGCATGAGAAAACACTGTGATTCCTTTCATGCAAACTCGGGTTTCGTTCTGACAAGACAATCCAGTGGCTTCAATGTTTGCATGGCAAATGCTTCGATAACTCATGTGAGGTCTACGATTCCAGACTAAGCTGTTGGGAGTGTTACTGATGTCACGGCTGCACCCACAGGCCTCGAACTTTGGCTTCACAGCAGGTGTCATTCTGAGACATGTTCCCCCTCATCCACTGGGGACGGCCACCAAACTCCTGACATGGACCACAACAGAATAAAGTGAGGAAACAGCATCATCAGCTCGTGTCACCTGCAACATCAGGGCCAGACTATCACAAAGATGAAGCTCTAACCACAGTGCATCGAGGGACTCTGTGTGTGTGTGTGTGTGTGTGTGTGTGTGTGTGTGTGTGTGTGTGTGTGTGTGTGTGTGTGTGTGTGTGTGTGTGGTCACATAACATCTGTGTAACCTGTGTTCATCCTTCAGGTGTGACAGACATGTTCTCCATCAGTGATCTCTCTCTGACACAGGAGCTTCTGTCATTTCCCCAAATGTGGCTCATTAGCCGGTTAGCATGTCGGCTAATGCTAGTTCCAGGACCCCGGCGCACCTTGCACAGGAAATAAACTCTAACCAGGCAGAGCCGCGTTAGCCACAGTGACAGACGGGTACCGTCAACCCAGCTGCTGTGCAACCATTCTTATGAATAAGCCCCTCAATATATAAATGTTCTCCGGCTGGACAGCTACCCGCGGGCCACACAGGTGCCCCAGAAAAGCCGCCTGCTCTGGGGGTAACACTGGGTCGCTCCGCCGCTGCCAGCTTCGCTCCCGAGCTAGCATCGCATATGCTAAAGCTACGCTAGGCAACAAGCTACCCGCTTAAGAGGCAGATTAACGCGTCAAAGTGGGAATCGAACGGTGTCCAACGCGATGGTGCACCCGTCTCCCGCTGACCTCGGCGGTGTCAGCCCCGGGGCGGTGGATTTGAGGACTGCGCACTTGGACCTGTCAGACGAGAGCACGCTAGCTCAGCAAGTTAGCCGTGTGTACTCACCCCATCAGCCAGTCCATGGTGCTGTGTGCAGATAGCGGAGCTAACGTTAGCCGGCAGGGGATAAATCCAGCAGGAGCTGGAGGCGAGCCCCGAGTCTATCCGGCCACCACACTCGCTGCCCTGGCCGCCTGGACCCCCCCCGAGTCCCGTCGCTGTCCCCCAGGGCCCGTGTCTCTCTCCCAGATGCCGGATCCCGGGTCGGTGGAATGCAAAACGCCGCTTAAACTTTGAGCGATCGTCCTTGTTTTGATCCGCGGCTAGCGGGGATCATGGAGCGGCAGGAGCGCAGTCTGGTCGGCGTGTTAACTGGAAGCGGGAGCGCAGCATCGGGTGACTTTGAGGCGCGGAGCGGAGGGGCGAGCGGTGCGGGTCCGCCCGGAGTCGCGGTGTCCGGTCTGCAGAGGCGCCGAGCGAGGCTGGTCTGTCGGTGGGGAGCCGCCGGTCAACCCTGTAACCTCTGTCATGCAGCCTTGTATGGCTACTGTGCTAGCTGACAGCCTGAACCACCACTGGGGCTGCTGCTCTCTGAGCGGAGTCTAAATCCGAGTCCGGAAGTAAACACAGACCCGACCCACTCCGTCTCTCCCGTGCGTAAAATGCGTGTCACGCAGGGGGGGCTGTGGACACGGAGGCGGTGGGAGATGTAGTGAGACAGAACCCGGGGAGAGGAGAAGAGATCTGTGCTCATGCTTCAAGCAGACGTCCACGAGTGAGCACCTTCATGGAGCTGGTTACATCTGCACTTTACATCACATGGAGCCTGGATGTAAATCTCTAATCACATGTCGTGTTCTTCTACTGCAGCTAATGGATCCGACCAAGAAAGATCATCTGATCGTTTAGGGGGATAAACTAAACAATATGTTTCTGTGTCGTTCGGTATTTTTCTTGTGAAATCCCATAAACTTCCACCTTCAAATGAGACAAATCCATTAAGGCAAAGACATATGCCCATAGCGAGTTTAGGGGTCACAAATAAATGCTTTATTTTAAAGGAATACAATAACATTTGTAAACAGTCATAGGAAAAACCTTCTAACAACCCGTTCATAACTTAATAACAAGGCTTTATAGCTTTTCTGTCAGTCATTAACATTTTTTTCATCTGAACCTTGGAGTTTATACGACTGGACAAACTCCTTCGGTGCAAATATCATCTTCAGGCACAAAATGACCTGGTTTTACTGTATATTTTGCAGCTTTCTCTAAATTCAATGATTGCAAATGTTGCAGGGATTCATGCAATGTTGGCTAAATCACGCCCTACATTGACTTGTAGAGTGCTATGTGCAAAAAAATCTAATTTCAAGAGCTTTATCGTTTAAGCTCAACAACTCACTGACCCAGAGAAACCTTCGGGCCCTGGTGGAATCATCCGGGCACACGAGTCATTTGATTTCACAGTCTTTGGATGCCATGTGCAGTCTGCTACAGGCCAATGTACTTAATGGAAACTTAAGAGATGACATACGCAGCGTGTACAATTCACAAAGAGCGGTATAGGTTGTCGGGGGTGGTGGTGCTGATGGGGTCAATGGGGCCAGGGTCCCCCAGTTAATTCAGCCTCCTTTAATTTTCCCCACCAGAAGACACGGAACATAAATAAGCCCTCAAACGAAACCCAGAGGGAGACGTCATCGGGGGCCATAGATCTCAACAGGAAAGGCGTTCATGTGCACTGACCCCTCTCTGCGAGGCTGTGCAGGCACGGCAGTTACAGTAATGAACAATATATCACTGGTGGAATTAAAACACAGTGTCGGCCATTGTTCTACCTCTCATAAAACCACCGTCCCTCAGGCAGAAAGAACTGCACTTTACGTTTCGTTGTTTGTTTCATTGCATCCGCTCTCAGGTTCACTGATGACCTCACTGCTACTCCCCTCCTCCTTCAGTGAGAGAGAGAAGACGGCGTTTGATCAGTTAAGGTGTTGATTGATTGATTTTTATTATTGTGTTGTGCACAACACGCTTATCAGACACCATTATTTAGAAAAAATATCAAAAACTAGCAGAGCCAATAAGAATTCTACACAAGTTAACCATCCTGATGTCTTTCTACAAGATTTGGATACAAAGTAGGATCAAGTTTTTATAATCCAGTTGTGTGATTAGGAGAAAGTTAATCATCAAGTATTTGGATTTAGATAGGTGGATGGAATGATAGATA
This sequence comes from Pleuronectes platessa, assembly GCF_947347685.1. Classification (NCBI taxonomy): domain Eukaryota; kingdom Metazoa; phylum Chordata; class Actinopteri; order Pleuronectiformes; family Pleuronectidae; genus Pleuronectes; species Pleuronectes platessa. The sequence continues at coordinate 7,657,725 of NC_070632.1, forward strand.
GATACATAGATAGATACATAGATAGATAGATAGATAGATAGATAGATAGATAAATAGATAGACGGACAGACAGACGGATGGAAAGATAGATACTTTATCAATCCTGAGGGGATTTCACAATTGTCTGTCTTTTGTATAGACTAAGATATTAGGCTAAAGATGGATGATGAGATAACGTATCATGAACTTGGCGTTAGTCGCGGCCCTAAAGAGAAACATGTCAAAATATTTCTAAAATAACTGCAAGTAAAAAAATACAATGTGTGTTTTAGTGTCTGTATCATTTGCCTTCTTTCCAATCTGTGAGTTTTATCTCGGTGCTGGACGACACTGAATCATATAATTCCTGGAGTACCCTCCTGCTGCCCCTTCCCTCTGTATACAGGGACTTTAAATAGCTCTGTCCCTCCTCTCTCTTCAGCCTCTTATAGAAGAGCATCAATCAGGCTGATGCAGTTGAATAGATGAGATCAATATGAAAAGGGTCCTGAGAAAATGACTGCTCTCCTCTTCTCTCTCTCTCTCTCTCTCAGCTCCTATCATCCTCCCTCTTCTCTTTCTGTCTCTCGTTTACTCCCCCCTCTCTCTGCTCCCTCCTCCTTGCCCCCCCAGGCTTCTATAAATAACTCCACCACACAGGGCACGCGGAAGAGGAGCCCTGTTAACAGGAGGCAGAGCCACGCGATTGGCTCGTTGACAACCCTGCCTCCAATCAGCTCGCGGAGAGGCGGAGTCACGGTGATGATTGACAGGGGGCTGGTGGGATCGATTGGAATTGGTCAAAAGTGATGTGATGCCTGTGTCAGCCACCCGGGGGCGGTGTGGGATGATTGTTGACAGCAGGCCCGTGCAGACACTGCACTGAATGTACTGTGGTCTCAGTTTTACACTCACTACCAATGTTTATGATACTAACTATGTTCTAAAAAATAAACTTATTTCTGAACATAGAGGATATCCCTGTTACAAACATGATTCCATTCATCTTCATTTGATTGGGACCTTTTAAAAGACATCTGGATAAGACCTCAGCTGACAGAGTAAATATATATATTTGTCTAGTTGTGTTGATATGTGGACAAGTGGTTTGTGAATAAGCCTTTTTCAGTGATACCAAGTTGGAAACAGCTCCAGAGCAAATATTACAATTAAATGACGACTTATGTCCATTTATGTGTTTCACGTTCAGGGTCCTTGTGCAGGTTGACTCTACGTCTAAACAACAAAGGGGGACTCGAATTGAACTGTGTCATCGATAACTTCATTAGTGACACCAGAGCCATGCAAAGTCAATGTGTGCTGTCAAAAACTCCCCCTCACAGCTTCATGACTGCAATTTAGGGATGACGACAGCGACTTATGATCACCCTGCAGCGACCACAGTTCGGACACAAAGCTGCTGTGTGTTGTCAGAGCTGGTGCCAGAGATGAGCTGTGTGGGAAAACGAGCTGGCCTCAGGTCAGGTGCTCGCCTGAGTTAGCCAAGGTCACTTCCTGAAATCCACCCAGTCGTCAATACTGAGCCACCCAGGGGTCGATATGTTCCCATTCCACTTTAGCCCAGCCAGTGCAGTGCACGAGAGGGAGAGAGGGGGGGGGGATCTGCATGACGTCAGTGGCTGAAATAAAAACAGAGACAAAAATCGGATAGCTTTATTTCCTAATGGTGAAAACATTATAATATGTGTATTAAAATATGTTTTCTTAGCACACACAGCATATGTCAGAATATCTGACGTCTCAACAGTGTGTTACTTATTATGTGAACATGCATGATTTGCTGTACACACAAACATACAAACACAAACACACACTGTGTATGTGTAGAATTGTCACACTTATGATCCTCTATCAAGATCTATGTGCACCTCAGTGTTTGATGTTGTTAAAGGTGACTTTTAACCTGCTGTGAGACACATAAACAAACACACACACACACACACTCACACGTTCATACACTTTACACGTGTTGCGTTATCAAGATAAGAACAACACAGCAGAACCTCAGGCTTTTTTTAAATTCTCAAACCCCTTTAAAGTAAATTTTTTAATCAGAAAGAGATTATAATGTGTAAACGTACACACACAACTCCCCCCCCCCCCCCCCCCACACACACACAGACACACCACATACCTATAGATCAGCTCAGTGCTGCCAGGGGGAGTGAGGTATTGGCTGCAGCCTGACTGATATGATTTATTCATCGCTGGCAGCGGTAACACAAAAAACCATTAGGAGGCATTCAAATGGAGACACCTCACATTACTCCTGCATAAATAATAAATGCTTAATAAACGCAGTGAGGAGAGTATATTTGTGAATGTCTGTCTGTGTTTGTGTTTTTTGCATAAACCGCACAATAACTACTAATTAAGTGTAGATTATGTTCATAAACTTACACTTAAATATCATTCAAGTTGTTTTTCTGTAGATTTCAGCTGAACTGACGATAATTCAAAAAATTGAAATGTTCATGTTCTGCAAAATATAAAAAAAGAGAAAACTATGAGTTGTCAACCGGCACTTTGTTGCATATTTTAATGTAAAATCCCAACAGTCTCCAGACACACAGGCAGATATGTTTGTGTGCATGTGTGTGAGTCTCTGTGTGTGTGTGTGTGTGTGTTGTGTCACAGACCTGTTTACTGTTAAGAGTCTGATCTCATCACTGCTGGCTTCATTTTAAGTTTCTCAATAATGATCACACGATATAAGGTGATGATAATGGAAAATTGCGTGACTGGGTTTCATATTGTCGGCACCAACAAGTCTGCCTGTGTGTCGATGCAGTATATAACGTGTGTGTATGTGTGTGTGTTTGTTCTTGTGCTTGTGTCATTTCTGGCTCCACACTGACGGCTGATGTCTCGCTGTATGAGTCAGTCTGAGCCACATTACTCATGTCTGCAGACCTACCTGTCTCCAGTGACTCCAGTCTTATGGAGGAAGAGGAGGAGGAGGAGGAGGGAAGATGAATCTGAAACTACGGAGAACGAGTACACTGTTGTTGTTTAGTGGGTCGAAGGGGAGAGAGAGAAAGAAAGGGGGGGGGGGGGAGCTGAGGGGAGATGAAACTGATAAAAACAAGAGAGGGAAGTGAAACCAGAATGATTGGCTGATCTAAGACCCTGAGAAATACCCATTTGGGATTTCCCCCCCAAAAAAAGAGGGGAAGTTGTAGACGAGATGTAGAACAGTCCTGCCTCAGGTGCATCAAACCCCTAAATGGCCCAGTGAGCAGTCAAAGCATGTTGTGTCATTGCACTGCATGTTCCATGAATACAAGTGATACAAAACGCCCTCCCCCCACCCGACTGTTTCAAACAAAATCAGACATGAAGTCATTTTCAGCCAGAAGCAACTGAACAGAAATAGCTTGCATGTGGCTCTGAGGTCATAGACACAGGGAGGGGAAAAGATAACCGACAAGAAGACACTGTGTGTGTGTGTGTGTGTGTGTGTGTGTGTGTGTGTGTGTGTGTGTGTGTGTCAGTGTTAGTGTGCTGTGTGACAGATCTTTGTCTCTCTTATTTTAAACATAAATCATCATCAAAATGAATGGTTTGATGAGAGGCACCACATTGGCAGGGTGTATTACAGATGTGACTTCTGGGCCCAGTGTAAGAAACTGTGTATTATAAAAATTTAAATAAAGTAAAAAATGTCATCTATATTAAGCAATAATAATAATGTGTAATAATCAATCAACAAATATCATAATTTTATCTTAACCTATAACATTTTTATAGGTAAAGATTACAAGTTAGTCATACTAACCTATTTATCTATGTATCTATGTATCTATGTATGTATCTATGTATCTATGTATGTATCTATATATGTATCAATGTATCAATGTATCTATGTATCTATGTATGTATCTATGTATCTATGTATGTATCTATATATGTATCAATGTATCAATGTTTCTATGTATCTATGTATGTATCTATGTATCTATGTATGTATCTATATATGTATCAATGTATCAATGTATCTATGTATCTATGTATGTATCTATGTATCTATGTATGTATCTATATATGTATCAATGTATCAATGTATCTATGTATCTATGTATGTATCTATGTATCTATGTATGTATCTATATATGTATCAATGTATCTATGTATCTATGTATGTATCTATGTATCTATGTATGTATCTATATATGTATCAATGTATCAATGTATCTATGTATCTATGTATGTATCTATGTATCTATGTATGTATCTATATATGTATCAATGTATCTATGTATCTATCTATCTATCCTTGCATCCATCTACCAAGCTACTTATACATAAAAACATGCATAAATACAGTACATAAACTGTATATATATGGCCTTATCTATATAAAAGTAGATACAGATATATGTAGGTTTCATTAAGACAAGCTCAAATAAAATAAATCCCCCAATCCAGACAACTGGTCTGCTGCTCTCTAAAGTGTTGATTCAGTCAGGAACACAACTGATCACTTTCATTTTAAGGCAGCGAGAAAAAAGGGGAATATTAAACCGGATCAAATTTAAAAGTCATGGGCATTGAAATACTGCAAAGCGGCAGCTGCGGTTCTTAATTCAATTTGTCGTTGGTTCAAAAACTCCTGCAGCCTCTGCAACCTGAGTGGAAACTCTTCACACATCTCGACTACCTCTTCCCTCACTCGCCTCCATCATTCAGAGGGATGAGGCAGTGTCTGACCTTGAGTTAGCGGAGCCACATCCACCTGAAGCACTGTCTTCTTCTGTGCTGCTCCAGGATGTGGTTTTTTGGAGATGCAGACGCTGGGATATGGGATATGCGCTGACTGTAGCAGCAGGGACAGTGTGTTTGTGTGTGTCTGTGTGTGCAGGGCCGGCCCTGGCAATGTTGGCGCCCTAGGCGAGATTTCAAATTGGCGCCCCCCCAACATACACACGCAAACTGTCATTTATCCCCAAGACGATTGGACTGTATACAGATGCACACACAGGCAGACAAAGTTGTAAGCTATAAAAAACAATAAAAATATATAATAACAAATATATATAGAGTCTGAAATCAGCTGTACTGATAGCATATCATGTTATGTCGACAAAAATAAACATTAATGATGTCCACAATCGGGGTAATTCTTACCTCTATATTGTTCTTTCTTCTCCTCCTCTACTTTGCGGTGCTCTCTGAATTGTGCACCTGATAATTTAATCTTTTTTTGATTAATCTTTGACTCTAACCGCAGTCTGTGACCGCAGAGTGTACGTCAGGGACACACCTGAGGTGGAAGCGCACATTCTGTGTGAGCCACCGCCTGACTGTTAACACAGGGGGCAATCTAGGAGGATGTTAGATGCTGGCTTGCCTGTCCACGGAGTCACGAGAGGTGACATCAGCAAATGTCCCTACTATGCTGCCAAAATGAGTAGGTTTTCATACTTCTCTTTGTATGCATCATGCTGCTATGATGAACTGTTGTGAGGTTGTTGTTTAGGTTTGTTTTCTCTTTTTGTGCATCCAGCGGCGTCGAGTGGAACGGCATGTGCCGGTCAACTCGCCATTGCCGTACTCTGACACCCAGCGGGACAGGTTCTGTTTGCGACTTGGATTGCTGCTCAGGATGGATTCGCTGCATGGTATCTGATGTGATCCCACCTCCAGCCTGTCATTCTGCTGCTGAGAGAGGGATAGGGAGAGGGAGGAGAAACATTGAGGGAAGGCGAATAAGGAGATTGCGACTTTCATAGTTTAATACAAACATTCTTTAGGGGTCCAAGCTAATTCAATATTGCACATTGCTAAAGACGGAAGCTGACAGGAAATATACTTGGTTTTATTGGACTATTAGCACATCAGCTCATCCATCTCTCATGCTCTGCCTTGATGTGTTGTTTCTCCGCTTCCTTTGGACTATCCTTCCATTTGATGTCCCTTCAGAGTATCTGATTGTACCTCAAAAACTTCTGGAGCTGTTTACTGATATTGGCTCAGGAGCACATTGTGTGAATACTTTGATTTTATAAATTTATAAATGATTTTTACGTGAAATTACTTTTCTATGCGACCCTACTTATAAACTGTAACTGGCTTTACAGCTGACAATGATGCACCTTTATACAATACACTGTTACACAAGTACAGTTCTTTTTTTTTAATCCATTTTCACATTTCGTAATTCATACTTGGCACTAGAAAGTTAATACATGTGCACAGACAAGTGATAGGAATCTGAAGCTGTTTTTCAAGACATAGCACACCTACACTTTGACAAGTGCATGTTTTATTAAAACTATTTCAGATAATTGAATGTCTACTGATGCATGTTGAAATGATTTAATTCTTTGCTTTGGCTTTTAGTGCTGTATTAGTATTAAGGTGTAAACAGAGACAGTTTCTCTGTTTGAGAAGGAAATTCTCTTCTTCTAATATTAATGGTTTATCTACATTCTTCTTATTAGTAGTTTATCTACTTGACAGTTATTTATGTACAAGGTAGGTCTTTTAACAGCTCATTTGTTTTGAATACACAAGTATCCACCATCGCTAACACTGTGTACCCATCATCCATATTGTGTTGTGTACGACTTTGAAGGAGGTTTTCTCCTGTTATTACAAAACTTTTGTGGCACTTGTACTGTATGCAGTGTAATTCATTTCAATTTTCACCCTGAGACAGTATGCTTGTTGCACACAGAGTACCAAAGGAGATGTGTTGATTGTAACATTTAAACCAGGATGCTGTGCTCTCAACGCATACTGCCTGTTACTATGCAGTATTATTTAATCAGCAAAGCTCATTCAGGACAACAGCTGGTGTGCAGAGGAACCAAGTGGTTGTCCTTCAATAAGGAGTTTGCGAGTTTGAGTCCCACTCTTTCCTCTCTTGATGCCGGCAATATACTGAACTCTGAATTCTATTAACTGCAATATATTTCAAATTAAACTTATTAAATATTTAAAAAAAATAATTTAAATTAAATAAAAAATAAATAAATGCGAGCGCAACTCCTGCGCAATGGCCTTTTGCGCAGGATGTGCGCAATGGGCCTCTGCGCAGGATGTGCGCGCGCAGTTTTTTTTTTCCCAATTTAATTTAATTTGATTTTTTTATATTTAATTTAAATATTTAATTTTATATTAAAACAATTTTTATCTATATATATTTTTTTAAATGTAAACTGAACTACTTTAATGGACTGCTATCATTCGAAAATATGCACCATTATCCCCAGGAAGACGAGACATAGATAGCAAATTGTTGGGTGATACATGAATAAAAATTGAACAAACTAAAAAGATCTTCAAAATTAGTTTGAAGATCGAATTGTGAAAGTAAAGTTGCAAAGCTGGTTTTACCGTAATGAGTCAAACAGCGCGGTTCTATTTGAAAAGATTCTCTGAATACAGTCGAGAGGGCGAATCTCTCTTTTGAAATGGTAGGGACACAACAGTTGTTTCGCCCTAATCAAAATCCCCCTCATCCGCACCCATGAGTTCGGACCCAGCTCCTGTGTCCACTGGTGTCTTGGCAGCGTAGTGGCGTGGTGCTGGCTCATCCCTGTGGCCCAGGGAGCGCCTTTCTCCGCACTGGTTCAGGGGTAAATGATGCTGGTCTTCACAGGTGACTGACCTACGCAAAGCTGTAGCCCCTGTAGTGTGTGTGTGTGTGTGTGTAAGTGTGTGAGTGTGTGTGTGTGTAAGTGTGTGTGTTGATACATTGATGGGGTGTGGACCTGAGCAGAGTGCTGATGAGGCTGACGCTAAGAGAGAGGCAGTTTGTTCCACCATTAGAAAGACAGAGACAGATGTCAGCACCAACAGCTGCTTTTGTCAGCACTTTGTGTGAGTACACACACACCCAAACACACTAACACACTAACACAAACACACAAGCACACAGTGGATGACAGTAAAGAGGGTGTGCCTCACTCATACACAGAGAAAAAAGAAGTTAGAAACCCCCCTCTCTCAGTTTATCTTTTTGTCCATTCATTTAGTTTGATTCCTGAAAGGAAACCTGAGGACGGACAGACTGATGTGTGTTCACCCTGCTGCCGGCCTGGCTGCTGAATCTGAAGCATCGATCGCCTCTCACCTTCCTGTCGGAGGACGAACCCGAGCTGCTGAGTTTGACTGGGAGCCAGCAGTAGGTGGCAGCAGTCAGTTATGCAGTGAGTTCTCAGGATGACAGCGTCTGTTTCCTGGTGCAAACCTCTGTGTGGGAGCTTCATCACCTTCATCCTTGGGAGATATAATAAATCAGCCTTTGTGGTTTGATAGAAATAAACAGGGTGGACCTGTAATTGCTACTTTGACCCATTTCTGTGAGCTCTGTTGTTGTTGTTCATGTAAGAGGCCCCTGACCGCACGGTTTCGCCTCTCGCAGACTTTCTTTGTTTTCCACTGATTTGCCCGTCTAGACCCCCCCCCCCCCCCCCCCCCCCCTCTCGTCTCGCTGTACCGCTGCAGTGGGAAACACACAGGTGGCCATGACAACGCTAACTGCATTAAGCTGGATTACCTGAGGCCTGGTGAGCCCCAGAGCCGGGCAGGGATTCCTCCTCACCACACGCACTCACTCCACAGCCTGCTGCTGCACAGAATGCACTAATTATCTCCCTGCGTTCGTTTCAACACGAGTTACAACTCAGTCGGACTTATGAATGCACTGATGACGGCTCCTCTCGGCCTTAGCGTGGAGGAGAGAGGAGCTACCACGGGCCCTCAGCCCTCAGAGCTCGACTTTTTCGACCGCTTGCGTGAGAGATGGATAGGGATGCAAGAAAGGGAGACAGACAGAGACAAATACTAGAACGAGCAGGCTGCCAGACAACAGGGTTATATAAGGACAAGTGTTTTCCATGGAAAAAAAAGGGCAAGAAATGCTGTTTGGAGTCAGCCATCCTTGGTGACGCGTGGAAAAGAGTGGAATGCTGCGCTGACGCAACTTTCGAGCAGCGTTGGTGTGTAATGAGTGTGCGTTTGAGATGAAAGTGTGTGAGAAAACAGGGGGCAACACTGGGAGAGAAGAAAGAGGGAAAGAGAGAAGGGGCATGTTCTGTGAAAAATATGTGCATGTAGCGTGTGTGAGTGCACTTTAGATGTGTTTGTGTGTGAGTGGAAAAGTGGAGAGAGAGAGAGAGAGAGAGAGAGAGTGCCGCAGCCTGCTGACGTAACGGCTCCTAACTGTTTCCATATAGAAGGCCTGGGACCAGGCGCCAGGCAGCCCCTCAGCATGTGTCTGGTACCCATCAGCCACCAGGAGGAGGAGGAGGAGGATACACAGTCGTGCATTTACAAACATGCAACCTACATTCATGCAACCCACTGCATGTGTGTATGCATGAGCTCGGATCCATGCAGGAACAGAAACACACACTTACTTAAATGCCACATGCATGCACGAATACAGATGCCAAGCGTTCGTGCAAACATGCACGTAGAGTTCATTCAGACAGGAGATATATCAAAGGAAACAGCTGAATAAACGAGTGGAGAAACAAAACAAATGCAGATGCTGGAGTATTGAAGGTGAGGCCTAGGACTCACCACATTTCAGAGTAAAGACCCACGGTGCTGTCCACCATCCACAATCCATCCATCCATTCATTCATCCTTCCCTCTGTCTATAAATCTACCGTCCATCCATCCATCCATTCATTCATCCTTCCCTCTGTCTATAAATCTACTGTCCATCCATCCATTCATCCTATACCACTTTTCCTTTAAGGGTCGTGAGGAGAGCTGGAGCTAATCCCAGCTGACATTGGGTGAGAGGCGTGGTCTTCACCTGCAGGTCAGCAGCCTATCACAGAGACAAACGACAGTTCACCCTCTGATTTACATCTATGTTGAATTCAGTCCAATTACCCGGATCCCATTCTGCATGTCTTTGGACTGTGGGAGGAAACTGGAGTTCCTCAGAGACCTAAGTTATGTAAAGTACATTTACATGTGCACTAATGTCCCATGTGGTTTGGAGGGTATGTTCATGTTCTCATTGTGTCCAATAAAATCATAGGAACTTTGTGTGCGGTCATCATGTCTTCAAAATACTTCACTGCAAAAAGCAGCATTTCATTTTTTCTGTGTATTTTCCAGATAAATCATTCTGACTTGAGCAGTCTGTGCCAAGCCATACATAAAACTAGCATTCATATACACACACGCACATACACTAACACAATAAACATGTGCAAGTAAATATATGATGCCAGTGAAATGCACACATCCGATATCTGCTCACACACACACACACACACACACACACACACACACACACACACACACACACACACACACACACACACACACACACACACACACACACACACACACACTCCTTTGTATCCAAACGCAAACATTTACTTTCTTGCAGGCTGACCGTTTGACCTTGACTCTCCCATATATTTGTTTTAATGAAAAAAACCGGCCAGGCAGAGCTGCATTCAGGAACTTCATTCAGAAAGAACCGGAGGAAATGTATGAAACATTGCATCGGAAAGGTATTTGAGGAGGGAGAACAGAACAATGGCAACAGGAAACCTGCGGAGAAGTGCAGACTTCAGCACAGCGGAGGGGAGACTGCAGACGGACAGGTTACCCGAGATACAGATCCATATAATACAAGCTGAGGGCACCTTGAAACAGACCAACACACACACACAGACACACACACACACACACACACATATATAGTGTATACACTGAGGGAGCATATTGTGATGGGATTATCCGTTATGATCCAGGTGATAAATACAGACGACAACATGCCGAGCAGGCCGGTCATTACAGGGACAATGAAAGTGAGAAGGTGGGATTTGCTATGTATTCCATTACTGTGGTGGTCTTGTCAGGGAGAATTCCCTTGATGACCATAAAATAAACAAACACACACAAACACACACAGGTATGCATGCACATGAAAAGCAGGGGGACTCAGCTGGAGATGCCGGTAATGCCATTACCTCCGCCGGTGTCCTATTGGATTCAGTGAAACACTCATTAAGACAGTATTGTGCTCACTGAAAAAGGCAGAGGGCCATCTGGTTTTGCATGTGTATATTTGAGTGTGTGTGTATGTGTGTGCAAGTGTGTGTGTCTGTTGAAAGGATTTGCTCCTGCTCCTCCTTACCTCACTCGTCAGTCCCAGAACAACACACTGGTTCTCCTGGCTACATTGAACCGAACAGAGGGGCTTTGGGAGGGATGCTTTGTTTGTGGAGTTGTGGATGTACTTTGATTGCACGAGGTGAAATTCCACCATGACATCATGAAACCAAAACTGCCTTTGTAGTCAAGCCCCCATTGAGAGGAGTCGATGAATTGGCCCCCCGCTGGATTTGGACGCTGTTTTTTTGTAACATCGGTGTACACTGTGTTCTCTGGGGGGGGGGAGCAAATGCCTCTCTTTGTCTTTCTCGTTCTCACAAACCCACATGCACATGCACACATGCACACGCACGCACACAAACACACACACAAACACACACCTCAACGTCATCTCATTCTCTCATACCCTGGAGGTAAGCACTGTTCAAACACATCACATCATCGGCAAACACCACACCCTCACCAACCGCCCTCCTTCGCCTGTGCCCACAGACACAGTCGGATAAGGAAGAGGTGGAGCGGGTGAGACGGAGGGTAAAGCCCAGAAAACCAGTGGTGTGTGTGTGTGTGTGTGTGTGTGTGTGTGTGTTTGTTGGCACAGAGAAGAGGAAGCAGACGGATAATGTGTCATTCTGACAGAAGACAGGGAACAAGTGCGTGACGCTCCTTTGAGGCGTGGTTGTACACGTCCTTTTCCTATTGTCACACATACACACACACATACACACACACACACAGTTATATTCTTCCATAACCGAGGCTGAAAGCAACAAGTTTGTGAGAAACCATGCAAATTCTACGATTGGCCTTGACACCCTGGTTGGAAACCCCCTACCAAGGCCCCATGCCGCCAGCTGTCAGCCAAAAGCTTAGTAATTTTAGAGGTTGAGTTGAAGACTAGAAAGTCTACATGTGCCTGGGACGACTGTGGGGTTCTCTGTGCACTTTGTGTGGAATTTTGTTGAAAACTAGTTTGAAGCCTGGAATGATGTGGTTTGGAGTCAGTGCAGTTTGATGTAGGGCTGCCGCGCCCCCCCACCCCCACCCCCAGGTTCCTTTTGCCTTAGGCCCTTTAAAGTCCTTAGGAACGCTCCTGTTCATAATGTCTCGCAGGTCTTCCTCTTGTCCTTCATGGTGCTTTAAAACCACCCACCTCTCCTCACCATTTGTTTCCGCTCACTCCAACCGGTCGAGGCAGAAGGTCGACCACACTGACTCTTGCTCTGCGGAGGTTTCTTCCAGTTCACGATGGAGTTTTTTCTCTCCAGTCTCAAGTGCTGCTCATCAAGGGAACTGTTGGGTTTCTCAATCATTTTTTACTATGTAAAGTGCCTTGAGATAAGGTTTGTTATGATTTGATGCTACACAACTAAAATTGCATTGAATTGATGGAGGCATACAATATTCACCGACCCGTGTTGTGTGTACTAGCATATCTTCAGCAGTAGCTAGCATGCTAACAATGTCAGAAGTCTAACCCAAACCAGTTGTTTGTTGTTGTTGTTGTTGTTGACCCTCTAACCAATGCAAAAAAGGTAATAATTATATTTATATAGTACTGTAAGCATTATGCATTTGTATTTTTAAGTAACTATTTAGATTTGACTATAATGTATCTATGCTACAGCTACCAACATTTAAATTTCTACCTTTAATTATTATCTCTACTATTACTATATTCACGTTGATTTGTCATCCAAGCTTTAGGCATCATTAGCAATATTTTCTTGTTGATTTCAAAACAAGGTGGGCGTGTGTTTCTAGGAAGTTTTTGAAAAAGCATCTTCTCTGCTAAATAATTCACCAGCCCATCAGCGTAGAGAAGCATGTGGCAATGCCAGTGTCTGTAAGAGAAAAATCAATAAAGCTGTGTTGTGTGGTCGGAGTGGACTTTGTTTAACACAAAATCAATAGCAAGACTCCAGGACTCGGGGATGTTGTAATGTTGTTGTTCATCTGTTGGGTGGATTTCCCTTCCCGGCCCTGTTCACCCCGCATGCACGCACACAAGAAGAGGAAGATGAAGAAGAAGACGAAGAAGAAGCAGAGAGGAGTTTGTATTTTGTCATGTCTGTATTTTTGTCTCATTTTCACAAAACATGTACAGGGGAAGGAAAAGCCTTTCAATAGAACCTGAGGTATTTTTGCGTCAAGCAGCCTAAGGTATCAGGATTTTCTTTTAAAAACTCATCTAAATTCATCAGTGTTCTTAGATGCGTTGCTATTTACACTTAATAATAATAATAATAATAATAATAATAATAATTCAATAACAGCAATTTTAGCAAATGGGACAGCCTGCATCATCTTTGTTACATGTCATAAATAATTCTAACAACATTTCTTAAAAATATAGGGACGAGGGGAAAGGAGCGGAGAGGCTGCTCGAGCCTCATGGGAACACAGGAATCTATCCGAACTTACTGTAGCTGCAGCAGCACAAGGTCAAAGGTCAAAGATCGCCAGAGACAACGGGGTCAAAGGAAAAACTAAACACATTTTACATTATAAATAAATAACCAACTCTCACCAGAAGCGCAAAAGTTTTCATTTCTTCCCCCTCAGGATGCGAACATCCTCTTCCCCCCCCCCCCCCTTTTCTATTTGTTATGCTGTTGTCGTTGTTTTTTTAATCAAAGCTTTGGAAAATAGGAAATAAGAATAAAAAAGGAAAAGAAAGAGAAAGCGAGGGAGCTTTACGGACATGCATTGTGCTGATGTACCAGCAGCTATGTGCCCTGTGTCGGGCTTGGCTCACTGAAAGATCCCCTGAGAATGAAAAAAGGGCGCATGTGTAGGGCCTATGCTTTATATGTGTGAATATAAGTGCATAATGTGTGTGTGTGTGTGTTGGTTTCAGCTTTGGTGGGATGCACTGTGATGATGACTGATGAACTGGTGCTTGCTGGGAGAGGTGCGAGTGTTTCAATCGTATATACCTGTGAAAGAGCATGTGTCTGTTTGCATATAGTTGTTGTAATGCCAGACTTCCTGGAAGTGGCAGAAGAGGATTGGCTGTGTAAGAGCGATCGTTGTGTGTTTGGCTGCTCTGTCGTTCTCTGCACGATCAAAAAAAAGGTGTGTTTAATCAACGCCTGAGCCTTCCATCGTGACAAATGGATGAATTCCCGCTGCAGACGAGCCAAAAACAGAAACACCCGCTCCTACAGATCAGATCTCACCACAAGGACGTCTGTACCATGCTCCGGCAAAATATGATTGTGCACTATCGAGCACTCGGCTTTCTGAGTATCTTGTTGCTTGAGTGGCAATGAAATTCAAAGTTGTTCATCGGAAACCAGAAAAGTGCATTTCAAAGGTCATTCATCACTCTCCCCAAAGAAGGAACAAAACATATTGCTTTCTTGAATTTGTTGAATGTGTGTATTTGTATGAGGGTGTGTTCATAAATACCATACAGCAAATAATAATAATAATAATAATAATAATAATAATAATAATTCAACAAAAGAAAAAAAAAGGAAATAAATCCACAAAACATTATATTATTTCTCATTACCAGAATGAACCAGTACAATAAATTAAAGACGATAACAACAAAAGAAGTCCATTAGAAGTCCATTAAAATTGCTATATATATATATCCGTATTGTATATATAGTATTTTGTCTGTCAGCCTTTCTGGTGCATGCTCAGTGGTGACCATAGGGGGCGGGGTGGGGCCTGAAGAGGAGCTGAAGGGCCTTTAAACTGGACCCTTGTCACCGTCCCGAAAAATCTCAGTCCCAACACACCGTTAACACTGGAAACAAGGGAGCCAAAGTCAGGAAAGACACACTGTGCTTTGTAGGGTGGGTGGGGGGGAGACATGACACCGCCGGTCACTGCTTAAAAGTCTTTTCTTTAATAAAAAAGTTGAGGATCCTTCATTGTTTGGATGCAGTACCGCCTTTCCATCAAGTCCCTGGGATCTCTCTCTGCCTTGTGCTGTGAGCCATGTGATGAGACGGTGTTCAGGAGTCTGTTATCGTCGTAATGCAGAGGCTGCAGCGGGCAGAGCCACTGGGGAAGGGAGGGGGTGGATGCTGTCCGTGCGAAGGTTTCGAGGCGTTACGACATTGGGGTGAAGCTTTTGGGAGGAAACACGGGGCTTGGTTTCAAATCACAAGCTATACACCCACTGAAGCACACAACATTTGACCACAGGCAAGCAGTTTGTGTGTGAACTCTGTCAAAACAGGGGGTTTCTATATAATAAGGATGCAAATGTCACTTTCCCCAGAGTCTGGGACAGAGCTCAGAAACGTTAAGATTTTCAGTACCTACAGTATAGTCAGCTCACCCCCCCCCCCCTTGTACCCGAGCTTTCCTCAGATCTGTACGAGAGTTCAGGATGGTTATGGTCAGCTAAGCATCACATCTTAGGCCCTGTCTGTCCAGGTGCAAATGCTAGTTAGCTTGCTAACCTTTTCACATTGTGTAGCTACTTGTCCTTCTCTCAGTTGGAGTCTTTAACACTGTCTGAGAGGGGAGCACACAAAACTCTCTTCTGCTCTTCCTCATTTGTCCACTTCTTGAACTCCTTCTAACAGGTCAATTTTTGTCCCCAGGGAACAGCTCTGCTCATGTCCATTATCTGTCAGGATACCTCGATGATCTCCATGCTTCCAGAGAAGCTTGACTGCTTCCCAATCTTCCCCAGCTCTTCTCTGGACCGTGTCTCAGAGATGCCCTCCTCGAACTCCATCTGACAGCTGCGTCGCTTGAACTGCTTCTCTGACGCAGCTCCGCTGATGTTCGAGCTGTTGGACACAGTGGACGACGAGGTGGACTCCCGGTGGTCTCTCTGTGTCTGTGGTGGTGAGGACTTCTCCCTCTGGGCTTTGTCTCGTAACCGCACACCTTCGCTACACCCAAACGCCACATATGCCGAGCTGCTCCCAAACCTCACTGACGACTCCTCTCCTCCTCCATCTCCGCCACCTCCCAGCTCCATCGCTCCGACACCGCCCACCTCTGCCCCAAAATGCCAGGGAGCATCTGTGGGGGGGGTGACAGGCGTGACAGGAGTGGTGGCCTGGACAGTGTCTCTGTGTTTGGTCCACATGACCCCAGACCCCGCGGTGGGCAGGGATGGTAGTGTGAGGAGCAGGGAGCCTTTTAGGTTCTCGTCCAGGGTGGGTTTCTTGTGGTCCAGCGACAAGCTGAGGGACTGAGGAGGTTGGTGTGGTTGGGAGTGGACTGGTGAAGTGCTGGAGCTGTGCTTAGCTTTCCTTCTGGGTCTGGATGAGGAAGAACTCGACCGATGGACTTCACTTCCTCCGAACCCCAAACCTCCGATGCTGCCCCCGCAGCCTGGTGAGGGGAATGGTGAATCAGAGGAGCTGGGGCTGTCTAGGACGGGCGACTGGGAGCAGACACCGTTGGAAGTGCCTGTTCCTGGGCTGTCAAGCTTACACAGCTTAGGGACGTCTTCAGAGTGTGTGGGGGCCAGGCTAGGGCAGCGGGGACTGTTGGGGGAGTAGACAGATTTAATGTCCAGGGAGAAGGAGCGTTTGAGCCGGTTAGTGTCCATGATCCTCTCTGCAGAGAGGTGCAGGCCGTTGAAGCCTTGCTGGAGGGAGGTGGGTGACGGTAGCTTGGGCTCTGCTGGGATGTGGGGCTCTGCCACCGATGAATCATATTTGCTGTGGTGACCGTTCATTTCAAAACCTGTATCAACTCCATTAACCTCTGAGATTTGGTCGTCAGTGGTGGAAGTTAAAGCTTGGAGTAGCTGCAGGCCTTTCTCAAACTCCAGCAGCTGACCAAGGAAGTTGAAGTTGGGGGATATTGACGGCCTCCGGTCCTTTACAAACCTGTTAGGAGGAAAAGATATGAAAAATATTAGTGACCACAAAGGAGTTTTAAGGCAACTGTTGTGTGATAAGTGCACTATGTCTAATGAACTGTATAAATTCATGACGAATGTTTAAAGGGGGAATTACCTTCAATGCATTAGACATAGTGTGTGAACAGTTTTACTGATGCACAATACCTAATCCTGTGCTAGTGTTGTTCAGACAAGGCAACTCAAAGCCTTTTGTACACACTCTGTTCCCTGGCAGCCATCTAACAATTTCATTTCTCCCGACTGGAGGGGTTGAGAAAATGTCTAGCATTTCTTTTAACCTTAAGTTGCCTTTTTACTGAGGCTGACACCTTAGCTCAGCTGGTGGTGGATGGGAGGAGCGAGCGTACCTGTAGGCGTCGTCTGACGACAAGCCCATTGTCTTCATGATGTATGCGATGGCGATGGTTGCTGAACGCGAGATTCCAGCCAGGCAGTGCACAATGACTCTGCAGTTTGACACCTTAGCTTTGTCTGTTGAAAGGAGGAGAAACGAGAAAAGATATGAATACACACAATCGTACACAAATGTGCACAACACTGCATATCCCTGACAGGTCTCATCTTTAGCACAAAGTCTCTATTGAAAACAAACTGACATTTTCCTGGACGAGCACAGGGGGTCATCGGATGTGTTCTACCTGACGCTATTGTTGCTTAAGCTGCACGTGAGCGTTTAGTAACTGTGACAAAGAGTGGATATGTCGTATTGAGTATCGTACATTCTTTCACACATAACTTGAGCTGAATTTACTTTGTTGAAAAGATAGTCGTCTTCGAGGCTATTGTTCTAAACTTCACCGACACATTATGTTATTTTTCTATCCTCTTACCTATGAATTCATTGGTTTTGTCCAGCCAGGGAAGCAGTTTCTCACAGTAGTTGTCGTTGACCGGGATTCGCATGAAGTGGCTCTCACTGATGTAGTCCGGCTTGGGGCAGGTGTTGCTGGCATTCAGCACATAGGTGATACCATTCTGAGCCATCAGATCCTGCAAAAGAAGAGATACAAGGGTTTATATATATATATATACATGTATATTTTTTTATGTCAGTTGTTTGCTTGATGGCAATTAAACAACCTACCTTGTTGAGGACATCCTTCTGTGAGCCCAGGTAGAGGTGTGGCAGGATTCGAGTGAGCCCTACGTTAGCCACAGTCAAGCAGGGCTGGGACAAGCTCATAGGCAGAGCGGTGGCAGGCTTCACTTCACACAGGCCGGGGAAACAGGAGGAGAAAGCAGCAAAACCTCCTGCAGAGAGAGAGAGAGCGAGCAGAGAGGGGTTTAGGTCCACTAATGGTTTTCCACACAGCAGTTACAAAACAAACTGGGAACTCTGCAAACACTCCCATGCGCTCACAGAGAGCACTGAAAAAAAAACATTGCACCACCATTAGCAGAGCATACAGACGCTCTTTTGACTTTCAGAGGTGAATCTGGGCTACAGCGTCTGGGTCCTGCTTAGTGCAACAGGAACAAAAAAGAGGCTCTCTGGGCTTCTGTGTGCGAGTTAGGTTAAATGTTGGGCGGCTAGGAATGCGTGTCTGGCCCTTTAAGAGGCGGGCGGCTCCACTTTTGGCATATGTGTACATGAGTGTGTGTGTGTGTGTGTGTGTGTGTGTATGGGGCTCTGTTTCCTGCATGAGCTCATGTCCTGTAGCAGAGCATTGCGTCAGGCTGAGGGAATGAAAGAGGCCACAGGTGCAGGGCCAGGACAGAGGCCCAGTAACATCCCCCTGACAACAGCATAGTGCACGCACACACACTAACACAAATACAGACACACTCACACTAACAAGATGATATACTCCAAGCCTCAATCTGATGACAAGATCACATAATCTTGCAGTCAACATATGCTCAATATTCACTCTCACTAACTATAACTCTCATGCACAGTGCCACATCATATGAGCACTGCACTGCTCGTGCACACACATACACACACATAAATAGCCAAACTCATCACTACATCTGTAGTACAGCGGTTGTATAACTACAGAGTGGGGGCCGATGAGGGGAGGTGGAGGTGGGGGGGTGCGTTGAGGAGAGTAATGACCTCGCTCAGGAGCAGCGAGGAAGGAGGGAAGTGCTTCAAGGAAACACTGAACCCCAGAAAGGAGATTAGAACCTAATCTACGTTCAGCCCTGCCTGACCCAACATGGGACGTAGTGCACGCACACGCACACACGCGCACACACACTGGGCGATCACAGAGTGAGAGTAAGTGAGACATGACATCACTGCTCTAAAGTAGCACACAAAGCACAGTGCAGGCAGGACATTGCCTTCCGTTGTAACAAACACCCAGCTGCACCGATCATGTAGCAACGGCTGGCCAACACAACCACACACACACACACACATATGTCAGCAGAATGTACTGCAGTGTGTCTTCTACAGATAAGAGATCTGGAACAAATAATGAGAAGCTGCAAAATAAAAGATATGCAAGTAGTCAGAGGAGAGCAGCTCTGGCGTTTGGAGCTATTTGTGAACAACGCAGCTTCTGAAGCTGGATGCTTCCTCATGACCCAGTGCTATTCTGGGTGCACTGCCCCTTTAAGAGCAAAGCGAAGAAGGCCCGTCTGTTTCCAGCTATTAATGGCTACCAGCGGAGCGATGACATCAGCGCTCCACATGGGGGGTGGAGTGGAGGGAAGGATAGATGGATAGATGCAGGGAGAGCGATCAGATAACTTACAAGGTACAAGAGGGAAAGCTTAACGCAGAGAGCGAGGCGTTGAGGGATCGCTGCTGTGCGGGCGTGACTCTGTGATCTAACCTTTTAGGCCTCTAATAGAGTAGACTAAACACACATTTGTAGTTTTGGCTTTAGACAGCACTGGCACTGTAAATCTCCTACAGAGCCTCTATCTAGTGATCCTCTGGGCGGTGCTACAGAGTCACTGATTGATAAAGCAGAGGCAGGAAGGGTAGTTCTTGAAGGTTTTCTTCCTGGTTCCCAAGCTGCTGGTATGGAGCCTGCACGCACGCACCACACGCACACAGAGAAAATAAATGGTGCTACATATATACTGTATCTCTGCGAGGAGGAAGCCGTTAAATCAACAGGAAAAGCCTCACGTCACACTTCAACCATTTCCCTTTGGATGCGAGGACATTGTTAGAGAGTTGTTAGAAGGGCCGAAGACAGGATGCTCCACGGTAGAGTCGCTGTTTGTGTGTTCAACGCTGAGGAGAAAGTGCGTTTGTTCGTAACGAGGGGGAAGTGAACACATGAATGAAAATAATCTCCTAAAGATATTCTCGCCTGTTAAATCTCCTGTGTATGTCTGTATTACTAATCATATACGTGATTACTGTAGCTTATCTTGTGTTAAATAAATAGTGAACCGACGGGAAGGCTGCGGAGCCAGTGTGCGACTGGGAGAGTGAGTAAGGGGTTACTGGTATAAAGGGTAGACTGGAGTCAGAGATAAGAGTGTGTGTCTGCCTGCCTGTTTTTTAAGGGGCCATTTACATTACAGTCACATTACGTCAATGCAATTACAAACACCTACTGTGAAGTCAGAGGTTTGCCCAGCAACCGCTAATGGACGTTAGTCACACAGGAGATAGCATGTTATTGTCACCTTGTCAACTGACCCCGCTTTACTTAGGGTTGTGAGGATGACGAGGACGGGCAGTGATGTTGATGACAGTTGGCTCATCGCGTCCCTGAGTGATGTCAAGAGTGAATAAAACACAAATGCTGAGCGTCCAAAGGGCAGATGAACACACAGACGCACAGAGAGCACTAAATAACCCCTCAGCCTCACATTCCCAAAAAGAAAAACGATGACACATCCCGTCCATTCCAATCTAGGCGCACAGAGAGCACACATAAACCAACACAGTGTGTACATTCACACTGAGGTCACCGAAAATACCCTGTGACACACACGCCAGCCCAGCTGTCCGCCGAGATGACATCAGAAAGTCAACTGGGAGAGATGAGTTCACCTTCAGCGCGGCCTGATAATCAGCGGAGACTTAACACGCCGCTACATTAAACTCAAGATATAAACAGAACCACTTGGAAAAAGTGGCTACGAAGCTGAAGCCTCCACTGCGGTTGTGATTCGAAAATGAACTTGTGCAGAAATAAGAGCCGTCGCGCTGAAGTCATGAGTTTGCGCCGCATAACTTTAACTTCTGGGCGACTGCATCCCCTCTCTTGCACTTCGCAACGTCATGTATCTCCCACTTCTGGAAAAATGTACTTGGACAGGATGTGACTAACCCCGATTTTGAACACATGCTCTCGAAAAAGAAAAAAAGTACCTCGGGGTTGAAAGAAAACACACAACCGGGAAGGAGGGCACTGTGTCGCCAGCAGCAGTGCTCGCCAGCGGTGACTTCCTTTTTCCGTTTTCCTTCTGCCCACTTCATCACTTATACAACTGCTTATTTTCCTCTCTCGCCCCATCACAGCCGAGCACTCAGGCCTCCTTTGTTTGCTGCTACAGAGAACCGCCGGTCTCTCTCTCTCTCTCTCTCCTCGTCAATCACTTCCTCCCACTGATCTAATATTCACGTTTCAGTGTATAGGAGATTTTGCAGGTTATTATTCTAAAACACATGAAACACAGGCGCGTGTTGAGCAGAAGACGTTTGAATCAAATTCTGCTCTTTTCTTGGAGCCGTGCCCGTGAAGCAGATCGATGTGGGGGAGCTGGAAGATGAATGGAAGTGGGATCCCGGAGATATTGACCAGATGGACTAGAGACACACAACACCTGCCTGGCTGTTGTGGTTAATGGGAGCTGTGCGGTTACATCACTGCTGTTGCTACAATTGACTGCCTCATCAATATGAGCTCACCCCCCCATCCATCCCACCTCTGTGTGGTTTTCAGTTGGCCTCTTTAACTTGTCTGTTAATGGCGAGGACACACACACACACACACACACAAACACACACCCACACACACACACACACATAAAGGCAGGCAGGCATGTACAACCGTCCACAGCCTGGGGGCATTGATCTGCTTGAATAACTACCCCGCACCCCTCCATCGCCCCCTCTCTGTGGTTCATATCAGGGGAGACATGACGCCATCCTCTGTGCCCCTCCAGCTGTCCCCCCGCTACTATGAGGGGGACATTAGCATCTCAATAAGAGCCCCCCCCCCCCCACCCCCCGCGCCCACCACCTCCCAACATGACATCATTGCACACATGTCCCCACTCAGCCTCACAAAGGCCGCGCTGCAGCCTGGAGGGACGATAGGAGAGGGTCTGTTTTAGGGCAGCGTCTGTCAGGAACACGCAGATTGACAGGCCATAGATGAGCTAGTGGGATGAGGTCATTGCTTTTCAATGGCCGTGAACAACTGTTATGTGTCATCCTGGCTGATGGTTAAACCGTTTATTGTTCCCCTTATCTCGCAGAGGCAGATAGCAGGAATATGTCACTTTGATCAGATGCTGTTTCAGCAGTGTCACGTGACTGCAACATGGGACTATAAACCCTTCTGTAATTTAGCCTGCGTTCACACATCTATTTCAAAATAAGAGGTGACAGACGCTGTTCTATTTTCATCTGCTGAAGGCAAACGTGTGATTTTTTTTTTTGTTCTTTGGGTTGTTGCTAGCTTTCTCTTCACTTCAAGCAGCAGAACCTGGCTGCGCGGAGGAGAACTGCACAAACACTCTCTCACACACACACACACCTAGCAGTGTGAAGAGTGGCAGGTGTGGAGATCTGCTCTGCTAACTGCTTTGAACAGGCTCTGATGTGCCCTGGTGTGTGCACATAGCATCTTAAATTACATGCAAACTTCACTCTCACATCCTCACACATTTATGACCCCAGAGGATCCAACTATAAAACCAGATAATACAAATTTGAATGAATGAGTAGATATTATGTGCAGGTATCTGCGCTGGTGCGTTTTTTTGCTTCGGATTGCCTCATCGCTCTGTGTGAAGAGGTGCTGCGTTAAACACCTGCAGTGCACGCTGCACACATATTGATAACAGAGTCTCCACAAGACGCCACTCTGCAGAGAGAAAGTGTGCAGGGGCGAGAGAGAAAAGCCAAGCGCAGAGGAAGAGAAAGAGAGAGAGAGAAAGCGCCTTTGTGATGGTTTTACATCTCAATGACCACAGGCTGAGAGAGCATGAACACTATGTCATACGCCTCTCATGCCCCCCCCCCCCTTTCTCTTTCCTCTTCATCGCTTCTTGTCTTCATGATGTCATCCTCTTAATCCCCCTTCTTGCTATTCTGCGTCTCTAAACACATCAATTGCAGGAAACAAAAAGGTGGGAGAACAATTAATGGCTCTGGCCGGGGTCCCTGTGATGTTTTCTTCTATAGAGCGCTGTGGCCGTAAATAATATTGATCCAGTACACGTCCCTTAAAATTCACTTCACATCTATCCCTCATTTGCAGCGTGCCTGGACTGGAATACCTCAATACCTGTGTGGCCGCTGAGCCTTTGTGCTCATCTGCAGTGCACAAGCCGTTATCAGGGGCTTCCCCACCTTCTCATCTTCTATCCTGCATTTAACAACGGTGCATTTTACAGTTTAATCCCCAGCAAACACACTTTCATGTTTTTACAGCCCGACAAATTCATAATGAATCATCTTTTCCCTCCTCACTATGTATGGTAGCTCTCTAGCCCCAATCCACCAAGGCCTACATCCTCAACATATTACTCTACGGAAAGGAATGTTCTCATGAACTTGCCCACACGCACAGACACACAGACACACACACACACACACAGGCCACATCACTTCTTCTCCTTTGTGTCCAGGTGGATACACACCTCGTAGTTCTCTTCCCTCTTTCATTCGGCGGACCCTGATCTTCAGCCTCATGTCTGTGTCCTGGAGGTCCGGCCAAAAGCAGTCCTCTGCTGGGGCAATCACCACATCCAGCGGCATCCCCCAGAACACACGCTCGTCTCACCCAAACGCACACAGATGGAAATGCTCTAGTGCTCCTTTTCTTCAGGGATGGAGCTATCAAAGCCCCCTCCCCTCACTTGGCTGCACAAAAAATGTCAGAGCAAACAAACAGAAGTTCTCCTCAAAGGGGCTGACGGAGGTGAACCCACAGTTGACCAAAACTCCCACTGGCGCCAAAGTGCACGTCAGCTGTTCCAATGTCCAGGCGGTGACCCTCAGAGAATTCAACTGAGCACAGCAAAAACTAGTCCAAAAATGTCTCTGGACACGCTCCTCAAGTCCAACTGAGGCCAAAATCCCATGCAATGACCACAAAAATCTGTGAAATGCTCCCGCGTCAATATTTAGCAATTCTGTGGTTTTTGCAGAAGAATGGCTGCCACAGAGCGAGCCAGCAGAAAAAACTAAAGTGAGTATCCTGTATCTTGTATGCCACCGCCAGCTGTAATCTGTCTGCAGCTGGTTGACGGAGCGTCGGTGTGTCTCTCTGAGCGCTCTATCTGTCTCTGAGCGCACAGCCAGAAGAGCAGCCCACTATTGTTGTGCTGCTTCCCTCTCCTCGTCTCTCATTCGCTCAGTTGCTGGTTTACGCTCCTCCCTCTCCCTCCCTGCCACCTCCTCCCTCCCTCCCTCTCTCTCTATCTCTCTCTCTCTCTCTCTCCGTGTGCAAAAAAGGATGACGGAGCTGCACTCTCTCTCCTCGAGCTCTGGGGGTGAATGAGCTCACTTGCCGTGAGCTCAGACTCAGCCCTCCCTCCCTCCCTCCCTCCTGCTCCTCTGCTTCCACCCTTGCACCCTCCCTCTCTTGCGGAGCCAGCACTCCGTCATAGCTAATGTCTAAGGCATGTAACCACATTCCTTACTCACTCAACAAATATGCGGCCACCTCAGGGGCCTAGCTGCAAAGCAGGGATCTATCAGCAGCTATCGTTAAACATAACACTGCTGCAGGACGGATTAGTCTCCGTTTTCTGTTTCTTACAGAGAAGTAAAATGCTTAGCTTGATAACAAGAGACTAGTGTTGACACTATGCTCCTCAGCATGAACCAGTGTTTGCATGTTTGGGAACTGGATGTTTCGAAGCAACACGAGACACAGAATCTTGTTTTTCAGATAGGTGTCAGTGAGCGGATCCTTAGGTGGATTGCCGTGGCTGGGAAGCTCATCATATTTCCGGTTCAAGTGTGTTGAAAGCTTACTTGTCTCTGAAGGATGAAGGATCGTGAGCGACCTCACCACGTTTCCTGCACTGGTTCATGTCTAACGCGCCTGTGTTTGGACACTGTGTTCTCATTGTTGCGGATGAAAAGGTCGCGAGGAGAGGAGAGGAGAAGAGGAGCTAAAGAAAGTGAAGCTGTGGAAGAGGGAGGAGACGGGGGAAAGAAACAAAAAGCAGACAAAGGGAAGACTAGAAATGATGAGAAGACCAAACAAGCTTGTGGTTGGCAGCCATCATCCATTTGACAGGCCACAGACTCATGGTACTTTACTATGGAATGACAAACATGTCGGTCACAAGTCCGACTATGGGAACAAAGCAGCACTCAACTTAACATAACCGCTGGGGGAGACTCAATGGTAACTGAATGTTAACTAGTTTTATTGCAAAACCAGAGGCTGTAAAAACATTTTAAAGACGCAAATGCAATAATAACCTTGAAAACAAAAGAGAATTCTTTTGAATTGAGAAATGTTTATGCACTAAGCACAAAGACCGAAAAGTATCCGTCAGACTTGTATAATTTATGTATCGAAGAAAAGATTGAATTGAATTTATTGTGTCTATTTTATTATAATTAGTCCATGAAAGCTTTAGTTATAGCCAAAGTTTTGTGAAGTCACAGTGACCTTGACCTTTGTCCACTTATATCTACATATCTGTTCTTCCCCGAGTCCAAGAGAACATTTGCTCCAAATTTAAAGAACTTTCCTCACAGATTTCCTGAAATATCACAAGGTCCATGACAGGGGGGGCAAAACTATAATGTCCCTGTTCACGGCTTTCACTGGAACAGAGAGTGAAAAGGTACCGTCTGCTCAGTCTAAGGTTAAGAGATCACAGTACGCTGATTACATTCAAACCAGGTCAGATGAGCTGCGAGTGAATCAAGTCATCGTGCAGCCGGCCCCCTGCATGCTCCAAAAAAGGCAAATAAGCTTACACAGGTTGTCTAGTTAGGGGGGCCAGCTGCATGCTGACAGACTGACCTCATCCCATCGCCACAGACCCCTGGATGATCACACACGGGTGAGAACAGCCTTACGTCACCCTTCTGTTTGACTACGGGTCACTGAGAGCGGCAGCGAGAGGAAATAAGTCACTTTGGTGAAGATGGGCTTTGTAGAAAAAAAAGATACAACTCCAGACTTTGGTTTTGGGAGCGAGTTGTGACTGTGAGCAAACACACACACGCACACGCACACACACACAGACAAACATACACATTGTTCCTCCTCTGCAGCTGGTTGCAGCAGGTGTGGCACTCCATAGTGGTCAACTTGGGTTACTGCGCTACAAAAACACAAATAGTCGCCCTGGTTTGTGTCCACACTTTATTTGCTCTATGTGTGTGTCAGTGTGTGTGTGTGTGTGTGTGTCAGTGTGTGTGTGTGTTTGTGTGCGGCCCTGAAGAAGGTTTAAAACACAGGACTTCCTCACACCTGCCAACAGCAACAGAACAAAGTAGCTGTTGGTTGATGTTTTAATGGTCAAACTCCAAAAGTAAATACCCCGCCCCCCCCCCCCCCCCAGTCTCTTTCTACCCCTCTCCTCCTCCTCTAATCCTCAGCAGGGTAACAAGGCTCAGAATAGTAGGTGTGTTAATTAGAGGATTACAGCCAAGACGCTATAAATGACAGCCAGCCCTTCTTTATTGACGGCACATGTGTGCTTCGCTGTGACAGAAATAGGTGGGACTGTCACTTTGGACACCCCCCACCTCTGACATCTCTTAGATTTACAGCGTGTTTTTATGGTAGAGGGCTTGTTACTGGGACGACGGGGAGTGTACACACACATACACACACATAGTGACCAGCCAAAACAGACACGGAGATGAGCATGAGATAGAGAGGTGCCTGACGGGCCTTAGAGACCAGAGAAACATGGCGCAGCTCTCCGAACAAGGTGTGTTTTAAAAGGTTTAAACAGGGACTGGACACGGCTCGTGCACAAGGCAATGAAAGTTAAAGCTGTTAGATGTTAGAAAGTCTGTCTCTCTTTCAACTTCAGTGTTAATCTCTGCACCAGATAACTGCTGGGTTCAAAGAGCATCTACTTACGTGTGTTTATTGGAACATGGTGCAAGTATCATGAATGTAAATCTTCTATATACTGAAACAGCAGGTGAGTTATGGAAACTGTAGGATTTATTTATCTGTATATCCCTTACAAGTATCTGTATGTACTTAAAGGTATTTAATATTATGTTTTGTACATTAGTAACACAAATGTATGATGAATAAATATCAAACACCTTCTCAATAGTAGAGTGGGAGGAGACTCAAATCAATGTAAAGAGCCATCTTCGTTTGACAGAGGACTTTACTGTATCTAATCTAACCCGGAAAACACATGTTTTTGTATAGAGGACTATAATTAAATGAATATCTTTACTATAGATTAATCTGCTGAGCATATATGCTTACAACATCTACTCTCGACAATAGTGACACACTATTAGTTCTGATTTCAAGAAATGTTCCCGATCAAATGAAGCTAATCCGACCAATGCAAATAATTATTCCTAACAAAAACCCTATACAGATATTTATTAGAAGTCAAATCTGCCAGGTGTGTTTGCACTAGTGTCATAAAATAATTCAAACATTGCAATCAGGGCATTTCCCCACTTCCTTCCCGAGTGAGACAGGCAGCGACAGGAGCGCCATCCTACACCACAGATCATCTGTCAGGACACCATGGGAAAGAGAGACGTCATTCTCCGGATAGGGTAGGTTAGAGTGATGAAGACTGAGTCAGTGTGTGTGTGTGTGTGTGTGTGTGTGTGTGTGTGTGTGTGTGTGTGTGTGTGTGTGTGTGTGTGTGTGTGTGTTCATCTTGTGTGTATGTTTTGCAACCATGTGTGAGGAGGATGATCCCTAAAAGGTGAGATGAAGACATAGGACATTGCTGCAGGCGTTAGGGACCTGGCAGACCGTTATCTGCACTAATATGCATAAACACAAGCATATGTGCCCGTGCACAAGTGTGTGTCTATCTCTGTAGGTACATGCATATTGGTGGTGTGTGTGTGTGTGTGTGTGTGTGTGTGTGTGTTGATAATGCTGGTTGTCAGGGGATCAGTAACAAGGCTGCTCTTGCAGTGATGTAATGCCCACAGGCGAACACAGCTGCCATGCCTGGGGGGTGAGGTAGTCACGAGGGGAGAGACAGAGCGGAGGATGGATGGAGGGGATGGAGCAAATCAGTGTGGGGGAGGCACAGAGGAGGGTGGGATGGTGGGTGATGGGTGCTGGAGGGGAGAGGGGGTTGATTGAATCCATAGGGGAACTGTAGCTGAAATGATGTGGGTCAATTCTCAAGGGGACATTAGTCGGGAAGTGTCACGTGCACATACACTATACAAGATCAATAGTTTATTTATTGTTGGTTTTGATATTTATTGCTCTAAAACAGAGAAAATTTGCAACACAGAGGTTATAAAATGCACCAAAATGAAGTATTGCTCTGACATCTGACGGAGGCAAGTGTTAATATTTTGTCCGACTTCCCTCCCCCCCACAGAGCTTCCTACTCCCCTTTCACACATTTTCACATAACAGGAGCTTTGATTGAGAGATAAGGTCAAAGAGAAAGGTCAAGGAGGTGTAGACAAGGAAGAAATCTGAGGACGACTGAGGAAAGAGCTTTTCAGATCTAAAGATTATACCGGAGGGAGGTTTAATGCAATTTAAGGCAGAAACTACTTGGTGATGTGTGTGTGTGTGTGTGTGTGTGTGTGTGTGTGTGTTTGTGTGCTCATGCAGGAGATAGTTTCATCTCTATCCGTGCAGCCTGGAGGGAGGCTTGCTTGCATCAGTAATGCAGCAGACCCCCTGCCCTCCACGCAACTTAACCCCCCGGAGGAACTCAGCACTCGGGGCTACTGCACCAGTAAATCTGCCTCACTGGCAAGAAATTGGTTTACACTACACAGAAATATACACACTCAGTCGAGCAGACCCACGCTCACACACCCACTAACACACACATTGAGAGGGAAGAAGAGGGTGAGCTATCAAACACACCAAGGGGGGTTTTCATGACCAGACGGGCCTTCATAAACCAGATGAACTACTTAAAAATCCCAGTTGGATATGTTCAGTAGTAGCGTGTGTGTGTGTGTGTGTGTGTGTGTGTGTGTGTACTGTAGGGGCACTGTCAAGATGAATATGAAATGCTGCTGATAACCTCAGGCATGTATATAAGGCCTTTTCATCGCCGATGAGCATATGGAGTGAAAGTTCATTTTCACCCATCACAGAGGTTGTGTATAGTGTGTATATACCGAGTTTGTAATACATTGTGTTTCTGTATTGCACTTTGCAGGAACCATGTGTATTAGAGTGCAGAAAGGATCACTCTGCTCTCGTCTGATTTCCCCAGAGGCGAGTTTCTCTTCACAGGTTCACTTGAGCAGAATGGATGAACGGTTGTTTCAATCTGAATGCTAATCGCTCAAATTGGCTTCACCGGGGTCCTTGCAGCACTCGAATGCAGCGACACACTAGAAACACATCTTGCATCTTTCATTGTTTCTCGCATGCTGGAAACTCTCACACACACACAGACACACACACACACTTTGCGGCAACCACGATGCTCTGACAGAGAGAAGCTGACTGCAGATCAGTTTGTGTTTAATGAGCTTGTGCCGCTGCGACACACGGAACGACAGGCAGGTCTCAGATCAGTACAGAGTTAATTAGCTCCTATCAGCGCAGCAGGCAGACTGACAGACACGCTGCCCGCGCAACAGTGCTGGAGGCCGAGCCATCTGGTCCGCTGTTAGTTACACACACACACACACAGAACCACACAACACACTCCTCAGTGTCTACCAGTGTCCTGTCTACCTGTCTCACAATTAGCTCAGCCTGTCTCAGACAGTACCAAAGTGTTTCTCAGTCCTCTGTAGGGCGTCTGTCTGCGCCTGTGGCTGAGCATCATGATGAGCTTCCCCAAATATTCTTCTACACAACACGTATTATCGCATCTGGAGAAGAAAATATGACTCAGAAGTGACAGACTCTGTTTTTCCACTTCCCTCAACTGGTTACTATTATTTAATTTTTTCCTTGAAAAAGGAAGATTAATTACAAGATTTGTGCTCATTTTCCAGCAATATAAAAAAATATACAATAAGATTTTTGGTGAATAACATAATTTAAAAAAATCTATTTAAAGATAAACCACATTACAACAGCACATTACTGAACTTGTATTCATTCAGCAGCGTCCTCTCACACATTCTGCAGATGAAAGGCATTACACCCGGAGGGCCAGCATTTAGGCATACAAGACATGGTGACAGCGGCTATCGCTACACTGGATCAGCTTTCCTGCCATTACAGGCTCATGGGACCGAGTATGTGTGTGTGTATGTGAGCATGTTTATGTGTGTGTGAATGTGTCACATCCACAACCCGACAGTGACATCACTCCGACAGCTACAGAAGAACAATAGAGAAGGAATTACGTGATGCCATGAGAGGAACTGGACAAGCTGCTGCTGTGTGCGCCTGGCCAACTCCTTCATGATGATTTAATATG
The DNA here is from genome assembly GCF_947347685.1 of Pleuronectes platessa. Classification (NCBI taxonomy): domain Eukaryota; kingdom Metazoa; phylum Chordata; class Actinopteri; order Pleuronectiformes; family Pleuronectidae; genus Pleuronectes; species Pleuronectes platessa. The sequence continues at coordinate 7,688,383 of NC_070632.1, forward strand.
ATTTTTTAAAGCCTTTTGAAATATAAAGAAACAAACACATGCTCAGGACTCATGTTTGTACACATGCTGAAATCCCCTGGGCATCTCCTCCGTTGTACCCAGGGAGCCCCTGATGTCACTTTTATCAGAAACAGGAAATGATTGCACAACACAAAGGGAAACGGCCTGTCTCTGCGCTGCCTTCATCTGTGTATCTGTTTGTGTTGGAGAGACTCTTCAGTGTGTGTTAATGTGTGTGCAGAGGGGGGGGGGACAGCAGAAATTACCGGGAACGATCACAAACTGTTACGATCCTTAATTTGGGGCCTTGGGCCGGCCTGGAATCTCCCGCCTCTATCAGGAAGGGGCAGCGGCCCCTGAGGTTCAGTCCAAAAGTCTGTGTGTGGTCAGCACGTATTTACGGTAATAGGGCCTCGGTTACAAGTCTGTGTACATACCAGGGAAAAGTGTTAAAACTGGCGAGGATCAGAACTTTTTCGCTCTGCTACAGGAAACTAGTCCCCCCCCCCCGTCTACCAGCGGGCCTGGAAAATAAAATCTCCTCCTTGTTGCGGGGGAAAATGATTAGTAAACTGCACATTTAAATAGATTTCCTCAGACGTTAACATACTTCAAATGGCTGCCAAGACACACAACTTCATCCACATGGCGGTGGTGGAGTCTATATCAGATGAAAGAAGAAAAAAAAAGGAGGAGGTGACTAAGGAAGCAGCGCGACGGCATACCAGAGATAAAGTGCATCAAAGACGACACAGCGATAAACAGGAATCCACCATTGTTCCCGGGAATGACGGTATGACAGGAGTGGCAGTGGGCAGTCCGAGCATTAATGGAATCTGGTGGATGCGGGCCAGCTCCGAGAAGGATAAACCAGCATAGTTGCGAGCTGCTCCTATTCCCCTTTCTTCTGCCTTTGGAAATTTCCACTCCACATGTGTGTGTCAAGAGACATCAGGAGAAAATGCCTCCGTTGTAAACTGTTGGCACTTCAACCAAACTACCGTGCCCTTGGCCCAAATTCGTGGTCAGGTTCGAGTTATGAGGTGCTGATGGGGGTGTAGCACGGAGAGGGGTGGGGGTGGTGGTGGTGGGGGGGGGGGGGGGGGGGGGGCGGCCTGGGATAGCACGCTGTTCAGCTTCAGCTCCTGTTGACCCGATGTGTTGACACTGCCTAGGTAACAGTTTAAACAATCTATTTTTACTCCATCCTGCATGAATGCATGACAGGGGTGGGTTGGGATCTTCAAAAGGTCTCTAGATAGATTCCGAATGCAGCAGGAGCCCGGAGGTATGCACTGTGAATGCACTGTATACACAAAGCAGCTTAAACAACTGTGGATTTAGGGCAGTGTGGAACAAGCGCTGTCCCACAGGAGTTTTCAACCACATTCACTCTCCATAAAACTGCATCTCGAATGAAAGGAGATGAAAGGTTGTCGTGCATGTTCTGGATTAAAGCCTAAGGTCTATATTTAAGGCTTCTCACAATGCACCATGTGTGTTTGTATCCAACAACAAACAAATACTTCACATTTTGTGGATTATTTTATGAGCTTGAGCCTCATAGTTATATATATATCAACTAAATTTGCAAATGCGATACAAAAGTGTCACTTGACAACTTTTTCAGGGAACTACACCCTTTTACTGAGATTTAATTTTCTTCACCAGAGACTTAAGATCACTTACACTATGTTACAAGTTTACATTTTACGTGTTTGAGGGCATAAATGTGCTTGTTCTTTCTTCTGTCTGCATACAATACGTATAAAATATGATGTGTACTTTGCCTTTAAGTACGTCTAAGCTTAAATTTCAAGTGTGTTTGTCTTTGCTGACGTCTCGAGCCCTCATCTCCGTCCGCACTACTTAGATTGTGCACATATCACATATGCACGGTCCTGGGAGAACATTTCATCCTGCCTATAAATACTATGTTTCACTGTGTGTGTTTGTGTGTGGGGGTGTTCACTATGGGGACAAAAAGCAAGTCTATATCATTAAAAATCATTACGTTTTAAGGCGAAGCATGTTTTAAGGTTAGGTTATGGATATGATTAGGTTTAGATTTCGGTTAAGGTTAGAGTAAGTGTGTGTGCGTGTGTGTGTGTGTGTGTGTGGGCCCTCAGATTCAGCAAGGGATTCTTAGTGATGGAGGAGAAGGGAAAGAGGAGCAGGAGCAGTGAGATCACATCATGCTGGAAACATTTGGCAACGGCTCACATAAACACACACGCACGCACAAGCATGCACGCACACAGATGCACGCATGCACTTACACACGATCGCTGGGCCTGTTTTTGTTCTCCGGGTTTGAGGGAAAGAAGGGGAAAATGACATCAAGCTCATCATGTGAGGCCGGTGAGACAGACGGAGGGGGTGAGAACACTGGCAAAAACAGAACATTGTTACATAAAAAAATCATCTCAGTTCAGGCTGCGTCTGGACCCTGTTACTTTACTCCGTGTGTGTATGTGTGACTGAGTGAGTCTGTCCGTATGGGCATGCATTTCCTCGCATGCTGGACTGTGCGTGTGCAAGTTTAAACATTTACACACCACCTCATCAAGGTGTGCGGAGGAAATCTGAGCTTGTTAAATAGCTGCAGAGTGTCTGTCTGTAGAAAACAGAGCATTAGGTCACTGTGCGTCTCCGTGGCTTCTTAACGTCTGCAGCACTTTGCAGAGCACCGGGGTGATGTCATAGATATTTTTGTGGGGCCATTTTCTTTGACCTTTGTCCTCCCTCTGTGCTGGCTGGGGTGGGGTGGGGTGGGCCTGGTGTGAATGTGTGTGTGTTTGTGTATCTACAAGCCAGGGTGAGAGCACCGAGGCCACTGGCGCCAGATGTGACGACCGCAGGAGTCTGGGCCTAAAAATAGAGCTCTGTTCTCAGCACCGTGAAACAGAAGAGGAGAGAGGAGAGAGGGAGGAGGAGGAGGAGGAAAGAAGGGGCTATGGAGGAATAGGGATGGTGGGGGTTAAAAGAGGCTGAAGGAGAAGTGGAAGGAGGGATGGACAGGAAGGCGAGGTCATTGAGAATAATGTGTCAGAACTCCCCTGGGAAGGTGAGCTCACCTCCTAATGGCACCACTGGCTCCTTCTCAATGAAATCATTGATCTGCTGGACCTCCCCACAGCGTAATGGAGCGAGGTCAGGTGGAAGGTAACAGGGGAGAAGAGAGAGGGGGGGGGGCAAGGAGGTGCAGAAAGGGCAGGCTGGGAGGTTACAGACGCAGGAGGTAAGAGGAAAGGCAGTGGAGTGGAGGAGGGGCCGAGCACGGACCTCAGGCACGCACGTCCATTATTATTGTGCAACCTCTCTGACCTGCACTGAGACTAAACACAACAACACCTGGAGGCAGGAGTATTTAGAGCTCGATTGAAAACTTCAAACCTGATCACAAGGCCGAGACTCAAGATGCAGATGCACTGGCAGCACATCTGGGCGTCGAGTTACTGCGGGACACTGAAAAATTCAGGATGTCAATGTAAATTGTGTGGAGCAATATGCAGGTGTGTGCGTTTGTCATGGTAGAGTTGTGTCTCTCCTGTCAAACTGGTTCAGAGGATGTGGAGACGTTCAGCTCGGATGAGGCTGACAAACACTGCACAGGTCAGCATGACCGTCTGTCTCACTGAAAAACCTCTTCGACCACACACAACTCCGACTGACACACACACAAGTGGACGTGAACATGCAGCCAACTGAACGCCTCCTTACAAACACAAGTGAGTGTGTTACCTCATCGCGAAAGCTCTCCTCCGGCTATTTTGTCTTTGTTTGTTTCCTCCTAAATGCACTTTCAAACTTTGCATCATGCACACGCTACTTCATATGCACATATTCATGCAGACATGCGCATGCACACAAAAACATGAATACACACAAACGCACACTGACACAAAAAGACCTCCTCATGGCAGCTCATTGGAATGTGTCTGTGAACGGCTGCATTGTGAGATTCGGTCTCCCACCATTACCTCACCTCCTCAGCTTCTCTCTGATGCACACGCACACACGCACAGTGTGCACACACAAACACACATGCACACGCACAGTCTCCCTGTTGTATAACTGCACAGAAGAATGACACATAACTAAATTGACCTTTGTACCTCTGTCGGTGCAGTCACACCCTAACCTGATCTCATCAAAGCCCCAGGGTACACAGCAGCTCCTGTGTGTTTTGAGTGCGAAGATGTGTGTTTGTGTTTGTGTGTGTGTGTGTGTGTAGGGGTAGGTGAGAGAGAACGAGAGGCACCTTTCATCTCCTAATACCTCTCATCAGTGTGTCATCATCATGTCTTGTCCTGTGTTCTTATGATTGAGCTGGAGGCCTGACAGCCTGAGAGTGAACATGCTGATCCGTATACTAACACAACAGTGTCCCGGTTACGTTCGACACACAAACACAAAGCAGTAAAGACAATTTACTGCTCCTCATAATGTACCTGGACAATAAATGATACAACCATTAAACTGAATCTCCTCCCTCTTCATCACCCTTGTCCATAAATCCTGTCCAGATGTTTGCATCTTCCACTCTTTAGCATGAAGCACACCTATATTCAAATCTGATTAGACTTCGGCACTATGCAGTATGGAATGTGGAACTGCTCAATTGTCACTGAACCTATTTAAGTTACGCAGGAAAGGTGGAGGTCAGAGGTCACAACTACGCACATATCTGTCTATCTGGATTACACATTGTGGACATATAGTTTGGTTGATTGCAAACTAGTTTTACTGTTAATTATTCTATAGGTTTTTTTGTGGCAACTGATTCATCATTTGGTCTTCAAATGTCAGGAAACAGTGAAGGAAGTTCTGCATACTTCCTTCCAACAATAAATCCTTTCAAAATAAATCTGTGGATCCAATGCTCGTTTCAGCTCTAATAATTAAAGATAATGCTGGAGCGTATGTGAAGTCACATGAGCTCAGATGTCCTGTTCGTGCCGCCTTCCAACTCTGCCAAGCTGAGACTCATCCAGCTCGTGCCTTCACCACTGCCTCCTCATCTCTATCTCATTTCCTTGTGTGTCGCCTCTTTTCCCCACTCGCTGCGTCTCTGTGACCCACCGCTGTGACACGTTGGTGGTAATCCTGTGAAAAGCACTGGCAGATGGTGCTAAAGAAGATTGGGTGCAGTGTTGCACATCTGCAAACACACACGCACACACATACACACATACACACAAGCACGCACAAGCAGACAAAAACCTTTTATACTTGTTTTTCATTCGTTTTTTTATATTCTCGGCTGTCAGCTTACAGCACTTTGACAAAAATATGTGTGCTATGAATACAATTTTATTTTTATCACCACCTCCCGTCCTCTTGAAACTATTATCCAACTTTCTCTTCATCTGAAGAACGTCACAACATTTTCCACTCTTTCTCCTTCTCTCTTTTCTCTGATTATTATACTTTCTTTTCGGTCACCGCAGCTTCCTCTGCTACACGACTTTCGGATGCCAGCATCAAAAAGTTTCGTCTTGGAAGGAACACATCAGAGCTGATGTGACGCATTACAAAGCTAGACAGTGGGCACCAGCTAACATACCACCTAGCTACACACGAGCACACAGTGTCGTCTTTATTTGGGGGGACTGTGTGCTGCAGATTGGTGGGAAACACGCAAACTTTAGAGCCACTGGGGAGGCAGCTGGCTCAAACCAAGAGATGTTCTCCTCCTCTACAAAACACACACACACACACACACACACAAACACAAAAGTCAGAGCTCTGAAAAAGGCAAGAGACATCAGCCTGAGCTCCAACTGGGTGAGATCATTGCTGTGGTAAAAAAATAAAAACCTCCTACATGTCCTTAGAGAACCACGTTTCTCACAAATACTTTCACACAGTTCATGACGAAGTAACACAAACACACACACACATGCAAACACGCATGATCCGAGCATGCACGTGACTTAATTTGCGCATACATTATTTCCAACAGCCAGCACTGCCACATCCGGTGTGAATATATATATGTTTGTATTTTAAACTAAACACAGATGGAGAGTCATTGGTCACACACATTACTTGAGTCATTCACAAAACAACAATGGCTCTATTGGGACGCAGCTCCATGACATCATCTACATGTCGGAAGTGGCGTGCTCAGCCTGACTTATTGATTATCTGTGAATGGAGAAATCTAAAAGGAGCCAGTGATTGTTTTTTGGATCAATGCATTCCCAGTACATGCACTTAGGTTGTGTAACATGCTACTCAAGCAGCTTATCTGCCATCTCTGCTTGATTAATTGTCCCAGCTTACACTGGTTGAATTCATTATAAATCACTGTAATACAAGAAAACATATGAAAATCAAAAATCCACATTAGTAAAAAAAAATTCACCCTATCCATCCCATTTATGGAATCTTTTCTTTTCTCCACTCTATCTGACCCGCTCCCCTTCCCCGTCCCCACTGTGTTATCCCTTGCATGATTTGCAGTGTGAGTGTACTGTGTGGCTGAGTGTGTGTGTGGTCTGCATGTGTGAGGCTGAAAATAAGTCGTCAGTCAGATATGAAGTCATCACAGGAATTATTAGCATCATAAATCAGAGGCTCGGTAGAGGGGGGTGGAAAAGAGGGCGGTAGGGGAAGAGGGGGAAGAGGGAGGGTAAAGAAAAGAGATATTTTATGGTACCTTGAAACTTTAACGACGTGAGAGGAGGAATAAAAAACAAACTAAGCCAGGGATGAGGGGAAAGAGACAAAAAGGAAGGATGAAAAAATGGAGAGCCTCAATAAGTGATATTTTTGAGTCAGTTAATCTATCTGGCTTTTTGTTGCCCATAAAATGTCAGAAAATAGTGAAATATGACCATTAGAAAATTCTTAAAATAATTATAAAAAATATCCTCCTTGCATGTTTGAGGTGGTTGGTCTGTGAAGACGACCCCCGAACCTCAACGCCTGCTCATTACCGGAACCTGACGTGTGTTACCCTGAACCATCAGGGAACGCTTCATTGGAAACGGATTGCAAAAGAGCAGCTCCTTTCAATGAATATCTGGCAGGTGACTGGATGGAGGGCCATCATCATCCACAGTTGCTGAAAGCAGTCGGGGGGGAAGAGCCAGAAGCGTTCACCTGTCGTCACATAAGACGTAAATTGGTCTGAGTCACCATGTGCCTGCTTCCTCGCAAGACAAATTCTTGGTTGCAAGAAATCCAGACCGGACGAGGAAACTGCTCAAAATCCCTCATACATAATTCCCCCCTTACATAACTTACATCATCCCGTGAAAACTCTGCATTGCCGTTGACACACAAGCAGATCCTGCAGCACTCGTCCACATGACGTCATGATGCACGAACGCATGCATGCAAGCCAGCGAGCGTGCAGACATGAACACGCAACACCTTCCATCTGCCCACCCGCACACACACTCACAAACACACAAATAAAGTATCACGTCTGCACAGACACTGGCTGCTAGCTCCACTGACCCCAATATTACAACAACACAAACAACAGCCGACGCCATTGGCTGAGTCCTCTCAGGGAATATTCTCTGCCACTGTTGTCGTGGAAACAGCAGAAAAGCAGGGACAGGAATGGAAGAAAAAAAAATGTAGCATGAGTGAGCGGAGGAGAGTGATGAAGAGGAGGAGGAGGAGGAGGAGGAGGAGGTAATCGCTGACAAAGGGTCTTTCATTAAGAAGGGAAAGATATCCGATATAAAAAAAAATCCAGGATTACAGAGACAATCAGAGTATGTGTGTGTGTGACACTGAACATGGTTGTGTGTGTGTGCATACAGTATGTGTGGGTGTGCCCAAGCAGAAGCATGTGATTTGTACATCTCTGTGACTGCAACTAATTGTGGAGCCTGGGTGCTTTGAGGCATCCTTCCTCAGCATCTATGAATGACTCATGAAAAAGGCGCTAATCTCCACAGCAGAGGGAGAGGGCTGAGAGGAGCGGCAGAAGAATGGGGATGCGGGTGATGCGGAGAAGGGAGCAGAGATTTGCCCCTGCCGTCTTATTTCCAAATCTTGACTGAGGCAGATTACGCCCTCCTCTCTGCGCCGACACATTTGCAGTGGATTCATAAGCCTCCGCTGGTGACTGTGGGTGTAATGTCATCCCTCAAAAAGCTGCAGCCACCGAAATCGAGATGTTATTAACTCAACGAGGCTATTAACAAGTCTTGCCGGGGCTCAATTATAAGTCTTAGAGTGCTTAGTGGACGCTATGACAGGATAATAACTGTGGTAAATAAGTCCAGAGGATTGAAGTTAAGCTTCAGCTTCATTCCAGTGACGACGGGGTAAGAGAAAGACTCCGGGGAAGCTTAAACATCAAAGAGTCATCAGAGAGGCTTTGTATCCATGCAGCATGATTTCATACTTGCTCCTCTTCCTTCTGTCTCAACATATAGCTGTGAACCTGTGAAAGTCTGACGTCTGCAGATTAAAGACCCGAGAAACAACAATGATGTGACTGAGGACAGGAACGCTTTGTCGAGCTCATCAGTGACATCTGCTGACCAAACTATGCCACGACACACAACTCCATTCAAACCAGCACAGGGATGAATGACACACACACACACAACACAACTTCTGCTCACACCACCATCATCATCATCATCCACATACACACTCTCGTACCAGTGAGCAGGGAGACTTTGTGGAAGGTGGCCTCCAGCTTCCCCATGAGAATGTGCACAAAGCCGTCTTTGGACAGTTGCCCCGCCTCTTTGGAACTCTGGTCATAAACCACCACTTCCTGCTTCCTGCCCAGCTCCACCTGCACAAAAGGATAAACAACAAGGAAGAGAATAACATTGATTATTCATGAGCGGAAAACATGACATGCATCCTGCACCGACAGGGATCTAACATCTATCCGGCATTTATGTTCTTGTAGTTCATCATAGGAACTGGAACATATCTTGTCTTGGCTGAGTGAGGCAATGAAATTGTTAAAAGACATTCAGGCAATAAACACAATTGAGCTGCTGCAGGGATCAAACATGAAGTTTTCCAGCCCTGGGAAAGTTTCTCTGAACATGTGACCACTTTGCTGCATTAGTACACGGATGCAGCAACAAGGAAAAGAAAAATGAACTCATAAACACACCTATGGGAGTTTTGAGAAAAAACACCGGCCCTGCTGATTAGAACCGTCAGCACGAGGAAGTAGAGGTGATTTTTTTGAGTCAGATAGATTCATGAATAATCAATGAGTGCTGTGTACTGCACCATGCAGCTGTGAGTCTAATGTTTAAGGTGGCGATACTGCAAAGAGAATTGTTTGTCGTAACAGTAAAATCATAAAAAGTGTCTTCACTGTACGTTTGTCCATCGGTGCATCAGTGTGATGGTGTTTGTATCAGCTTCTGAGAGAAATGAGAGAAATGAGCATGCGCCGTTGTGATGAATGAGTGTGTGTTTGCAAGAAACAGTGCGTGCATGTGCTAGTGCGTCCAGGCCTGTGTGTGTGCGTGAGTGCGCGTGCGTGTGTGTGTTGTTCCTCCATGTTGTCAGGCAGGCTTTGGTCACATGACCATGAGGCAGCGCCTACTGCAGCTATGAATCACTGCATCATTGAACCGCCACTGGACAGGAGAGGAGAGGAGAGGGGAGGGGAGGGCGGGCAGGAGGGTGGGAGGGATGGATCGAGAGGGTGGGGGGTAGTGGTGTAGTGGGGCAGGGGAAGATGGAGATGAGATGGAGAAAGATACAAGAGGGAATCGAAGAAAAGGATAAAGAAAGACCTGAGGTGGGGAAAAGGGGGCAGGTGGAGGAGGGGAGACATGATGAGACAGGACGACCCACTGTCTTTGTTTACCTCAACAACCACCCTCTAAAAAACATCTGTAAGCTTCGAGTCAAAAATCGAAACGCTTCCCAGCTCGTTCCTCACCCTGTGTGTGATGGAAGACACATCGGGGACGAGAGCTCTTGGTATACACAGCGACACGGTACGCATGGAATGCGACTGATTACGCTTTCTGCTTATAGAGCAGCAGTTGCAGAGCGCCTTGGCAGACAGCCATGCAGGTAATTCAGACATTCAGCATCTAAAGTCTGAATGGAAGCAACTCGGGTCCAACTTAACCCGACTTATCTGCCTGTGTCAAAACCAAATCTGACAAGAGAACATGAAAGGCAGAGGAGGGAAACTCTGATCTGCAGCATCAGGCACCATGTACTTCAAGATATGGATAATGTAGGTGTGTATTTATCAATGAAAGGTATCAATGATGAGCTAATTTAAAATACAAATAGTTTACCCTTTGTTTTCTTTCGTTCTTTGTTATTAAATATTAATCTTAGTGTCTTTGTTTTAAGCCCCATCCATCTTTACTAACCCTGGATAATTTGGGCTAATAATCCTAATGGGATCAGAACGAGTTTGAGAGCTTGATGTCAAAGTGTGAGGATAACAGGCTGCACATACAAATGCACACACAACACAGCACATACTCATGTTAAAATAGAAAAGTTAATCACTCTGTTACTCACTGTCGAACAAGTTCAGGTTCAACAGTGAGTCATTCTTTCCTGCTTTACATTTTCAAAACGTATGCCATGTTAAGTATATGTTATGTATCACTTCTCCTTTGTCTCTCCTCAACAGCAGTTGCGCTGTACTGCCACCAGCAAGTAGAAATGGGAAGAAGGTATTTCCGGCAGTGTAGCAATTTAGCAATATTTCATGCTGGAAAGTCCCACACGTGAAACATTGTAGTTTACCATGTGGAAGGTTTCAGTTTCAAGGAGAGGAGGAGAGATCTACATCTAATTCTCTGCAAAGGGTTTAATCTCAGCCAGGCCTCACACCAGTGATAGCAATCGTCACTTTTGAAATACATTTCTCAACATTTTTTTTTTTAAAATACACCAGTTTTGGATCAGTACTTGGTATCGGCCGATAAACGGAAAGTTTAGGTATCGAAATTGTTATCTGGGTCATATTTTTCTCACTGTGTACTTACCAACTAGCATTGTATTTAGGTTTATGAGGTTTATATTGAGTTGTTGATAAAATATTAAAATTTTGCTTAAGAGGTTCAAATAATGTATATTTAAAACTCCTTTACGAACCTTTGGAAGATTATTTCTGGCAGAATGAAATAACAACTTCTCTCATTCTCTTTGAATACAAAAAAAATAGCAGCCTACAAATAGCAGTCTATATTTAAGTTTGTGTATGAATACAGATAGTAGGAGATGAGCTTCACTTATGATTTTGTGTGAATGCTGCTGGAGTAAAGCTAAGACTATGATGCAGTGTTAGAGGTCAATGACCCAGGGGAGCATGGGACTGGCTGTCAGACTGCAGCAGCGCCTCTCTGCAGTGCTGCAGCATCACCACTGTTACTACCCTACTGGCCCCTCCGCTCTGATGCATGCACATTGCAGGTAAAGCAAGGAATGCCCCTGGCAAAGAGAGGGAGAGGCGATGGAGAGAAACAGAGGTGAACGAATGGGGGAGAAGGGGATCATGGAGGAAGGTTGAGGATCTGGAGGGAGGGGTAACGAGGAGGAGGAGGAGGAGGAGGAGGAGGAGGGTGCAGAGAGGGACAGAAGGTGGCACTGCAAGACCAACTGCGACAATCCCACTGCAGCCAAGATTTACTTTTAACAATGTGAAGGCTGGCATCTCAGCGGGTCATTAACAAGGAGCGGTCAGAGGAGGGAGAGGTTATTTTTCTCCTGCCATTTGCAAAAGGAGTCAACAAGAACCTGCAAAGAACGTAGGAGACAGAGCAGACGAGATACTGGAGGACAAGCGCCTTTCGGTTTCGATTATGTGAAGTTAGAAATGAGAGAAAATATGAAAAAACTGTCGTGTTGCACAAGAAACAGTGAGAAGTCCCCGCAGCTTTCCCACTGACCCTGTGTCATAAAACATAAAAGTCAAGGCTCTTCTGTAGGGACACACATTAACACTCCATGACAGGCACCCTGAAGGATGACTGAACAAAGAACACACACTACTGGTCCTGATAGTTCATGATGGTTAGCCTGGCAACAAAAGCTATCTGTAGAATCGTGGTAGCCCGCAGCCTCCGCATACAGTAAGTGCTTGTGTAAGAGGGAGAAACATGGTTTACCCTGACCCCCGCAATATCTACTGACCAGGGACAAGGTCATGTGCTGAGCAGGACAGTCAGTGTGTGTGTGTGTGTGTGTGTGTGTGTGTGTGTGTGTGTGTGTGTGTGTGTGTGTGTGTGTTTATGATCTGTGTCACAATATCAGCACAAACAATCTAAAAATGGCCCAGCACATTCATTAAGTGCAGCCTGGGACCTCTCAGTGCGTCCTCTCCGGGAAGTCCCGCTGAGAACGAGTGGAGTGCAGTTTGAACTCTCGTTGACCAACGGGCGTTTTCCAGCTCAAACTATGCACATAAAACTGTGCAGAGCCGGACAATAAAGACGAGAGGAAAATACCGTGCATTTTGTCGTCACAATCATTTTTTAACGGGGGGGGGTCACAAGGTGCCGCACCTCCCGCTACATACAGTACATTGCATACTGATAGAGGACCTGCTGCAACAGGCAGCGACCTCCCGGAGCAGTTCATGTTTCGGTTTAAGACGGAGTGCGACATATACGACTCGCCACTGTAAAGATACCACCCCGGGGCCAGATGATGTCATTGACTGGCACTGGCAGCTGCCACTTCCATGCATGCTTCAGTAGGTGTGATGTGTTTCATGGAGCTCCTGTCCTCCTACCCTTATGAGGACCAACTACAAAATGAGAGTTAGGTTACAGGTTTAGCAGCAAGTTGAGGATTCGGGTGAACGGGTAAAGGAATGAAGGCCATCAGTGGAAAGTACAGTATTACAATCGTGTGTGTGTGTGTGTGTGTGTGTGTGTGTGTGGAGGGGGGGTTCAGACAAGGATGTGAAGATGTGGCAGGGTGGTGAAAGTCCCTGATGTGTGTGCAGTGTGAGGTCACCACGGATCATTTAGGAGACGTGGTCACCTGATCTGGTCACACCCTCTCACCGCTGAATGTCAGAGGACCTTTAACACACACATGTACACACCATGTCCCACACAGGTTACACACTCAGACGCAAGTAACGCCACCATACATTTACATAGAAGTATTAAATATCTCAGCGCTCCTCAGCCGTCCTGTCCCGGGCTCACACACACACACAGTCTGAAGTAAAAGGGCACATGCATGCTGCAGATCCGGTTCTACCGCACTAATTCTCCTCGCCTTTGAATGGAATCAAAACCACATTTTATATCTGCAAATCATCTCAAAGACTCTTTTTCTGTCTTTCCTCAACATCCTAAAAATGTTTTTATACACATGTCACTCCCGCTTCACGGTGCCGTACGTTACGTCTGAAACTACACACACTGTGTGAGTGTGTGTCTATAATCAAACAGGCGGATCTTTAAAACAAACAATGATTCATGTCATGACCTCATCAGAGCAAACACATGACATATCCGGCTCTGGAGAAAAATCTCCAGCAGCTACAGTGTTTTTGTTTGAACTTGGCGAAAGGAAAAAAATGTGAATGAAACAGACCAAAAGAAAAGTTCCCTTGAGTTTTGCCCTCCGGGTAATCTGGCAAACAATCCACGCAGTGAGTCATGAAGTTCCCAGTTCTGCAGCTACTGTCAAGGCCGATGACACATGACACACTTGTGTGCTGTCCTTCATTTTGAAATACTGTACTGCAATTACTGGAAACGTCTGTATTCAGAACAATACTATTGCGGAAACTGCTTTGTGTTTTCCAAGACACATGACCAGTGTCTATACCGTGTCTGACAGACATTTCATCATTGTTTCCTTCAACATAGTCACAGCAGGGACACTCGCCCTCGATTCTTCAAAGCCATCTGTGAATTTCCCGACGTGAACCTTATCATTACAGAAAGTCTGAAAGGAGGGAAAACACAATGGTGCATCATCATTGCATAAATGCTCCAGTTGGTCAAATGGAGTTTCCTCCTGTGCTCGTTCAATCCTGACAGTTAATATCACAGTCGAGATCACAGGCCCGTCGTCTGGCTCGCTTTATTTATAAGTGGCCATTAAACCAGATAATGGCTGCACTTTATTATCATGACAATTAAGTTGTATCACAACACTTGAAGACAAAGTACAGTGTAATTACGAGTACAAGACTTTAAGACTTGAAAAGCACAAAAATAAAACGTGCAAGTATATATTATATGGTTCCATTATAAAACTAGAATGGCACTCAAAGCATGTAAATCCACCAAGAAAGACTCACAGATATCAGTCCCCTAAATATATTAGATTATTTCAATCTAAATCAATAAATTATTTTCTGAGTGAAAATGTCGATAAATTAATAAATGAAATTAAAAGGGTTTTATTCCGACTGCATCCTTACACCAAGTTTCATGCTAATCTGTCCTGTAGTTAGTTTGAAATCTTATCTTCCTTGGTGGAGGTAAAAACAGCAGAAAAATGTGAAAACAGCTGTTTTCTCTCCATGTTACCAGATTGATTTTTTCCTTTTTTTGAATTGCTCTCGATCCATTTCCCTGTCAGTCAGATTATTGATTTGTTGAGTACTGTTCTCTGCTAAATAAGTGGAATTGATTCATGACTTTTAATTCATGTTTTTCATCAATTACCCAAAAATAAATAAACAGCCCTGTAGCGATTAAACTTTCTTGATGATGATTCCAGCATCAGACTGATTCCAGATCAGAAAACATGTAATTTTTTCCAAATTGAATGGTAAATAAATAATGTTGCGTCACATCTGGATGATACCCAGTCCATTTACTTAGGTCAGTATCCTCATCAAGTGCGTTTTTGAGTTCAGGGCCAAGCAATTTGTGTCCTCCAAGTAGGTTGATGTATTCTCTCGACCATTCTGGGTCCCATTCATCACTCGCTTGCCTCCATGTCTTCATAGAGGAAGAAGGGGGCTTCCCCGGGCTGACTGCTTGTAGTAAAAACCTCTGGTCCATCTGTCAGGGCCTGCCTGGCCCACTGTCCCCGTCACAGCAGCAGGGATTAGCCGGGCTTAAGCCAAGAAACCAGCCACCTGCCCTGCAGCCTGTCAGAAGAGGCATAAGGAAGCCCGGCTAAGCCTGCACCATCCCGCTCCCATTAGAGATCCACCACCACCTCACCTACTGTATCCAGCTGCCTCTGACCTACATGAATACACAGCTTTAATAAAGACATTATGAAGGGGTGACGGGAATAAAAGGCGAGAAGAAAGAGGCCACCAATTTGATCGCCGATGCGCTGATCATGGATGTTCATTGAGCTCGGTTAACTGAAGCGTTGGGAGCTTCTATGAAAGGGTGAGTGCAGCGCCTTGGGGGATGCAGGCTATTAGTGCTCAATGGGAAGTGAGGCGGGGGGCAGGAGGGGAGGAGGGAGGCAGCAGCCCATCCATGAATACCCTCAGTGCTGCTCTCCCGCTTCCTGCATTCACTTCCCCAACAAAGAGCCACAATGGTGTCCTTTGCTGTCTTGGCTGGCTGAAGCTTCTCCTGGCGTTGCTCAGAGCCATGTGGGGGGTAAAGTGTGTGTGGTGTGTGTGTGTGTGTGTGTGTGCACGAGGGGTTAGCTGGGAGTCGGCTTTAACACCACGCAGCCTGTCTGCACGTGCCCAGCCCGCAGCCTGCCAGTGGATGCACAAAAGGGATGATGTCATGCTTAGCCAATAACAAAGGAGTCTGGCTCTGCTGGGCCCTCCTCTTTCACCCAGCTAGTTCCAGCTTTATCCAGCCTAGCATTAATCGCACGCCTTATCCTCTTTACTGGGGGTGGGAAATGGATAATAACAAACCAGCCATGGGGCAACATAGAGGAAGAGGAGAGGAATAAATGATGAAGAAGGGGCCAGTGCAAGGAAGGCTTTAGGCTATGCATGTGGGAGATAGACAGACACGCAGACAGAGCTGTCATTAGACTGAAAGCGAGAGAAGTCAGAAGGAAGCAGGGCTCTACAGGGTGCCGCAGTGTGAGATCTGCCAACCACAGGGCCCCCACATTGAGATTCACCCAATAGAAACAGTACAGAAACCTGCTGGAGCCTGCTGCACTGACAGAAGTAATGAAACGCTCACACTTCACAGCTCCCTCAGCTCCAACTTTTTCAGCTTCTCCAGCTTTTCTTTTGTTGTTGTTTTTTTTGCTGTCTAATTCTGCAGACGGCAAGAGGAGGTCATGCACCATCACAAGCCAGCATAAAACCATTATCTGAGCTGAGCTGCATCGTCTGGTCGGGGTCAATCACACAGTCTCGGCAGGACGTCCCGTGTGGCCTTCAGCCTCAGCAGCTTCTTTTGTATCCAGGTACATGCGGCAATACAAGAGGCTTTTACACAAGATCCTTGTCCAGCGAACAGTGGTAAACTTTAGGTGAGAAGAAAGGCATGTGGGGACGACTGCCAGAAGTCCTCGCAGTAAAACAGAATTAAAACTAATTGGAATAACAGAGAGTCTGTGAGAAACAGCAGACCATGGGTACTCTTAGCCAATGTAGCAATTATACAGACGCTATTAGCTGAGCTGAAGGTGGTTTGACTTGAGAAAGTAACAATAATCCACAGTTCTCATCCATTTTACCATCTGACCATGTGGAAAGTGTCCGTCAGCTACAAGCGTTAACTGTAATCCAACAGGAGTGGCAAAGCAATAATCTGCAGCAATAATGTATAATTATTTGCCATTTGATGGGCAGGGCGTGTTTTTGGGGTTGATTAAAGTTCTCTCGGCGCAACCAGATGGAAACACAGACTCGGTTTGTCAGCTACAACTCCAGAGCTGATATTTCAGTGTATAAATACACACAGCAGCTCATAATTCAGTCTCATAAGTAGGTTTAACAGAATAAGATGCGAGGCATGTCAGACTCTCCGACCTGCTCCTGGCAACCAGGAAGTGAAACAACAAAAACAAAAGCAATGGTGTTTTATAGTTGATGCTATTCAAACCCAGTGAGTCACACCTCAGGGCAGAATTTCAGTCATCTTTTATGTGTCATCAGCTTCTGGGGGGGGGGGGGGGGTCAGCGTTTTATTGTATTGGGTGTGTCGTGGTTAAAAGTAAGAGGTTCAACAAATACCTAAATATAACATCTGGTGATAGAACGCAGACATGACGAGGGATCTGCAGCAATGTGGAAGAACATGGAAGCTGTCAACTAAATGTGTTGCGTTCATGTGTTTAAACGTTTAGACAACACCTTGACACCTCTTTACAATATTTGCATTATCAAAGAGCGGAAAAAAAACATGTGCATGTTAATCATGAGAACGTCTCTATTTGCTATAAAGCTTGGTGTTGCTTGTGAGAGCTTAATATACATTGACATTTGAAGAGATCACATTAAAAGCTACAATTTAGAGCTGTATGTAAAATCACTTTTCCGAGATATTGTTCCTGAACTTTTCCAGTGGGGGAACTTTCCGATTATTCCGACACCACATAAAACGCACAATTTGTCCAGTCATGTAAATCTGTTGAGTGATGAGGGCACAACACACATCGCATACATAGTCCCATACACCCCCACCGCCCTCCGCTTAGGTTACCCCTCTCAGAGTTCCTTCAGTTTCACACAGCGACTAAAAATACAGGAGTCAGCATGCCACAGGTGGACGGGCCATGGAAAAAATGGCTGTCATATTCAGAGGAGAAGTCATGGAAAACAGGAGGATCCGATTTCAGGGCCACTGATAAGCAACAAACCTACAGTAAGCCGCTCCGTCTGCCAAATATAGCGCCAGCTAATGTTGTGCAGGCATGGGCTCTAGTGCAAAAAGAGATCGATCCAGAACCACATCGGTGCACAGATCCGACTGTGGGAAATGTTCTGAGAAAAAATTGAGCTGTAGGGGGGATGCAGGGTGAGAACATCTGCTGACAGAAGAACTGGAATCTGAGACGTCTGGTTCAAGGAAAATCTTATTATGACTAATTGCTGCATCTGCTGAATAATACTGAACATGCATGATATAAAAAGCATTGCTATACTCCAGTAGTACCTATTGAATAAAAAAAGAAAAACCTCTGTGTCATTTCAAAGAAAGAATTAGTCAACAAGATGTTTTGTCACAGCGGTCCTTTCTGCAGTCATTTTTTTTGTGCTCCAGCGCTGATTCTGCTGAAACCAGCACGATTATGCTGACTTGTCCTAACGCACTGCACTGTAAAGGCACCAGTTATAATTTCCCACCTTCATCTGCAAAAGGACCTCGCTATATTTTCTCTTCATTTGTCAGAGGTCAGATTTTTACTTGGCACAGATGTATAATTGAAGTCAAACAATCTGCTTTTAATCCGGATTTGCTGGTCTGTGGAATCAGGGAACACATTTTGATGATCAAAGTGGGTTAAAAAGATCAATATTATATAAATATATATACATATATATATATATATCTGAAGATCAATATTCCCTGGATCCCTTAATGGATGTTGATAATTCATCCGTCCCCCTCACAAAGACGGAGAGAGATACAAAACTAGCTCTGAAGCTCCAGCCGCTGTTTTGCTTTTATCAGCGAGGTGGACGGTTGCTACACACCCTCTGAATCCAGTCATGCACTTTGATAAAGAGGCTCTTTAATCACTTGCCTCACATCTCATCGCCCTGAAGAGCGTCACCCCTCCGGTACTCTGAGCTTTAACTCACCTTCACCTTGCCGTTGAGTTGCAGCAGCTCGGTAACAGACACCTTGTCCTGCTGCAGTCGCCTCTTCACCAGCTTGGAGCAGCAGACGTTGACGGCCCCTTGCACGTGTGACGCGTTGTACTCAGAGAAGGTTCGGCTGTCGATCACCAGCAGGCGGCCCGTCCCCCTCTGGATGAGGCTCGCCAGGCGCTTGATGTCCATGGCGCTGCGCTTTGTCGGCCCTTTCTCTCCGGCCATGATGGTGTAGGAGAGGCGGAGTGATAACCCTGGGTCACAGACGTGGGGGTGTTAAGGGTTGAGGAGGACGAGGGGGTAGATGAAAGAGGCGGAGGAGGAGGCGAGGTCAGCGGAGGAGGGCTACCACCGGAGCAGGCGCTGAGAGATCCATGGTGCCTGCAAAGAGAAGGAGGAGAAGTTAAAACAAGTTAAAACGCTGTCCCATTGCGACTACAGTCTTCTTCATGGCATTTGTTGGATTATTGGAGCGACATTACAGCTGCGATATTCATAACTACCAGTGTCAGTTGCTGATCATGAGACATCGAGGGCATGATCACCTCTCGTCCTCCGCTTCACTCCAATCATTCCACAACTTTCCAGACACTGAAACAATTCAGACCCCACCGCTAAGCGACAGTGATGGAGTAGGTGCATGCATTTCCAGACCAAAGCTGCGTGCGCGGTGTATTTTGGGACATTTGTATTATCTTTTATTGACAGACCTTGGATATTAAAATAGCTACAATGCTAAACATGAAAAGAAAAAGTTATTTAAAGACTGAAAAGCCAACTGGGATTCATCAGTACAGAGATCTGACGGAACATCACACGTCCAAACACAAAGCCAAAGACTTAACTTAGAAATGCATGACTATTAAACAGTAGTGTGTGTGTGTGTGTGTGTACGTGTGTGTGTGTGTGTGTGTGTCTGTAGAAGTGTGTGTAAAGGTTGGTTGTTGTTGATCGAGGGGGTCTCTTGCGTGGCAGCTCTTGAAACAGGAAACTGAGGACGTGAGATAAATTAAGCCAGGGGAATTCAGAGAGCAGGTCTGGACAGAGGCGACCGGCCTGTGCGATATCCTGTGTATGTGTGTGTGTGAATGTGTGAATGTGTGTGTTGCGGAGAGCTGTCCATAAACTTGATGAACTGCCTCCTCCCATCTATCACCAGTAATCACTCTGATCTTCTTGGTGCTTGTGTTCTCCAAAGCACTTGTACATTTAACATGAGACACACACACAATTGTTTATCAGGGTTAGAGGATCAATGACAGTGTGTGTGTGTGTGTAAGTGTGTGTGTGGGATAAAATTGTGCTACCAGAACCACAGCACCGTTTGTTTGTGAGAACGTGACAAAAACGAACACATGTAGGTTGACGACCACTTTCTTAGTCAACCAGGTGTCAAGCGACAAGTGAGAAGGTCAGAATGTGAACGCAGTCATGTTGTTTTATTCATCTCCAGGCACATGGTGTCATGAAAAATGAATGGGCCTCTTCTCATTTACCCCGAAGCCTAAACGGAGGTTTAAGCCTCGGTTGAAAAGGGAGAGTACAAGATGGCTGGATAGCGGAGAGGGGTTTAAGTTTAAAAATCACAAAAACTTTGAATGTCTAATGTGTCATAATAAGAAGTTATGAAGGCAGAGAAATATCTATATGCAGCTGAACAAGAAAAACCTTTTGCACACCAGAAAAGTGGTGAGCAGGTGGGGAAGAAAGCCGAGACAGAAAGGGAGAGGTGGAGAGACTTGTTCTCTTCTGATCTGATCGTGTTGTCCAGGTAGCACCTCTGCTTTTGTCCTCTGTTCTGACACAGGAGAGAGGAGAGAAGATGGAGCAGGAGGGGGAGGAGGCGATGGATGTTATTCAACCAGGATCCCTCCAGCCTAGCAACTCAGCCAGTTCAAGGCAAGGGAAGGAACAGTTGTTAAGATGGAGCAGGGAGGACAAGAGATGAAGAGAACGTCACTGGTTGCAAGAATTAGGGAGGAGTGGAGTGAAAAAGGGAATGATAAAATCGACTTAAGTCCTCATATAAACAATTTCTTATCACAAAAACTTGCAGACAGAAGCATCACTTTAGAAACAAAGATGCAGAGTCGAGGATGTGGAATGAAATGTGACAAACAGCGTCATTTCTCCACAGATTCTCAAAATAGTCCTGGTCTGTCACAAACACTGAGTCCTACCGGCTGCTGGGCAAACCTGCACGTACACGTACACATGCTCCTGCTGCCTGGCAACGTGCCTGATGCAAGGGAAGCAGCCCAGAAACATGGAGGAAGGTCTGGATGGAGAGGAGCCACTAACTAGCAAATGTAAACACAGCCACACTGCTGCTGTATCAGGAAAACACACAGGTGTGTGCAAGACACGAGCAAGCAGACAACAAAAAACAAATTCCCCTTTACATAAATACAGAATTATATTAAAAAGCAATGATAACTGAAGGACTTGTACACGTCTCTTAAATTCCATCTTAATAAAGATACACACACAAATAAATTTAAAAAAAAACACATCACGCTAACTTGGTGACATTCCTTCACTTTTCCTATCATGCACCCCCCAGCAGCCATTCTGCACAAGTACTAAGCCTTGCTGCAATGTCAGCGCTCCCCCAACACAAACAGCGGCTGCCACATTACGACCTGCCCCATCACCTGTTATACCATACCTTATATGGTGCCGAGCCCTTTAGCCGAGTGGCTAACAACACAGCTTCCAGGGGTCTGAATCTTTCTCTCCCTCTTATACGTTGCCCCTTCCCTTTGGTGCCGAGCACAACATCTGACTCTGCAAATGTCTAATGGCGACTGCTCCGCCACTCGCCCTGCCTCTCACACGTTTTCTCTCTCAATCCTTCCCCTCTCTATCACTCTCTTTCTTTGCAGTGAGCAGGGATGGGAAGGGGAGGGGTGTGCAGGTTTACATGTGCGGCGGTGCTGGTGGTGGTAGTGAGAAGGGGGGTGGGGGGGTGGGGGGGGGGGGGCTGGTGCTCTGCATCTTTCTGCGCCGCCAGACAATAATAATCCTACGGTAACCTCGCTCGGTGGAACCTGCTTGTGCACAGAAGAGGGGGATATGGAAGAGAGGCGACAGGGGGGAGAGGGACATGATGGATAGGAGCGACGGAGAGAAGCAGCAGCCACAGAGAGTTTACTCAGCACAAACCGTCCCCTTACAAAAAAAACATCCGTCTTCCTCCATCTTGCATCCAGGCAGGAACAACAAGGAGCAAAAACAAACAACTAGAACAGGCAGCAGCCAGGAGCTTGCTGTGAGGCTCCGGCTGCAAGGCTCCGGCTGCAAGGAGGAAAAACAAGTCGAGAAGGAGAGAAAGCAGAGAGAGAGAGACAGAGAGGCTCTAGCAAGAACAGGCCCGGAGCAGATTCTGTTGTTACCATAGAAACAGCACTGTTGGGGCGATCAGGGGGCACTGGGAGGCTGATGAGATGCTACTGGTGCTGATGCTGGATGGAGGATGAAAGAGCGGAGAGAGCTAAAACTGACAATGGTGCAGACACATGAGCAATAGATTGTGACAACTTGAGCTGAGTGGCTGGGCTGAAGTTATCATGCTGCCCTCAGGAGATATTCTTTTGTTTAAGTTAAGTAAACGATAAAAAATACTGATTTGTTCTGCTGTCTCGGTTTGGCCCATTTTTTCTCTCTCGTCTGAGACAGAAAATTGAGCATCACTTTTTTCCGTCTATGTCCTGAGATGGTTGGAAAAACGACATCCTTCTGATATTTATTCCAAAAATCTAGTGATTACATACAGGGTCAGAGATGTAGTCGAACAAGGTTGGGCGCCTCTTTCAAGTCGAAAATATGCACATGTTACACCTTGACTACTGGAAGAAGGCAGGAGAACCAGATTGACTGGTCAATTTTAAAGGATATTTTTATCATGTCGTTGGGAAAGCATACTGCAAATTTAATTAGTGTGTCATTAAAACCAGAAGAACCATGTATGCAAAGGCACCTGGTGATTAAACCCTGTTTATACAGATTGTAAAAGCAGATGAAATCAAAGAATAAGTATAAATTATGTGTTTTATTATCTCATGTCTACTCTGCCCATAACTACAAAAAAAGCAGGTTTAACACTAGCTGATTAGATGATTGTTATCTTATTATAAATTGAGCAACATGATTCAACAAATGCATTAATAATCAACATGAATACCATTAATGTAGAGATATAGAGGCCTGTTGAAACCTGACCTCAGCACTGGGGTTCCTAGGAAAGAGGAAATCCCATAGCTGCGTAAATGTACCCCTGCAGGGGGTGTCGAGTAAAAAACAGCCACGCTAATCATCTACAGACTTTACTCTCTTTTCAGCTGATAACAATCATTCTACTAATAAAAAGACTTCTCTGTAATGCATCACCTATATAAATCTGAAGAAGTAACTACTTTGTTATACATAAAGCAGATAATCCACACAGACACGTTCATGAGCCCCTTCATATAAAACCATGAGCAAAGCATGATGGGCCAGCTCAATAACGCCATATCAGGCAAACACAAAGGGAGCGACTGGAGGGCGACCAACGCTGATGTAATACCATACAGGTTATTCATTAACTCTGTGCATAACGTCACCTGTGGCCGGAGCCTCAACTGGGCCGACATAAAAAAACGGCTCTCAGCTCCATACAATGAGAGGCAGGGGAGGTTTTGTTTAGACCACAAACAATGACATCATCGGAGCGTCCCACAGCCGCTCGTCTGCAGCTCCGACACAAATGGTTATCATCCGCTCCGCCGGCCTCTTCAGAGAGTTCATGTGTCATTCACACTTTAAGACACAACAGAAAGGTTCAGAGCTGGGGGAGGACAGCGTCGCTGATTCCTGAATATCAGATAACAAGTTGGATCCAATTATGTCTAACTCACTTCCCTTCATTTCAAAACAAATGACGTCATATCACTAGTTGTAACTAGGTCTGGGCATTAAAATAATAAAAATAAATAAATAATAAATAAATAATAATAATTATATTGTAAGTATGTCAACCTACATCGCTAATGCATTGTACAACCAAAAAGGTATGATATAGAACATAATTTATATTTTGCTGCACATAGACAAGAGTTTAAAACCACAACTGTCACCAAGGATCAAGAATCAGTCTTTAAATAAATAAAATAATAATATGATAATTTTTTATATTTTGTGCTTATCTTCCAGACCTATTTACTCAAGAAAATTTTAATTTGCAGATTATTTCCTATAGTCTAATTATACGTCTATTTTTTCAGGACTACGTTATTTTAATGGTTTCTTCCTATTAATTGCTTATTGCCATTGGTTTCCACTTTGTTTTGTACACATATACATAAATTATACAGTCTGTTAAAAGAAAAACTCAATAAGCATATTGGTGAAAAAATATTCGATCTATTGCATGCATCTGGCGATAAAAGATATTAACTTCAAATTTGTTCTTAAAAAAAAGTTAAATAAACAACACCTATTGTGGCCCATCCTAACAGATCTACTCACATGTCTCATCACTTACTGGTCTCATTACAGTTTAGGTCTCGAGATAATAACACCTTAACCCAGTGTTTACCAGACTCAAACTCATGCATTACCCTTAAAAACAACTGTTTATTGATTCTAGTGAATATGTGAGCGGCTGGATATATATAAATGTGATTGTACTATGTAGACAAGCCCGGTGTTTCTTACAAAACTTGCAAACCGTGAACCCCACTGTGCATACGGAAATAAACAATGCAACGTGAGTGGTGATCACGTCATTTTTTAAAGAAAAGAAAATCAATTCCTGATTGGCCCTGGTGGAGCAGAAGCTTAATCGCACTGTAAATAACATTACCAGGTATAAAGCCTTGTGTTGTCCTCTGCATGATCAATACTCTGCTGCACACTCTGGGCTCATATAACAACATGGGACTACCCCATAACAACAATGACTGGCTGACACCAACAAAACCTACTTAACACAATAACCATAAAATATAAATGTGTATTAAATGAACACAAATCATTCCACAGAAGCTGAACGTGGCCGGTGAAGCGATGCTGCACACAGAGACATGGACGTCACACCGCGGCCTGTGTGATAACGTTCATAACAATGATGGAGGCGGAGCGGCCGCAGCGCACTAGAATAAACCGACCTGGATTAGAAATAAGAAACAGAACGAACGCGCTGAACACGAGATCAGCATCGAGCAACGTTGACAGCACAAAGTCAACGGGAGAAAAGGGGGGGGGGGGGGCAGGGGGGTCGCGTTGTTTTAGTGGGAAACCTGCCCCCCGTGTTGTTGTGACGCGTGGATGTGACCGCATGTGAAAATGAAAACTCTCCATTGATCGCGATGATTATAGAATAATAAAAAAAAGAAAAGAAAGACCGCAGCGGCGCAAAGGCACGAGGAGAGGAGCGCGTGTTCTGTACGTACCTTTCAAACGGCTGCACGGACACGGGAGCGACGTGTGCACGGAAATCAAATAAAACATATACATATAAAAAAAAGAGGATGGATGCGTTCAGCTCGGACGGGTTTAATTCCCATAAGACGAGCGCGCACCACGGAGCGAGGGTGGGGGTGTATGAGGGGGGGGGGGGGAGTGCGCGCGCCTGACAAGTCTCGCTGCCGCAGCGGGGCACGAGGAGGAGCGTGGGGGGGGGGGGGGTAGCTAAAGTGAGCTAGCTCCGTGGATAGCAACGCACTTGATTAAAAGGCAACGCTACGAATCGATAACACACTCACACACACAGACACACACACGCACACATACGCACGCACTCACCTAGGGCTCCACGCGGCTGCTGCGTGTTATTCAGCGGGCCTCCATGAGTGTGTGGAGGGAGGGGGGCGGGGGGGGGGTCTTCATGAGCCCGGTGTTTACCTGGGGTCGAAGAAGGGGGGCGGTGCAGGTGACGGACGGTGACAGCGCGAGGGGAACCGAACACACACACACACGACACATGAACGCCCGGCTACAAACACACACACACACACACACGCCGGCTCCTCTTTGGTTTGGCTCGTGCAGGGTCGAGTTAGCTCGTGCTAAGTTAAAGTTAAAGTTAAACCGGGATAGTGTGTCTGAAGGAAGGGGGTGGGGGGGGTAGAGAAGGTGCACTTTGATGAACTGAAGCGATGAGGTCATAGAGAGAGAGGGAGAGAGAGGGAGGGAGGGAGAGAGAGAGAGAGAGGGGTTGACGTCACCTTCAGCCAATCAGCGCACACGGCTCAGGGGCTTGATGACGTCAGCGCTCTGATCCTGCAGATTAAAGGGACAGTTTTTTTTTTAAAGGAGACGCACTCGGAATTGAAAATGGCCCAGATAACTCTTCTGATGTAATATTATATATTGTTATTATACAACCTATCTATCTATCTATCTATCTATCTATCTATCGATCTATCTATCTATCTATCTACCTATCTATCTATCTATAGATCTATCTATCTGCTTTGGATTTTACCCGTTTCACAAAGATTGCTTCAAAGATATCAGAAGTCATATTTTCTCACCAATATTGCAACAAAGCCTTTGCAGTCCAGCAACTTGGTGATTTAAATCAAATGAAATGTTCAGTGTGTAAGATTTAGTGACATCTAGTGGTGATATTTTACGTTGCAGCTGAATATCCCCTCACTTCGGTTCATTCTAGAGTAAAGAACACAATATCTTACAATTTAGATGATCACAAACTAGTGAAAACATTTAGGATTATTTTATATTTAATCTCTGCCAGTAGATCTCTTTCGCCTAAATCTTACACAATGAACTTTTAGGTTATGCGTCTTTTATTTGAATGACATTTATTTATTATTTAAATTTTCAGTATGTTATATATGAAAATCTATTATGTTTTGTACCCAAAATCACCATATGGCTAAATAAAAATCATACTTGTCAAAAGTAGCAACATTCCATATTGTGATTGCAGCTGCTGCACAGTTTAAATACAAAAGGTAAGAAAGAAATAATAAATAAAATCAATAATATCAAAACGAGACCCACTGATTGTTTCAGACTGTGAATTTGCAAGCTGGGGCAGACATGCTGAAATGATTGATATTTGTGATAATTATTATTATTAATTAGAGGCTCTGCATGCCCACACAGTATTTTCAGTTAGCCTGGCTAATTTTGGATAAAATTGGGGAAAGCCGTGACCGAAGAAGAAAGACAAATACATATAATTTCAAACAACAGAACCAGCAGGGGGGAAAGAAAGATGCGAGTCAAGCCTCGACTGTGCAGCTCACACAGTCCTGAGAAGAAAACATAAGTGAAAACACCGTGTGAGGCTGGACTACAGAGGTTTCAAAAGAAATAGATGTTTCAAGACATACAATGGAAAACATTGATTCATCACTATCCCATTCTTACTACCCACTGGATAATAAAAGCTGTAGTAAGTTGGTGTTTGACTTCAGTGTCATCAGTTGTCTTTTGTTTGATTGGAAGCCTTTGTTCTGCTGCTGTGCATCAGTGTGAAAGTGTGTGTGGGGAGATGAATGCAGGGTGATGGAGCTGTGTGTGATAAGGTCGTATATACTGACATCTAGTGGGACAGGTGTTGAACTGCACTCTGTTCTGCAATTGGGATTTGTTTTTAGAGCAGAGTGACTGTGGGGTAGATGTCATTCATACTAATCATGTGTGGGTGTTCATAGATGGCTAATGGCTGTATTTGGACACTTTAACCGTATTATTCACCACTCTAAGTGCTTTATTGTACGAGTCATATTCACCCATTCACACTCCCATTGGTGCTACTCCACACCATTCACTCTGCTGGCAATTTGGGGTTCAGTATCTTGCCAGAAGGCAGGGAATCGAACCACTGACCCACAGGATAATGGGTGAACAGCCTCCTCAGAGTAAGTTGAGACAACAACACAGATTTCATGAAAATCTACCTTTATTTGGATGCAAAAACTCACAACGTAAAGCAATACTGTAGCAGAGGAGAGGAATACTGATTGCTGGTTGGTTGTATGTCTGCCTGTTTGTCGTGTGTCGTCGCCCCTAGTTCGAGTGTGCGAGATGGACCAGGTAAGCACTGAGAACAAGCACTCAAAGTAAAAGCTTCACAGTCAAAGTACACTGGACATTATCAGAGGATTGCGTCAAATATCTGACAATAGTTTTCAGCTTTTCGTCTTGATCTCAGTCCTGGAGAAGGTCATTTTGGCAGTTTAATTTGCTTGTGGATTTGATGTTTGTAAATTGGTCCGAGCCAACACAGTCAATTCCATCCTCTGATAATGTCCACAACTGTTGTATCTGATGCATTTTAAAGTCCAAGATAGAAGTTGTTCGATTTGTGTTACATAGAAAACCGTTTTCACTGTTTTAGCTGCCTTACACATAGCAATTATTTCTTGTGTCGTCAACTGAGAGTGGCCTACAGTCACAGGTGGACTCGAGTTGGGACCGCGTAGGAACTCAGTCTGAGGTAAAATTCTCCAAGAAAAACGATAAAAACATACACAGAAAGCAAAGCATATTAAAGCAAAGCCTGACGGCGAAAAATAAATAATACTGAGGACTGAACGTAACCTACTTATTCTCCGTACTGTAAGGTAACTTAGGTAGTCGTCACATTTTGTTCTGTCAAATGTTGCAATAGAAACCAATGGTTTGATCCACAGTATGAGCTACATTCCATCATGGTGTAAACGGAAATATACACAAGGCATCTACTCGAAAGGATTGTATCAAAATGTTCTAAAAATATCTCTGGTTGGTTTCACAAAAGCAAACTGTATCAAAAGCATTGGCCGAGAGCAAGCAATAATAATAATATTAGGCAATTAAACCCTTTTACACGACGAAAAGCAGGACAACCAATCACGTCGCTTTGATTGTGGATCTATGGAGTCCCATACAGCACATGCATTTCCATTAAAACTCAACACAACCGAAAACACGACACAGGTAAAAATAACTTTTACAGCTGAACATCAGAGAGACAACCTTAGTTGGTCTATTGTGCTTCATCCAGAGGAGGCCTGGCCCGTCTATACAACAATCATGGGCTTCGTACGTCACGGATGGGTTCAAGCTACTGTTGGAAGCAGAGGGGTCACAGAGCGTGGTTACTTAGAGGATGGGAAGCGTCTTGATAGTCATGGAAAATCTACAAGAAAGTTAAATTGTACAGGAAAATCCATTTGTTGTGCCTATTTCTAATGCACCGTTTCGCTGTTTGTGTGGGTGTGTGCATGTGTGAGAGTCTCCAGAGGTCGGCATTGATTTTTCTGATGGCCTGATTCTATTCCTGGCCTCTGCCCCCCCCCCCCCCCCTCGATGTCGCCGGCTCTGTGACGCCTCTGGATGTACATCTATGTGGCCGTAATGCAGGAGTTGACGACTGTAAACATCATGGGCCGTGAGGACTGCACAGGCAGAATGGGAAAAAAACTGTAATATCTTAGATTGCACAGATATCCTGATGAGTTAATCAATAACCTAATTGTTATACATTCCTATGTTCCATTACATTGCACATGCCTTTAATGAACACTTAGCACCATGCAACCTTAAGATGAGGCGGCTCCTGAATGCATCAAAAGTTCAAACGGGCCTTGTGTAATGATTTTTTTACATTAAAATTCAATGAGTTGTGAAGAGAAAGCCGGATGTCACATAACCTATCTAAAATTAACTTTTGAATCTATATAGAGATAAATATAGGGCTGGCATTTGATAATTTCCCTATATTTAGTTTATGCTGGCACTCGTACAGTGAAGGGCCCTTTTCACCGACATAACTTCGGGTGACTGAAACTTGATTTTACGCCGCTGCAGGTGATCTTCAGCTCCAGTTGAACCAGTTGATGTCTGTACACACAGTGTGTGAGGGGCTAAATCACACAAAGTACTAAACAAGGCCTTGATGTCTGAGACTCATGTACAGTGATATGATAAAAAAAAACTCAGCAGTACAGATGAAATGATGTCATGAGCGCAGGCTTGGATTATGGGCCTGACTGCTGTGACTCTCCAGGACTGCGTGGATCAATAACACTGAAGTGTGTGATTAGAAATGTTTGGAGGGCCGTCTGAAATCCCACCTTCCTAATGTCCGTCCTGATCAAAGAAACACAACAAGATTTCCTGTCAGCCTTTCAGTCCTGCGTGGGGGTGAAGAGATTACCATGGTTTGGACCTGTTAAAGGGTGAGATTGAGATGACGCTATAGGTACAGTGGTGCATACCACCAGAGGCGGTACAGTGTACAGTGGTGTGTCTCGGTCTGGCTGTAGCGCTCACTCCTCTACTCCTCAGCAGTGTGAGGCAGCTGCTTCTCGTACAGGCTGAGGACATGATGCACAAACTGGTACTGCTCACACGTCTGGATCATCCCGCCCCTGTGACAGAAAGACAAATTCAATCATTGAGATAGAAAGAGAGTCCACCAATTTAGTCCAGGCTGTACCAATACATTTTGCAAAGACATTCATGTCCCCCCCCCAAGAAAGAATTAACCTTTATGATCCTCTGACTTTTCCTTTAAAGTGATCCTGGGGCTGATGTGGAAACATTTGGATGGATTTCAAATTAAAGGTCAATTAAGGTCGCAGATCCTGGATTTATTTATCATTATTTTAACCTTCACAATCCGCATTTCTTTTTGTGCAATTTGGTGCATCTTTAAGGAAGGTACTGAGCCATTGTCTTTGTAACAAGCTGCCTATACAATTTGAGTTTAAACTGCACTAATGCATCATGCACTGAATGTGCTCTAAAAATATTTTGTACCTACATAGAAATAAAACGGGGTCACCAGCTGCAGAGAAGAATAAAATGTTTATCACATGTTCTCAAACAGGTCATGCAACACAATAGATGTTGTGACTCAGCAAACACGCGCGTTACGAACATTGGTAATGGCCGCTCTCCACGCAGAAGTGCACATGTCAGGGGAAAGTTACTGTGCATGATGACCCAGTGGAGTAACATCCTGACATTATGCTATTGAGGTGAACCTCTGCCTTTTTTAATTTGGAAGAAAATAATCTCAAATATCGTCACTTGGGCTGTAGACGTCAGAATGGAAACGGGCTGTCAATATCTCACCTGTCCAGACGGAGCTGGCAGGTGGTTCTCAGGATGTCGACCACACCCTCGGTCCTCAGCTGCTTGCACAGGATGGAGGTGGCGATGAAGCAGCCAGTTCGACCAATTCCAGCACTGTTGTGGGGGGAGGGGGGGGGGGGGGTGTGTGGAGGGGTGACGGGATGGAGGAGGGCGGAGTAAAGAAGAAGAAAATGGATGGATCAGTGTATTGATTAGCACCAATAGCACCAATCAGATTGGTGCCAAATCCTCCCTGGGGAAATCAGACAGCGGAGGATTGGAAGTGAGCAAATGCTTTGCTTGCAGAAAGAATGCCAAGTGAATTTCTCTCGTGAAAAAAGCAGCAATTTCCCCTTATGCACTCAGATTATCAACAAAGGTTTATTAGAGTCCTTTTGACTCAAGCCACATATTAAATGTATTTAACAAGAACTATTGCACCTTATATCACATTATGAGCCATTTTCATACCTGCAGTGGACAATTATAGGGCCGCTGGAGGGCGGGGCTTCCTCTCTGGCCCTTTCCACCTCTTGTACCAGCTCCAGCAGCGGTGGAGCCTTGTCCGGGGTCTTCTGATCAGGCCACGACGTGTACCAGTACTGCTGCAGGCTGCGCTCCTCCCCGTCACACTGGTGCAAACACACAGGCAGGCGTGAGACACAGACGACATCATGTTGTGCACACATGACACAAACAGACAGAGGGTGCGTTTTGATCATCAGCCCGTTGCTCTGCGTTTACATCTAAATCTAAATCCATCATCTGCCTCCGTTCCCCGAGAGTCCCTCTGACAATAATCATTAATGCCACCGATAAACAACATAAACCAGTGGAGTTGAATAAACAACAAGCTTTTAACTCACAGTAATGTAATGATCCCCTGGTGCTTAGTAATCAGTCGCAGGCTGCATTTACTGAATTATCATGTTTGGCTCGCTGAGTGCCAATGTCTCCATGACCCCGAATTAAATATGAAGCAGCCATCATGAACACATGAATGGAACTGGAAAGTGGAGCCGGATAAGAACATTGAGTCAACATCACGGTGAGTCTGTCAATGCGCCTCGACAGCCTGATGAAAAAGTCTCGTAAAAAACATTTACTTTGGCGATAAAAACCCAGTTGTGTTTACTTTGTATCTTGAGAACCTAAGATCACAATCTTGTGTGATGGCAGACAAATCTTCCCGTCATGTTTTCTTTATTTGGTTTCATATTTGTGTGGAGCTCAGTTGTGTG
Organism: Pleuronectes platessa; assembly: GCF_947347685.1. Taxonomy (NCBI): domain Eukaryota; kingdom Metazoa; phylum Chordata; class Actinopteri; order Pleuronectiformes; family Pleuronectidae; genus Pleuronectes; species Pleuronectes platessa. The sequence continues at coordinate 7,720,369 of NC_070632.1, forward strand.
GACGATGTTGTGAACAGATAGACTGCAGATGACAGCATCTGATCCAATGTGTGTTAAAGGTTTGGTTCACACACGTTCTGGAGAGGTGTGAAGGGTTTTCACATATTTCATTGTCAAAGTTTTGAGATATCTGGTTCCTTTGATCGACACTTTCAACCAAATACAATGGAAGTTGATTGACTTTAATTTCCCTGGCCTCCAGCATTAAAAATTGAAGAAATATTTAGATAGGACTATTGCATAAACTATATTTATATATAAAATGACTGTTTATCTCATGTCTTTCTCTCCATCACCAACTGTAGGTTCATGTTTGTGGTTTTGAGAAAAATGTCTGAACACTTATTGAGTGGATTCACATGAACTTTGGTGACACATGCCACTTCCTGTCAGAACTTTTCATCGAGCGCCATCACCAGGTCACATTTATATATTTATTTGTGCAGTGCTTTGACTTATGACCAAAACAACTGACAGTTCTTTGAACAAATGTCCTTTCTGTTTAGGGCAGTATGATAAAATACACCTGTAAATCTCAACAAGATAAATATTAAACCTGCTAGATATCAAAATATTGCCAAATGTTGATTTTGTCTTTAACTTATTGATTTGAGCAATAAATAAACAATCATTGTGTGACACACTAACTGATTTCATGTTTTACCTTCAGCGTGAACACCCTCAGACTGTAGTCATCCTCCTGGGTAACCGTGAGGACAGTGATCTCGATGCCCTCATGGCTCACGGTGTCCTCGGGCCAGTACTCAGCACATTTCTGCAAGACAATGGACACACAAGTCGATGTTTATACTCAAACCATTATCTTTATTAATATGTACATTTATTCAATAATGCATCATCATCATCATCATCATCTCATCTTAACTGATTTTCAACACACTGACCTCATTCTTCTCCTCCAGGTTGGTGATCATCACAATGATCGGGGTTCTCTCTTGCCACACCATCCGCCAGAAATCCCCAACTGTGTTCACGGTGGGACCCTGGGTGGCGATGTATGCACGCTCCTCACCCCCATATCCCTGCACACACACACACACACACACACACACACACACACACACACACACACACACACACACACAACCACCCATGAGCTTATGATATACAGTTATGCAGGAGAAACTGCGAACATGAGAATCAGAATCAGAATTCTTTTATTTGCCATGTATATTTGCACATACAGGAAATTGCCTTGGTGTGGTTGGTGCACTGTACATAAAACAACAATATAAAAACAACAATATAGAACAACAATATATACAGTAAGAGTGTTATTGGCACGTGCGGTTCTAAGGTGCAGAGATTGGTGATAGTGCCAATAATATATAGTTATAAATTATGTGTGAGAGGTCAGAGCCATTGAGAACAAAGAGAGTGATAGCAGCTGCAGAGCTGGGGCAAGATACACATGGTTTCACTTACGTTGAGATAATTAGCATTTATGTAGGTTGTGAGGAAATCCTCTTCATCCAGTGAATTCAGTTTCACTCTGCTGTGTGTATCTGCAGATGGAGAGTACGAGATTACCATGAGAAATGGAGATGGATTGTAATTTTATAAGGATAATGGAATAATTATTATTGTATCACAGCTTCGTTTTATAACAAAGTTGATTTGTGTACTTTTGCGTGAATGTCAATAATCTGGTGTACACACACCGACCATTCCCAAACACATCTGGGATAAATAGAAGATGAGTGTGTGAAATTATTAAATAGTAGCAGCCTTAACAATCATCATCGTGATCTCTTTTTAGTGGTTGGTGGTGGCGGTGCTGCAGCTTTACTCACTGGGTAAGATGGTTTTGTAGCGATTCTTTCTCACCAGCCCTGGGTAGTTGTACTCCTTTGGGTCCACAAAGTTCATGGGAGTTTCCTGCCGATGGACACAGAACAATGGGTGCAACAACAATAAGTCCTTGCAGAAATGGAGGGGAACTCCTCGCCAAGGCAAGGGGACATTATGAAATTATATCCAAAGACATGAAGTCACTGCTGCCCTTCACTCTAAACAGCAGACAGTGGTATTCTCTGTAGGTTTATGTATGCATATACGCCTGCACCTTTCCTTCCTTCGCCCACTGACATGCAGGCTTAAAGGATTGTGCAGAGTTCTACTGGGTGTTTTGTGTGCCTGTGCAGTTGTGGCCGTGTCTATGTGTGTCAGAGTTTATCTTCTCTGGTGAGTGGGCGTGAAGTAACGTTTGTTGCTGCGCTCACATAAAACTCCGCCTGCAGGTTCTCGTCATCCATGGCCCGTGTGTGTAGCATGGCGGGGGTCAGGCTGTGCGTTCCCTGTCGCAGATACTCCTTGGCCGTTTGGTCTCTCGGGGACAGCTGGGCTCCGTAGCCGTAGGGCTCGGTGCAGCCCGGCGTACACATGTCCAAGGTCAGGGAGACGTTGGAGCCCCTCCTGTGTGATACATGCAGAATCAGACAAGATGGAAATATGGATTTAAAATGGATGAATATGGAAAAACCTGGAGATACGGAAGTAAAATGTGAATGTTAAGATGTTCTCTTTTCTTACCTCTCTTGAAGCCCGACAGGTGTGACAGTGAGGGTAGCGGCATCCCCCTCCATCCTGGTGTCAGTGCCGAATTCAAAGACCGGCGTCTGGGGGCTAAGGTCGAGGTCCAGCAGATCCTCCTGAGCGTCCGTCCACTCAGAAAGGGTGAAGGAGGGCTGGCGGCTCACCGACTGGCGTCGATCACCAATGTCCCTCGATACCGTACTCGATGACCACAAGCCGGTGCCATAACGCCACTTACACACCATGTGGATGACCTGAGGAGATGAGCAGACATCAAATCAAGTAAATAAACAAGCAAGTAGCCAATCTGCAAGTTAAGATTTGAATGATCCAGACTGAGAGACTTCAATCCGACTTTAACATAAGAAAGAGGTTTACCATGATAACACAGATGGCCACACCGACGGCGCTAGTGCCCTGGATGATCCAGTTGTTCTGTTGGGTGTTCACCACCTCACTCACCAGCACCATGGACTGGCCACAGGGAGAGAGGAAAAGGTAAATAGACGGAGACAACACCAGATGCATTACATCTTCAGTGTTCTTTTCTTTGGGGTCATCCTTTGAAAACTAACTTAAACGTCTCCAGTAGTGACACTTACATCCATCCCAAAGATCGGGTGAAAGGGCAAGATGAAGCCAAGGTAGAAGTCAATGACCTGCAGGGCTTTGAAGATGGAGGAGAACGGCCCGTTTCCCTCAAGCACAAAAAACACCAAGTACCCCTGGGAGGAGAGAGGAAGGCAGATTGTCACAGACGGTCAACCGGTCATTTCTGCAATGGTAATCAGGCGGCGCTGCGGCTGCTCTCAGGTGAAAAGCAAACAGGAGACGAAGAAAGAAAAAGATGGCCTACTGCGCTCGCATAGAAAGATATGTAAATTGGCCAAACGCAGTCTGTTGTCATAATCATGGCTGCATTTACGGCGCTGTATTATCTTTTACATATGGTAATACTGCACCTGTTCCTTTTCTCTAGAATGAATCATACATGTAGTCAACAGAGACTGCGAAGAAAAGAGCTTCTGAATTCTAATGATGTGCACATTAAAAAAGATTAGCTATGTAAGAATAATGGAGATGGTGGCCTAAAAATCTAAAACTGTCTTTTGAATGGCTAATGTTGCACTGTGTATTTTTTGTTATAGTCATCATGCTGAGACAAAGCAGGTGCAAGGCAAAAAAAACAAAAAAAACAAACATAGTCTCATTTAAAGGTTCAGTGTGAAGAATTCAAGGACTTCTAGTGGTGAAGTTGCACATTGCAGCTGAACACCCCTCACCTCACCCTCCCCTTCCAAACATGAAAGAGAACCTGTGGTACCCTCAGTTGTCATAAAAACTCAAAAGGTGTTTAGTTTGTCCAGTTTGGGCTACTGTAAAAAAAACAAGGTGGCCTCCGTATAGAGGACTGGTTCCATATGTAAATATTAAGTAGTTAAATATTAAGGGCTCATTCTAGGGTAGAGAAAACAACTGTTCGTACAATTTAAATTAAACACACAAATGAAAACAGATCCCCTTTCACCAAAATCTAATACACTGAACCTTTAAAGCAAATTTCCACAAATGAGATAAGAGTTTTCACTTCACACTTTAGTTTACGTCCATTCACATACCGTGACTTGGGAGACCGCAAACAGTGCAGCCCAGCAGTGGATCTCGATCAAGAGTGCGTACACCTTGTGCATGAACACCTCCTGTCCCTGTGGGCTTTGGCCCCCCGCAGGTCCATCCCTGCGCCCTGGGAGTCTGTCTCTTTTTGGAGCGCGGTCGCCTATTTTCTCAGTCTTGGTGGGCTCATCCAGCCATACCGGGTCCTCGTCGGGCCTCAGGAAGATGGAGTCCTCGGTGTGGGAACGGGTGGAGCTGCTCAGCCGGCGGGTCATGATCCCCTGTTAAACAAGACTCCTTTTTAACAAAGGTAATTCACATGTCGTCTCTTTGTCATCACAAGGTTTTCACAGCTATTTCTGATCCTGCTTTGACATAATTGTACATTTGCCATTAGGGATAGTTTGAGGTGGTCTTGCTCAAGGACACTTTACCGTGTGGAATGGAGGAGCCGGGATAGAACCAGCAACCTTCTGGGCTAGGGGACAAACCGCTCGGTCTTCTGAGCCACAGCCGCCCTCACGACCATATTGATCGACAGTTCATGATGTGCTAGTTGTGTTTGACAGAGGGTTATGTTTATTCCTGAAGGTCTGTTCAGATGTATAGCTGAGCGGCTTGAAGTGGCCCTCATCTCCGGATACTCAGATTGGAGTCTGTTGTGTGAATGCATGCGTGTGTGTGTGTGTTTGAAAGAGTGCAAGAGAGAGAGAGAGAGAGAGAGAGAGAGAGAGAGAGAGAGAGACAGAGAGGCTCTATTGTGAGGAGATGAGTCAGGGGTAGCTTGTTTACAGCCCTGTCCGTCGCCTTGGCAACAGAGTGGCTCTCATCCCTCTCATCCGTCCTGAGCATTATCATCTAACAACACACACACACACACACACACACACACTCACACACGCACACCCTCTCTGTATCAGTCAGCAGTGTATTCAAAGCCCTTTTCCTCCCCGCTCTTTTGTCCTTCAACCATTAATAAAGGTGTTTTGTACATTGGCTGATTAGGGCCACATGGTTTGTGCGGATGTGTGAATGCGGGGGTCTTATGTGTGTGGTGCTGTGCTGTTTGTGCACATATCTCGTTTTGTCTGAATGTGTTTTGACGATTGCAAAAATTGTGGCAGGTGACTTTGGCTTGAGTTTTCCTCAATGACTTCCAACCAATACGGCACAAGGGAGTGATTTCCCAGTTGGCTTACTGGTATGTCAAAAAGGACCATACATCGGATCACATGACTCACCTATGATAGATGGCAGGGAGCTGTGGGACACAGTCAGATCACATGATCAAGTTAAATCCTACATCGTGTGGCAACCAGCCGTTTTCAGCCATTGTGCCGCAGAGTTCGAATCTGAAGGACAAGAAACAAACACATCTTGTTTGTTCAGGAGTAAAACCAGGAGCTGCAGGTAATTCAAACACCAAGTCGGTCCCCAAATGCTCCATCAGTGACACCTTGTGACCAAAATTCAACTGGTCACGCTAGACAACGTTAGTAAACCAGCGTCATCTAATGATGGATCAGAGTAGCACCCTAGTCAGCTCCCAGCTGTGCTCACATGAGAGGAGGATGGTGATTTGAGGTGAAATAGTAAACTGTCAATATTTTCTCCCCCCTCTCTCTCCGTCCCTCGGAGGCAGAGGATGATTCGAGCCAGACTAAGCAGACACCCTCAGAAATACATTCAGATTGCCTCAGTCGAATCAGTATGCATGAAGTCAAGCGTTAGCTGCTCTCTTCTCCCTCGCGTCTCCTCTCGTCTCCTCTCCTCCTCTTCCAGTGGACCCTGTTGAACGAGTGGGCTGAGCTCTGAGGAATATGAGACCACACCAGTAGCCTGTGTGTGTGTGTTTGTGTGTGTGTGTGTGTGTGTGTGTGTGTGTGTGTGTGTGTGTGTGTGTGTGTGTGTGTGTGTGTGTGTGAGTGCAGGTGTCGAACAGAGGGGAGCTGCTTTGACTCCTTTTCTATCTGTCTTTGCTCGCTGCGAAGGTGGTTTTGAAGTGATGACGCCAGTTAGCCTGGCCCATAGCCATGGCAACGTGCATACATACAATGTACACACACATAGACACACACACACACACACACACACACACACACACACACACACACACACACACACACACTGTTGTATAAGACAAAACAGAGAAAGTTCAACGTACTTCCTCTTTTTCAGTGTTGGATGGACATGCAGGTAGAGGAGTGGATGGAGGGATGAATGGGAGGAAAAGCAACTATTTTTTATGTGAAGGTCTGAAGCAATGACGCAGTAAGGTCGGCGTTTTGGTTACTGTGGCAACGACATACTGTAGTGTGCGCAGACACACAAACACATACACACACACACACACACAAACAGCAGGCAAAAGGAAAAACACAAATATACATCTGCACTGGGAGAGCAGTGACAATATTCACCTTTGTCTAAAAAAAATCTGCCCCTCTTTGCTTTTATTCTTTGAAGCAAATAAGTTTGTTTGTGAGTCGCTTCCCTCTGCAGCTTAGTGCTTGTTGGGAAACTCTGTCACATTTACCCAGGGCTAAAGCTCAGGTTAAAAAAAATATTAAGGTCATGTGTCCTGACAGATTCAGGAAATACTGACCATACACAAGAAATACAGATTTTTCCAACTGTAAATCCTTCAGTTTTCAGTCGAACTCCCACAAATTCTAGTGGGGGAATATGCTAAATAATTTTAGATTTATTAATAATATTTGTCAGGCCTAAAGGTCGCACAGGTTATAAATAAGGGATAAAAGATAACACTTAAATCAGAATATAAAATACAACATACCCATTGACATCCAAAATGGGCAGAAAAATATTGAGGACATGACCTTGGTGTCCTTAGTTGTGACGGCAGTTTTCCCCTTTGATGACTGAGATTGTTAACATTTTATTATGTAACCCCTTCACTGTGTTACAGATTCATATTTATTCAGTCTGAGCTCCTCATTAAAGCTTTATGATGTTAACGTTGTCAAAAATTAAACCACCACTTTCCTTTTCGTGGACATGCAGTTCCATTTAATTAAATATCTTTGTCTGTTTAGCGCATTATTATAAAAAATCTCCCATAACATTTGTATGAAAGCTGAATGCTAATGGTTGGAATGATGGAATACATAGGAAGTGGTGAAAAGCTGCCCATACACAATGCACAATTAGAATGATTGACAAGAACGTAAGAAAATCAATGATCAATAGCGGTTCTGATTTGAACACGGTGTTTTCAGAAGCAGGTCTGATGGTGAATCAGTCCAACCTGACAGCTGATTCAGCCAGATTCCACACTGAAGGTCTATTGTACTGTCTTTGGTCCTATACAGCACCGCCCCCTCAGTCTTCAAATGGAGTACGTGTGTATCGTTTACATTGATCTGCGTCCATTCAAAGCATCCGACGTCCAGCTGAGTTCAAACAGCCGACAAACCTGTGGCCTCCGTCCCAGGACCAGGAGCAGCTGTTATCACTGATAGTTGTGGAAAAGCTCTCAGTTATAGGGACTAGGGCGAATTAACGTGTTTAGTTCTTTTTTGGACCAGCTGGCTCACGAGTTAATGGATATTCCTAATGTCTCCACTATCCAGTCTGGAGAGATAATGTGTCCAAATCTGCTTTTCCATACTCGGACTCTACATTCTCGGCATTTGCTTTTGCATTTCCTGTTTCCAGGTGGACAGAAGTGCACGAGGAGTGAGGTATCGAGCGTGCTGCCACTGCAAGGGCTCATGTGGCAGGGAGACGAGGAAAGAGGAAGCTCTTACTGAAAGTGATGATGGGACGGTAACGTGAGATAAAGTCACGGGGGCCGGGACCTGCCTCATCAGCCCTTCCTCTCCAACACACACACACAGATGAGATAAAACCTTGACATTAATACACACACAGACTCAAAATGACCTTAAAATCAAACACCCAGCGAGCCTGCAGCTTCCTCCAGTATATCACACAGACGGATAATCAATCAGCTCCATTGTTTACATACACTCCTACAATCTCTAGCAGCAGCTCCAGGGCCATTTCAGAGAGAAAATCTCATTAACACACGTATAAACCTACAATTCAGCCTAAGTTGTGCTGTGTAAATAATTGAGATATGCTGCAGAGCGAATTGATTTACAGGCTGCTGGAGATAAATCTGGATTCCCCGTGACAAAGGCTTGTGTTACACGATTGCACTGCATCAAAAACACCAGTGCAGGAATGGCACTCTCTGGCAGTCATTCATGCTATAAGACAAAACACCATTCATATCACGTACATGGCTACGGTGAGCTAGAGGGACCACACAGCGCAGAGCTGGATGGATTAGTAATGAATCACCCGGGGAGGTGGACTGTTGCATCTCTCTCTGGTGACTCCCACACTGTCACACAGGCATGATTACAACGCTGAGGAAATCAGGCTTGGAATAATAATAGATGAAAGTGTTATTACCAGCATCAAAGAACCAACCTGTTGGAAAATGATCTGTTTTCATATTCTGAGGGAAAAACCGAACACACACACATACACACATATACACATATACACACATACAGAGCCTACATCACACATCCCTACCTTTTTACAGCCAGAGAAGCGCAGCAGCCATATGAACCGTGGGTGCTTTGCTGAGGAATTGGTATTCACCTCATGTCGCACAGCCGAGGAGGGGAGAGACGAGGGAGAGACATGAGGGAGGAGAGGGAGGCTGGAACAGTCACTCGCCCATGAGCCTTAAGTCTGGTTAGGATAAGTCCTCTTACCTGGCTGAGCCCGTCTTCACGCCGCCATCTGCCGCTCTGCACCCTCGGAGCCAAAAACCCAGGAGCCAAGAGCCAAGCACCACGCCAATCCCTTTACTGCTCCGGTGTCTGGGAGCGTGTGTGCATGGGCGAACGAGGCAGACTGACAGTGAGGGACAACGACGAGCAAAAGGATGGTGCGAGGTTTGGAAAGGCAGGATCTACAAATGTGTGTGTGTGTGTTTTAAAATGTGTGTGTGTTTGGAAGAGAGGTAAAGGCATACAAGTCTGATGTTTTTTTTTCTTTTGTTAGTATCCTGGAGGAGAGAGAGAGCGAGATCCACAGGCGGCAGCTTCGTCTATATATGCAGCAAGAGGCTGTGCGGTAGCCTTGGCAACAGAGCCAGGATGAGGGAGAGCGAGCAAGGGACCTGGAGAGAGAGAGAGGGAGAGAGAGAGAGAGCGAGAGAGAGAGAGAGAGAGAGAGAGAGAGAGAGAGAGAGAGAGAGAGAGAGAGAGAGAGAATCTGCGTGTGTATTAATCACATTGTGGAGACTCAGCTCCAAAAGATGCTTTTCACAATGTAAAACATTATGTTTTAAGGATTTAAGGCTAAAGATGGTGATATTCTATTTTGTAATAATTGACAAGAAACTAAAATGCGAAAAAACAGCAACAAATGTATCACTGAACAATTACTGTGCCGCCAATAGGTTAATATAGCAAATTCAAAGATGTGCCCAAAAGCTAATAAAAACACCAATGAATCACATTGAATTCCTTATCACAGTCAAAACAGGCACTTTGTTTTCAGTCAATCCCTCAGATAGGCTCCTGTCCTGCAGCCATGAACACTCATCACTGTGTATTCATCCAAACATACAACTACACAATTTACTCCTGTGTGTGACACATTTGCTTGAAGGTGTTTTTTCAAAATCAAAACACTGTTTTTAAAAGATTGATTTGTGCACCATAAACCAATGTGTGTTGGCCCAAGGTCTCGGTAGAGATATCGAAAAGTACGGATGTATTATGAAAAAATACAGAATAGAACATTTCCAACTTTGTGAGTCTCCAAGTAAGAAATACGAGTCAAAGCAGTGTCCTCCTAAGTGACACAAATATGTGTGTGTGTGTGTGTGTGTGTGTGTGTGTGTGTGTTTGTGGAGTTCGGATCATAACACATCACTGAGCAGTCACCTCCTCTGCCTCTCAGCCCTCATTCTCAATCGCCCCCCCCCCCCCCCCCCCCCCCCCCCCTCGACCGCCCTCGTAACTCATCATCCCCCAGGTCTACACTCCTGTTTCCGTTCTGGATTGTTTTTGTCATCCCCATGTTCTCACTGGTCCAGATTATTCTCACGCGTTTCTCCCTCTCACGTCTACGTTCTCTTACCTCCCACTCTCTCTCTCTCTCTCTCTCTCTCTCTCTCTCTCTCTCTCTCTTACAACCACCCCCTCATTTCTTGTCTCTCTCCCCTTTAGTGTGTCCCGCTCTCTCTCTCTCTCCCTCCTTCCTGTCTTGCCATATGGTAGCCTTTCCCTGTCAGCTCTCTGAACTGACCAGCAGAACACAGCCCAATCTGATCAACACAAATACTGGGAGGCGGGTGTTGGGAATGTCAAATTCATATTTTCATGGTAATGCAGCATTGCTGAAGCAGATTGCGCAAGCTTCATAATGGAGCTTCACTATAATAGTTCTGATGGTAAAAAAAAGGGGGAAATGAATGGAATGCACAGTACTACACAAAACCCGTTGTTAGCCACTTGGGGGCAGCAGAAACAACCCGCAAACACCACAAACACACGTCATGACTTTTTATGTTAAACTGCCTGGTTGTTTAGCCACAATTTACTTATTTACACCTCCTGCAGACACAAAGCAAACTAATCAATCATCGGAGGAATATTTTTGTGTCCACCTGAAGAGAGTCAGCCACATATTCTGCCTCCTTTTACCTCTGGGTTTGGCCCCACCAACAGCTGATGGAAATATCAGACTCAGCAGCTGAACGTTAGAGGTCCAAGAAGCAAGATGTTTCTATCATCCAGTCTTTGTGCTCAGTTGTGCTTGAGTCTGTGCTAGCTTCCTATTTAACACCAATTTTCAAGAGATCACACCAGTCGATACCACGTGTTGATGCTCACATTCATGAGTACTCACTAGTCATTACTATATTATTAGCTCTCAATAGTCATTATTACATGATTACTCTGTAGTCATTCCTACATTATTACATGAGTACTCAGTAGTTATTACTACTTTATTAAAATACCACTTTGTCGTTATCGGTTTACACATCCATCTTTTAATCTCCGCTACATCTGTGACATGTTTTGACTTCATCCTGCACATTTTAAGCCATCATGGTGATAAAGTTTGTCCAGACACAGAAACATAAGCTCCGGTAAACCTACATGTAAAACTGTACATGCCCACACCTATCTGAATATAACTGGAAAAAAAATACTCGCTGAGCACGTCGCTGGGTTTAGTACATTTCCATAAAAGAAAATGGACAAACTACGCCTTGTCTAACTGTTCACTCGTTTTCTCTCTCCCTCTCTCTCCCATCTTTCTTCACTATTTACGACCCACTTCAGAGTCCGATCCTCTCTGCTTATTTATCTCTCCCACACATCCTCGCCTTCCCCACCGCACTCCAATCAACTAAATGAACTCCCCTGTACTTCCTTATCTTCTCCTCCTCGTCCCTTTTAAAAATGATCTCACCTCTGTGCGCGCACACACACACACACTCACACACACAAGGTCATTGTCACTCAGTATAAACGGTGAGAGTGAAAGCATCATGTAACCAAATTAATGATACAAGCCAGTGGCCTTGAGCTGTCTGTTTCTCTGACAGCTACACTGGGAACCGACTGTTACATCACTTCCTCATACTCTGCGAGACTCACTCACAGCCCAATTTTCCCCAAAACATTTCGCTCTGATGTGATATTGGAATTTGAATGTTCATTAAGTATGGGCCTGTAAAATTAATAGAAGTGTAATAGCAAGTTCTTTTCTTTTCCAACAGAACCAACATTCCTCTGGTAACAAATGGAGGCCTCTAGTGGTACTGGTAGCTCACTGCGGGTCAACATTATGAATGATTATCTCACGATTGAGTCTGTCTCATTGATGCACACTTATGGATGCACACCCGTGAAGTGATATTTAGAGCAGTGACCTCTAACGCGAAGCCTTCCTGTCCGATGCCGATCTCAGATTTGACTGTGACTCACCTCGTCACATCCAGATGCCGGCGGCAGCTTCGTTCCATGCCCGGCTATCAGGATCCATGACACACAGTCTAACACAGATAGGCAGCTGATCCTGCTGAGCACCGGGGCGGGGGGGGGCAGTCAGCTGATTTCCATGTGATGCTATATAGCATTAGGTCTGAAGAGGGAGACTATCTCCTGGAATGATAAATGAAACAAGCGTTCAGGTGACAGGAATCAAAATGAAAAGGAGAATGATAACATGGCCCTGACACCATGGTAACCTGTTATGTGTAAGCAACTTAGGAATTAGAGTTAAAGAGGAACTCTACAACTGATTAACACATAACACACAGAGGGAACTTAACGTGTGTTTCTGTCAGGGAGCGAGTGCAGAGGGAAGGTCTGGATTTTTAAAGATTGATCCGCGCTATAGGGACTAATTTACATAATGTCTAGTATAAATCTATCTTGTGTGACCCCCTCTGACCTCATGTTGGCGATATGCTGAATTGCTGGAGTAGGCTTCTCTTAATGAATAGCTGACAAGCCCTTCTTGAATACCTAATGATGCATCTCATTCAAAGGAGTGGCTGCTGTTTAGTTTGGTTGAATAATAACCTCCACTTTACTCGAGCAGACAGAAAACATCAAGTAATATGTGATATGATCCTGATTATTATGAATTGATTATAAGCCGTGTTAAAGTGACAGTTTCATTTGTACATTATCAAGACATCAGCTGTTAAACTCATCACTATCTAAAAGTCGACTGTATGCAGGAATTGATTCAGTTATTTAGTAACTCTGGTGCTTGTTGGGTATTCATTACCTTCTGATTAACTGTCTCTAGCCACTCAGACGTCTGTGTCCCTGATGTTAAAATCTTATCAATAAAACCAGATTAGATGTCGCATGTGAACCAGACATGTGGCTGTGGTGGGAAACAGTCATTTATTAACCTGCTGTATTATGTGATTTGTGGGGACCTCAGGGATGAAACAAAGCTGCTCTCTTTACTGTACACAAGTGTTTTTTGTGTAGCCTACTTTTATGGGTACTTCTAAAAAAAAAAACTCTATACAGAGTAAAAGCAAAAGTCACACATTGAAGTAAAATCGCAACAAATGAAAAGAGGAAAGTGTGCAGCTACAGAAGAGAAGATGCTGCAGGTGGATTGCTTTTATTTTGCATATTTTAATTAAATGACATTAACTAGCAGGTCTGTGTAGAAAGATGGATGACATGAAAGCTCCCCTAAAGTGAATCCAAAATGTCTTGATTGCCCCCTGGTGGCTGCCGTGTAGTACAGGTCATAAGCCATGCCTTCCCATGCTAGTGGATGGGACACGAGCCAAAACAAAAGGTCAAAACATGTGAAATCAATTCTTCTCATAGATGGTTTCTGTCATTTAGGGTTAGGTTTGTTCAAGTTTCTATAAGTTTGGTTTGAATTATTTCTTCATGCGTAAAAAAAAAGAGATTGGTCAAGAGTGTGTATCAGCAGGACCTCAATACCACGACTCCATCTACTGATGGCCGCATTAGTATCCAGGATATTTTTGGCTCGATTTCTGCACAGCGGGAGGAAGTGGAGACTTAGCATCAATCTTTATATTCAGACTATGGTTTAAACTGTTTAAACTGTGGAGTGAATGTACGCTTGTGTGAGACAGCTCGGCCAGACCAATGACACTACGTGGGCCAGATTTAGACTCTGTCACAATCTGATCTGTTAGGCATAAAATTCTGGGGAATCAGATGTTTTATAAAAGAGTTTGTGAAGGAGTGTGCAAAGATAACGTCTCTCCATTGCATTTCCGCCCCTCGCTGCAGGGCTCTGTCACAGCGACCTCGCCACGCCAGCGCTGTTACTAACCTCTTCTCAGCCTTGTACAATCCCCGCGAGGGACTTCGGACTGGACAGTTTCAAATGCTAGATTAGAAATCCCTGTTTACTCCAGTGTCCAACTCTAAACAAGAAGCTCTGACAGTGAAGATGTATCAACATGTTCATGGGTCACAGCGGCGATTATGGCCATTTACCCAGAATAAACAACGAAATGAGAGTCACGACGATGAAGAGATGAGAGCAGAGTTACAGAGGGAGGATCCTGATCTGATAAGTGGCTGTGACCATCATTTGTTGTTTTTTTGGCTCAAACGTTATCAGAAACTTTCTGTTCGGACCAAACGTACACAGACATGTAAAGGGGGACATCCCAGTTCACACAGACAAACTGAGAGTGTGGTTCGTGCTCCTGTGATGTGTAAAGGCTCTGCATGTTCTCCAGAGTTAATAGTCGGAGTGAGCGTGTTTCGCTTGTGGAAGCAACGGGAAGGAGAGAGAATTAAAGCGTGAGAGAGGATGATGGTGGAGGGGGAAGTGCAAAAGGAGGCCTACAGCTGTAAGAGGCGGGGGGTCACTGGTGGGGCAATATGGACAGGTCTCTACATCAGCTCTTACCAAGCTTTTCTTTTTTAAAGAGCAATATAATGTTTATATTCAAGCCCCAACGAAGAGATTTTACCTGGTTTTGAAACAGTCTGATTTTAATATTGCTCCCTCATTATGACCTACAGCAGCAGGTCAGAGGAAAGATTTACTGCAGTCTTTTTTCTTCTAAGGGAATTCTTATAAAAACAGCCTTTTTGGAAGTATTCCCCACAAGCTGAGGCTCAGGCGCAATTGAAAATCTGCATGACGTCAACAAACGGCTGACGATAATCATGGCAGGGGAATTTAATCATGCAGATCTCAAATGGTGGAAACATGCTTTTGTCCACAGTGGCGCCAAAATCAACCAAAATGAAAAGTTCCTTGTAGGAGCTTTAAATTGATCTAATGTTTAAGTAAACTTCCCCCAACCAGTTAGCTAGCTATCGGAACTTTAAATATTTATCTTTGGCATTATTCTCATATTGTATCTATTAATTTGAACAAGTGTATACAAGTGATTTATTATTTTTCATCACTCGTAGTTGATTGATTCCCATCAGTTATTTATTACTTTTCACTGCTCAGATGACATGATTAATTGTGTTAATAAAACAGGTGTTTCCTGCACAAAGGGAATAACACAAAGCTTTTTATTTGGAGCATTCTGCACCCAGCGACTGAATCTCCATGGAAGCTCCATCACAGCTCTCCATAAACTCCCAGCGTGAATCCCGTCAGACTGTCGCTCATGATTCGTGATAAATTTATAATCAGAGTGACGCTCCCTCCTCCCACACTGGGTGCTGCTTAGAGCCAGTCGGGGCTGAGAGGTGGTTGAATATACGCGTATATGTCATGGTCAACCACAGCCTAGAGCAGAAAAAGAACAATACAGATTAACATACATGCATTTTACATACTAAACATAACCCTGTTCACTAGGGGTCTCTCATTCAAAACAACAGCAAAACACAGTTTGTATGTAAAGCAGTGTGGAATCATTGGAGCCGTTGTCTTCACCATCATTGAACATCATGCAAATCTACCTGACGTGACTCTGTCACATATCATGCTCATGGATGAAGTATTGTGTTGAAGTTTTACTCCCATTGTGCAGAACTGAATCATTGTTATCCATTACGAGTGAGTAATACAAACTGAAAATGGACCATATGCAGTTTGCCCCAGAAGGTTACAGCTGAGACGGTTAAAATGAATATGACGCAATTAAAAGTTGAAAGATCCTCCAATTAGGTTTATTAAATTAATTATTTGACACTTCCATCAACTGAAATCTCAGACAAACACCTACAGTTTGTGGCTGCTGGCCAATATTAATAAATTTTATCCTGATTATAGGAAACTTCTCCATTGTCTTC
The DNA here is from genome assembly GCF_947347685.1 of Pleuronectes platessa. Classification (NCBI taxonomy): domain Eukaryota; kingdom Metazoa; phylum Chordata; class Actinopteri; order Pleuronectiformes; family Pleuronectidae; genus Pleuronectes; species Pleuronectes platessa. Next base: position 7,736,328 of record NC_070632.1, read on the forward strand.
ACGATTCGGTCTGGAACTTGCTTCTAACTTCTTTCAGGCAGAACAAACACAGAGAGGAACATCTTTTCAGATTGATGTTTGAACTTGAACCGGGTCTATTTGTGTCTGCTTGCTCTCGTCTTTGAAGCCGGGTCCAGCTACACAGAGAAGATATGTAATCACATAACACAGTCAATCATCACAGGGACAGGACACCGTTTTATTTCCCTTTTCTCTTTCCATTCCCTCTGTTTGTTCTTCAAATATAACATATTCTAATGTGGCAAATCTTCAGATGGGGAAAAAACCGACACTGTTCACCATAACGTGACTGGCTGTGACTTTATGTCTCCTGCACTTTACCATTAAACCGGGTATTAGTCTCTTTGTAGAATCGAATGCCTCTGTGACTGATTTCCATCGTAACTTGCTTGACAGGTGAAAAAGTTTGCATTCAGGCCTCCATCAGACTCAGGCACGGGAAAAACGATTAAATCAGTCGTTTGCATTTGATTTGAATTGCCTGAGAGTAAACAACATTCCTTCTATGTTCGTGTTAGCACCGCTAATATGAGGGCTTTAGGCAAATGAAATACATCCCTTACATCCATGACACAAGCTTTCAAATCATCCTTATAAAACCTTTATATCTTTACGATGAACGATTAAATGACACTTCAGCATGGTAAGAAAAATATACAGATTTTCTTGCTTTGGTGAAGTGGAGCTAGGCTAACGGCTACATCTGTTCTTTGGCCAAAATGCCACAGTTCACAGGTTGATTTACGACACTTTATAGAACAATATAATATAAACCAGCTGCGTGTGAGTGGCACATGTATTACAGCACCTTTAACTTGACTTTAGTCAGGCTTCGAGGTTTAGGTCTCATGTTGAAATGATGTGTAGATGTTTATGACTTCATGCAGATAAGATAAAATCCCCTCTGCCTGCACACTATCAGCCTCATCTCCATTCACTCTTGAGCCGGACTGCACCCGACAAACATTAGCGGTAGATATACTTGTCTAAATAGATATAAACTGTGTACAGCAACAAAAGCACTAATGTACAGAGCAGGCCTTGGGGGAAAAAAAGGGACAAACACGCTGCACATTCCCAGAGAGGATTATGTAACATTTCCTGGGGAATGGTTAGTCATAGTGACCAGTTCAAATCATCTCTATCTCCATTAGCCATCATCAGCAGGCCTCTGTTAACAGCCATTATGAAACTGTCCGTCACAAAGCCGTGGCAGCTTCGGCGTCCTGTGCTCTATTTAAAGGTCGAGGAATCAGCCGCTGAACACAGCACATCTTCAGCAAAGCAACACGAGTGTTCAGAGGTGTTGGTGCTGCGTGAGCACACCGGCACCATTCACAGATGAGAATCCATGTTGTACTGAAGAACTGGTTTGTGAAAAACCAAAAGAACATGGGTGGAATTCTCCCTTTGAGACCAGAAAGGAGATTGTTTGTGTTAACTGATGTATAACGGAGGCTTAACTCAGCATAAGTGAGAAAAACTTACTACAGCGAATCCAATTCTCTTATTTGTTAATCTTAGCATTTTGAGTTTTTACAATCATCAGTACGAACACGAGGAAGCCCAACCTGTTACCACATATGGATTTGGGCTGATTGTTTTAAGACAGGATTGAACTCATCCTTTAAGATCTATATATTTCATTCAGAGACAAAGACTGTATGTAAAGACAGATGACTGCTCCCCCAAAATGAAACATTGAGGGCTCAATCGCCCCCTGGTGGCTGGCTGCAATACAAGTCATAAACCCTGCCTCCTCCAGATTAGTGGATGCGACATAGGCCCGAAATAAAAAGTCAAAATAATTGTCTTTAAAAGATGATTTATCTCATTTGAGGTTATTCTTATCACACGGATGTAAGTTGTGATATGGACACATTTAAAGCTTCAACATGGATTCATACAGTGTTTTAAACAAATAAACAAATAAACAAAAAACCTGAAGGTATCAAGGCAAACAGGAATAAAACATGGGAGATAAAGGGAAGGAGAGAAATTTGGTGCCTCAGTTTAGAAATATCTGCACATATTTATTATTATTTTAAGACATCATACCACGATTCCCTGTTTTCACAGCCATCCATCCACATTGCTGCTTCCTGAACAGCGCTCTGTGACAAAACTGATAAGTTTGTTTCTATATATACACTTTAAATGACTAGCAGTTGTCATGCACTCTCCCATATTGTAGTGTTTTTCCTGATTCAGCCATTTAACGACACTGAAATGTCCTTTGATATGTTTTGTGGACTCGATCATTAGTCCCTCTTGACATGTTTGTCAACAGACTCTACTGTGTCCTTGACCTTATACCTTTATTTGGATTTGCATACCACAAACATGGGTCTTTTTATATCACTTTTATTTGAATATGTTGGCCTGGGGGGGGAAACATGTGACGACCATTTTGCCATTGAAGCAACTAGTGGAGTGCTCGTTCTAATCCTGCCTGTTTGGAATGGGTTTGTTTGTCCTGTGGTGATGCGGACAGACAGACAGACAGACAGACAGATAGAAATACATATGGACAGAAGGACAACAGACAGACAGACAGAGAGACACACACAAACACACGCACACACACACACGCACACACACACACACACACACACGCACACACACACACACACACACGGTCGGACAGACATACAAATGGACAGACAGATAGACACACAAATTTCTGGAATAGAGACAAACCTATAAATGGAAGAAGTGATCATGAATCACTAAATGATGAAAATACTCATCAGCCAAACTCAGCCACTGAACTTTACGGAAGTTTCCTAAAACACATGACAACTTATTAGCTGCTCGTCTTTGCGGGGAGTTGCTTCACATACAGATGAATTCCTTCACCCTGATTGGCCAAGTTATGTCAAGAATGTGGGATGACTCCTTTCTCTTTTTTAATTTCTGCTTGACCGGACAGCCCTCTCCTCCTCCTCATAGTCTCCCCCCTGATCGGACTGGGTCCCTCGGGCTGAAGCTGGGACTCCTCGGGTGGTGATAACTGCAACAGGGCTGCTGGGCTGAGGAGGAGGAGGAGGAGTGGCACACTTCACCAAAACTTCCCCGAACTTGCCGCCGCTCCTCCCCGTTACCCGCGCGTAAAACTCAACGTTCTCAACTTTCTCCCCCCACTGAGTTCTCGCGAAGTAGCGACAGTTTACCACAGAAGTGAGACTTTTCGCATTTCGTTTAAAGCAGGAACTAAGTTTGGACAATGACAGGACTCAGCGGATAGAACACAACGCGCTTCCAGTCGTGTCCCTGACCGCGCGTCATGATGCAGCCACTGCGGCGCTCCGGCGTCTCTCTGTGGACTCTGCTGCTCCTCTGCGCGCTCCCCGAGGTGAGAACGACCTCCATTCACACGCACTGTGATCAGACTTTAAACCAGGTGTTGCTGAGGCTTCTTTCGGGGCGAACAAGCCGCTTTGCTTGGATGGTGATGGTCCGTGTGGGACTGCACCTGTTGCGCAGGTTGCTGCAGCTGAAGCCTGCAAAGTGAACAACCTCTGTGAAGTCTGGGAGATAGAGGTGGCCTTTGCTTCTTATACAATTAATACAATTAAATGTTTGTCAGCAACAATTTGAAACAATAATTTCCTTTTTCTTTACAATCGTGGCCTATTTAGAGGAAGATGTTGGAATTAAAATGTACCTACTGTTGCACATTGTCCTACCAAAAGGAAATAGTCAGTGGAGATTCTTAACATTTCAAATTGGTTTATTGGTTATTTATTATATCTGGATTGTACGGCTCAGTGTCAAGTGTGTGAAGAGAGTGCGCTGCTCATCCATCAGAGCAACAGGTAACATACAGTCACAGAAACTCTGAGCCACCTGACCTTGTCCCACTGGTCTTTCTCGTCTGTCTTAAGAGAGAGGGATAGATAGATAGATAGATAGATAGATTGATAGAGAGAGAGAGAGAGAGAGAGAGAGAGAGAGAGAGAGAGAGAGAGAGAGAGAGAGAGAGAGAGGCTGAGGGAGGTTGAGAATGGCATGTGAGGATGTGTGTGGCCAACACAAAGGGGTCAGGAATGGAATGAGGTGCAGCCCAGTGTCCCTGTCCGTCCTGCAGCCACAAGGGACGACCTCAAACACAGGGACTTGGTTGTACCTTAGAGGGGTTAGTTTGTCATGTGCAGGTTCTTTGGTCCAGATAGATTGACTGGTGGTACGGAACTTTAGGACACAACCTTCACCACTCAACAGATACAAATTCAATGGGCCTCTTGCTCTCTAAAGCAAAGGCAGAGGTGCTTTGACGTTTTTGTACCTTGAAGTCTGTAAATTGCACGTCTCGGTGGATATTAGTAGTATTTATTAAATGAAATGAGGACACATTCATTCTACATTAGGGAACATGTTCGAATATCTTTCTTAATGATTCATGTACAGGCTGCTCACTTCTAACCTGGTACCTACAACCTTTCAGATATCAGATTATAATCCACTTAAAATGCCATAAAGTTGTTATAACTCAAATTAAATCATCTGCATCGCTAATACTCAGATATTGAGTACATTTTGTAGATGGGAGTGGATTTTAATTTACTTTAATTTACAAATTGGTACAGATGATCAAAAGCACGTTCTCTTCTGATGATCCTATGTTGGTTTGTCCTGTCGAAATGAAACGGTGAATGCTGATAACTGTGACGCTCTTATTTATCAAGTAGGGAAGTTCATGCTTGACCTTGAAGAGTAGGATAAACAGTGGAGTGCTCCGTGAAGTGAGCTGAGAGTCGGCATTTAACTGATCAACATGTGCAAATGTGAGTCGGCCAACATCTTCCCTGGTTTCAATACCGTGGAGGGCGGCATGTTCACAGACTGACGAGAACTCACATCACAAACTGCCTATTATTGAATGACTTGTTCTCGAAGATTAAAATTGTGTTGAACACATTTTTGAGGCAAAAATGAAAGATCTAATTTTCCTTTAAATTTGAGATGATTGGATTTAGACTTTTGATTAGAAGAGAAGTCAGACGAGACAGTCAGATACAGATCTCAGGACTTTCTTGTTCCAAACCTGCTGCCCGATCAAGCGTCTTGTGATGGAGTGAGAGATTAGACATGTAATTGATGAATCATGTTTAAGGGAACTTTTTTTAATGAAGTGGTAGAAAACAAGTGCATGTATTCACACCTTTGAAACGGTTTATTTTAACACGTGTGTGAGCTGTAACAGGACAACAGAATACACCCTGAATAAGAGGAACGAAACAGAGTTGTGATTTTTCTTTATTTCTTCTTTCTTTCTTCTTCTTTTTTTCTTTTCCTCTCCTTTCGAGCAGAGTCATTGACGTTGTTTGAGGCCACATCAGATATTACTAGTTTTCATCTGAAACTGAAATGATCTCTATCCATACTAACACACCTGAAAACATATATCATCTGACCACACACATACACTGGACATGTTTTCAGGTGTGTGAGTATGGACAGAGATTCTTTTAGTTTCAGGTGAAAAATAGCTTGTCTCAAACATGTTTTTCACTGGTAGCCGAAGCTACCGCCCGTTGTTTTCTTCTGGAAAGGGGCCGATAGGAGCCTGAGGAATCAGTGAAGGCCCAAAAAGAGACCCAATCAGCAAGCAGTTGTGCCTACGTCTTCCAACCATCCCTGTCTCTGTTAGTCCAGACTGAAACACTATCCCTAAACTAAAGTAGAATCACCTTCAACCTTAAACTCCGGAGAAGAGTGGACGCCATGTGTATCCGGAGGAGGGTTGATGTGTTTTGAAAATGAAACATAGTAGTACGGATGTAGCGTTACTGTATGAACCATTTCTCTTTCTCATCACTCTCCCTTTTCCTCGCAGCTGTCATTTTACACGCGTCAATGAGTCTGGGCGTCTTTCGCACATTAACAGGAAGCTGATGAGGCCCAGGCGTCACACCTTTATTCTCCTCTCTACTGATGGAAACAAGTCAGAGAGTTGCATATTAAAAATGTGTCAATAAATTACAGAAATTTAGGATCTTTCTTTTCCTTCAGGACCAGTACTTAGATCAGGGTCGTCATATGGATTTGAGTCTTCAGGGTACATCAGATATAAATGCTTTACTTCCAACGTTGAGATTTTCAAAGAAAAAACACGGTTCGACTGAAATCACAAAGGAAGTTAAAGTAGATAAGGGGAAATACTTCACTTCCCTGAAAGGAACCTTTTTCACAGGTACTATTTCTCATGTTTTCCCTTAATTAGACACCAGGGTCAGGGTGTTAACTGCTGGTCTCTATAGTGCTTATATCTAGTAAAGGCGCTCTGTTTTATTCTATTCAAATTTCAGTTCCTCTTTAAAAGGGCTGTGGCTGATCAGGCCGACTGCACAATGGAGAACAGTGAGAAACAGAACCGCTTACATAACCACACTGATGCTTTCCACATGATCAGGATCGATGCACCTCTGATCAGGTTGTATCGAGTGGATCAGTGAGGGAATAACGTGACGTCATCAAACCCAATAAACCACCAGGAACTCTGAAAAGGTCTCGGACAAACTATTTTAATCACCAGTAAGTTATAGTAAGTTAAGTTAAGTAATTTAGATGTGCCCTGCAGCACATCAGAGAACCAGAGTTATTAATTAGATTGAATGGACTTCCTGTTTCAGTTAAATTGTCTGGAACCAGTTTGATTACATAGAAATTATCGTTCCATATATATATATATATCGACTACCTGTGGGGACCATTAAAGTCTGATATGAAAGTTTTTTTTGTCTTAATAAACATATAACACAAATTAAACATAGCTGTCTTAACTATAGATCCATTCAGTGGTTTTTAATTTGATTAATAGTTGTTTTAGTGTGTATTTTGTTACAAAATGTTGCAAATAACTTGGGATTGCAATGAGTAGCAAGTTCAGAAGGAGTGCATGCAAAGTTACGGCAGCACTGTCCTTTATTAATGAACAAGGAACCGTACAACACTTTGCATGTGTTTATCATTCTATGCAGTCTTTCTCTCTCTCCATTCATCCGTACATTTCTCTGTCTGTGTGTGTGAAATGAGAGCGTGGTGACGTGGCTATCAGTGGGAAACATCTCGGAACAAGGAAATGTGACGTTTTATAAGAAATGGCTCGTCTGTGGCTGCGGAACAGTAACTTTTCGACTAGCTGCCGTTTTTTAATGCCCGACGCTGGTTTAAAATGTGGATGACGTGCGATACTCGTCAGAACACAAGTGCCTCTCTCAAAAATGTATTCGTCTCACACTGTATTCACATTTGAAAGCATAAGACTCCTTGTTTTGCATCCCATTATTGGGGCAAAAGCCGCAAATCAAGTCCTCCTTTGTGGAAGACTGCACCTTCCACCCACTAGCAATCCCCCCCCATTCAACCATATCAAGACAGTCCACTTTCAAATTAACATCCCCAAACACGCTGCCCTCAGCCAGGGCTGCAGCTGGAAGTTCGGCGTGTACAAGCTGAATCACAAAGAGTCACAGTTCCCCAGTCCATGTAAATGAGACACAGGCTCCTCTCTCAGCCTCAAAGGCCTTATTGTCAGCAGACAGCTATCGTTTTATCAGTGGCCTCTGAGCAAATCATGGCCAGGCAAGGCTTTAGAGGGGATGAGAGTTCTTAATTTTTCTCTTACTTGTCTCTCTATCGCTCGCTCTTACAGCCTTTCCTAATGGAGTGCTGGAATTTTTCTTTTAAATAGCCCATCGGTACAAAATGACCATAATATACAGACGGGTATTAGTGGTGGTTTCACAGGGTTGTTGTTGGTCAGTGAGCTGCTGAAAGCCAGGTGCTGAGGTATTTGGTTTGAAAAAAACTCACCGGCCCAGATGTACTCGGTTTTTAGCCACTCGTTCGATGAGGCGTATCTGAAAATTCCTCAGATCCGGCCCTGTCATCTTTTATTTAATGTCATTTGGAGACAGAGTTAACACAATTGTGATCATGGAGTGGAGAGGCAGTATCAAGGTCACTTTGATACATGCACTTGACCAGTCACGAGTCAATGTCAGCGCTCAATCATGGCTAAAACCAAATTTATCTGAAATCTGACGTACAAACAGATGGATGACGAAAACCTTTGAGAAAAAAGTACTTAAATGGTACTTTGACTTCTTAGTTTGACCCATGTCCAATCTACTAACATGGATGTGAGGTGCATATTGCAGTCAACCTCCAGGTAATTTGGCTTCACTTTTAACAGCAGTCAAGTCTATGGACACAACACGTAATGCTGGTCCAGGCTGAAATAATAATTCAATGTGATATTGAGACCTAACGTGTTTAAAACATAATTACTAATAAATAGGTTTCATGCTTGATGTTGTTGATTTATAGAGTGATGATTTAATATCTCGTTAAGGACTAAATCTATGCCGACAATACATCCGTTTATATGTTTGCATTGTAAATATGAGAGAGGCACAGATTATGAACCGCTGCAGGCGAGGACACACAAATATAACCTTACAAATAAAAGGTAGGGATTGTTAAAAGGCCTACAATATATTTACTGTCAGATTTCGCAGACGAGCACACGTCACAGCCCACGCTCCACTTCGACACACATATCAAGAGGAAGCTCTAATGGCAAGTGTGATGCGTATCAGCAGCAGTGGATACTGCGTCACTCATTTCCATAGCCTCAGATGTGGCCCACGATAGCAGCAGCAGGACTGTGGTGTGGGAGGCTGATACCTGGAGACAAACCGCTGAAGCCGTCATCCGCAGCTTTTGGAGCCAGTGGATATTTTTAGATGTGGCTTTTGGCATTGATTTATGATTCATGTTCCATATAGCGTTCAACAGAAGGACTCTCGTGGAGAGATGTGCCATTTGTATTCCCACATGCTATGGCCTTCAAAAGCTGTATAACTCCTGTATGGAATATAAATATATAAACACAATAAATAACACTAATATTTAGTGTATTTATTGACTTGAAATCATGTAGTAAATCTATAGTTATATATTGAGTAGTAATCACTTAATAGAGTTATATAAAAACTGTGTAGGCTCATTAGGGTATCATTTAATAGTGCAAGAAATTAATAACGTCACAATAAAAATCTGGTCACAGAGAAGTATTTTATTTAAGTACTTTAGTATCATTTTCTCAAGTAATGTGATCAGACACTTTACGATAAATCCTGCATACACTGCGGCCTCTCTTAAAGGGATAGTTCACCGGAAAATAAATGAATCACTCATGATCTATTCACTAATAAGTGGATGGAGGTGGTGGGTGAAGTGTTTGAGTCCACAAAACAAAACAAAAAAATGTGAGCGTTCCTTGGCAGAATCCCTCTCTCACATATCATAAGATACAGTTAGAAACAAACTTCAATACATCACCAGTTGTAGTTTGGTTTGGTGAAGTTCACATCACATATGCACGGCTCCAAATATCAACAAGAAAAGATAGAGGAACAGAAGAACCTGGTGGCCTAAGGTAGAGTAACGTCCATAGACGAAGGCAGAGAAGAGGACTGCTTTGTGTTTTTAATGGCTATTAGCTGCTAGCTGCTGAGCTAGTGCTACGTCGCTGGTTTAGAAGTCATGCACGAGGATTGACGAGGACCTCTCATTCACACTGGTGTTAAACACGGTCACAATGCTTCCCCCGACATCGGTCCCTGACCAGCTCCAGGGGGTGGCTCGGCCGGTTACATCACAATCCAAAGTACAGGTGTAAATACATCATCTACACCTTTAGGTTTATGTGTTCAAATGGCTTCCTATAACAATCTGATCCCCTGAGAGTCTAAGGTTAAATGGGGAACAAGTGTACCTGAGCCTGGCCCTGTCGTGCGGCTCCTGCTTCCTGAGTGAAGTTTAACAAATGAGCCGCAGCGAGTGAACTTAAAAGTCCTTTATGTTTTTCTGACGTGTTATCAGGGGTCTGTGGGTGGGCTCAGCAAGAGCCAGGAAGTTATGTTAGAGCAGAAACAATGAGCAGGTCGCCCATGAGAAACCCCTGAAGTAATGACCTTTAAATAAAGAACATGCTGTTGATTTATCAGAGGCTTCGAGGAGACAGTGAGAGTTACAACCCTGACAAATCTCATCACACAGAACATCCATGTTATAATGTTCTTTTGTGAAAGAGTAATTAAACATGATTGATCACACACGATTGTCACACACAGACACACACCGCACACACTCATTGGGGATAGATATTATTGGGCAACTAAATAGGCTAATAGGAAAAATACAATTTTATTAAAGTATTATCCCATTGCTCAGTATTAGGACCTTGTTTTGTCATTTGTTTTCATACACACATTTTAAAGTCTTTGTTTTTATTAAGAAGGGTTTTCTCAGCCACAGCACGGTAACAAAATGGACTACAAACCTGTAACCACCAGCGATAAGATAATAATATTATTAAAATCATATTAAAATGAACATACCAAGATATCACTGTCACTAATATCAATGTCATATTCTAGCTCACTGATATTTGTAGGCAACGGGTGTAAAAAAAAAGTTTTTTTACGCCGTTAGGACCAGGAGATGTTAACACACAAAATGATAACAAGTAGGAAAAAGTAAATACATGAAGAATAAAGAAAAGAGAGTCATCAGTACTGAAAAACTTGATGACTGGAAGAAAGCTGCAAAAAAAGAAGTGCAGGAAAAATCAATAAATGAAAGGTGACAACTGGCAACAGTAACACACACACACACACACACACACACACACAAACACACTGGTTTGAGTCAGATAACTCAGTTTTTGCAGACTTTACAGCTGCAGAGGAATCCACTTTCTCCACTCAGCAAAGTCAACGCGGTCACCAGCACAAGCCCCTCAACCCTTGTGCGGCTTTGCGTAATTCAAGGAGCAGAAATGCTTTATTGTGCAACTTTCTTCCTCCTGTTTTTGTTCCAAGTTTATCAGATTTTCAGACGCTGGGAGGTTAAGTACTCTGATCCATGGGCGAGCGGCTTTTAAGGTGATTTTTTTTTTTTTTGATTGTCTTTGGGTTGGAGTGTTATTATTGAGGAAGGAACTGGGTGCGTTATCAGGTGATGAGGGAATGAGGTGGAATCATTGAGTGGCAGGCGGCCGGCCTTTAGAGTTGATGTAATGTTTATGTAGCGGTCAGAACACCCATTTCCTCCTCCGCCTGCAGACAGGCTCAGTCGAAGGGCACAGATACAGTTCACAGGGCATGAAGGTCATCGGCTGAATCACAGCTCCTAGTATATTAAAGAAAACGTAACTAGTGCTGCTCCTGCTGAAAGTATAATGGCTGTATTTTCAGATTTTTTGCTGAAAACAGCAACAAAAATTGTTTATCTTTTTCTTTCAGTGGCTTATTATAATAATATATAATGTCCCTGCTGAGATATATTAAGCCCCAACCCAAAAGCAGATCTAAGACAAGAGATCCACAGCCAGAGTAGAGCCAGTGGAGCACCCGGCGGAGCCGGACTGCTGGAGAGAGTTCGGATATCGGCTCAGAACGAGGCGATGAGACTGGAATACAGCCGGGATTGACAAACCTGTGGCTCTGTGAATAGGAATAGGAAGCGCAATAAGCTGGAGTAGGAATTTAGGGATGAAAGCAGGGAGGAAGGACGTTAAGATGGATTGAGCAGATTAATCAGCAAAAAATCCTGTCTTTTATTTGTATTTCTGGAGCAGTATTTCCCAGATGGGACTTTGGGACTTTGGGTTGCTGCTGCTCTCTGAGGCCGTGCCAAAGCATAATGGCTCGAGATGTTGTTTTGTTTATTTAGTCAAGAAGAAATAAGGGATTCTTAGGACGATGGCCAACGGAAATAAAACATTTGGGAGTCATGGCTCAGAGAAGTCGTATCCCCAGAGGTCAGTTCAACATTTTTGTCAATTTGTATGAAAACATGAGGTTTGTCATAGTCAAGAGGCGGCTTTCACATACTGGTATTTGACCTTTAGCATATTTTTTTCTTTGAGCTGGGAAATATTGATTGATTATGAATCTATCCGGACACAGGCAGTTTAGTTTTATGAAAGATTCTAAATTAAGAACATCTTCTTTTGTGGTTCAAAGATCATTGTTGTGCTTTGTAACACCAGTTGAGAAACAGTCTCACCACAGGGTCCATTTAGTATCTGACATGAACTTCATCAGCATCATGCATCTTTTCAGATTTCAAATTTTCTTTCCTTGAAAATTAAGGACTTATTCTCGTCTGTGTTGCCACCCGGGTTCAAAGGTGAAGGTGTCTGTGGTTGTGTAGTGACAAAAGAAAAACTTCTCTGCTGTTTTAACTAAATCCAGTTAATCTCACCCACTGAATCAGTATTTCAGGACACCCTCATGTGAACCATTCACTTTAATGAATAGTGAAAAATAGTAACTGTTTAGAATACTAAAAAAAACAATAAAAAAAGTGCCTTTTTAGCATTGCACATTTACAAAGCATTGACTTTAAACCCCTTTAAACTAACTTAAAAATTACTTTCAACAAGTGACAAAAGTTACAGATGTACATTTATTTTCTGGAACTAATTCTTAATAAAGCTTTTGATTCGGATCGATTTGTTGTACTAGTATTTTGACTAGTAATAACTTATTAAAGTGACCAGACCCTGAGAGCGTAGATCATTACCACTGCTCTGTCATCGCCTAAAAAACATTTACTATTTGGGGAAAAGTGTCTGAATAAATTACAGATATAGTGAGAAAGTCTCAAGCAGCAATTCACACTGGCTCTGTTAGGGTGTTAGTGTGAATCGAGCTTTGCCAACGTGTTGCACAACCGGCAGAAGACTAGTCATCCAGATGTACACTTCCTCACACGAGCTGTTCCTCCTGTTAAGGTCAGAAAATGAAATCCACCTACGACAGGAGAGGAGGTCTGTTTCTACCAGTGACAATTCATAAGAGATAATGTACAAGCCTTTAAGAAATGTAAAAGATACATATATTCAATTATTTTTCACAATATGACTCTTAAAAATGCTTTTTAACGGAGATATATAATGCTTTATCAGTTTTCCCCTTTCCTCCAGAGTGTTAAAGGTTTTTTGTGTAAGTAACACTGACGGGCAACATTACTCCTCCTCACAAGTAAAGCCAAAGCCACTTGATCACACCCTGGTGGCCATCTGCAGTGTAGGTCACAAACCCTGACTCCTCCTTTTAGGTATAGTTCTAATCACACTCATGTTATTTTGCTTGTTGTTTTTTTTTTCTGGTAACTTTGGTTTTAATTCGATGCTCCGATCAAATCAGAGTGGGCTGCAGCAATGGACAGTCTGAGGAATGTGACCTGTTTTCTGAAAATTAGAGCACGTAAACCTTTTCAAGTTTTAACACAAAGTAAAATTATGAACCAGAAAATGAGCAGAAATGTCCCATTTAACACACAGTATATACTGTACCGACATTTCATACACTTTGTATACATTGTCCAAAGGAAGAAACCTTTTTTGCCTCAGAAAGAAGAAAGGACCCTCAGAGGATTTGGAGGAAGGGCAGGGTCCCTGCTCTGAATAGAAAAGATAAAATTATCTTTTCTATTCTCCAGGGATAAGTGGGTGTGTGGGGCAGCGTAATATACAGAATGGACGAACCCTGGTCTCACGATTTCTTAGTTGTGAGGTCTGTGTCTTTTCTGCTCTATTTCATATCAAATTACAAACTAAAACAATATTACTATTGACACAAATAAGTACAGTTTTGCAAAAGCATGTTGGACAATCCCTGAGATTTTAAGAATTAGAGCAGAATATCTATTGCGCAATAATCAATGACTGTGAAGTCTGGTTTGTCTTTGTTGGGACTTAATGGCTGGCCGTGTGTGTGATCTTTGTGTGAGAGGGAACATTTTGCAGGTTTAAGCAATGATGTCATGTATTTAATGTTTAGCTTGTGTGGTAAGCAGAGTGAAAGCCGACATGTCAGCCAGGGGCTCTGGGCTGTTTAAGTTTGGGCTAATAAGTAATGTGGAGCTGTGTGTTTAGTCCTGAAACCAGAACACCAGTAAACCTCAGGAGTACGTCGATTTAGTTTGAGTCAAAGGGACGTGAGGTTGTGTGTTAAGTGCATGCGTGTGTGATATGGTTGTTTTGCTTTGATCAGGATTTTTTGATAAGTGAGATATTCAGGATGCAGTTATATTCCCAACATCCCAGTTTAGGTCACACAATGATTACCCACAGGAGGGAATTACCAGTTTCTACTTCCTACTCTGTAACTGTCACACAAAAAAGGTCTTTTCTTCAGGTGAATTAGGATTTTTATTGAGCTTTTGTATTTGTATTTGCACAATTGACAAAGATTTGTTTTAATGAAAGACAAAAAAACTTTCTCAGAAAAGTTTTCCTCTCTGAAGTTGTGGGTTTAGAAACATGGTGTTTTTTTCTATTAGAAGTGTTAAGCAGACTTCAACTGTCGGTTGAGATGCTTCAAACTCAACAATGGACCAATAAAAAAGGTTTGGATATCTGTGCCTATAAGAACTGAAAAATACACTAAACTATTCAGTACATCGATGTTAAACTAAATGTAATCAAGGATTTTAAACTCAGTTTACAACAGGTTAGTTTTGTTAATATTCGAACAGTGACAGAATAAATTAAAACTTCTGACCAAAGTCTTTTTCAAATCTAGCTTAATGATCCTGCATTATTACAACAGATCTTAATACATTGACGTTCAGTGACAGTAAACCTGTATCGGATACTTTAGTGCTGTTCACAACTTACTGCTGACCTCTGCTGGTGAAAAAATTATATATTTTGCTTTTCTCTGTCTTCCTCTCCTCAGAACTCGAGTACAGGATGTGATGGTGAGTATGGACTTACTGTGTCTTTAACGTTCTCACATGATCCTAATTTAATTTAATATAAACCGATGTAATTGTACAAAGTTAGCTAAAAGGCTAATGTTCATTCGTGTTGATGTTGTTAGGCATCCAGTAATGATAACAGTAATGCAATGTGTACTATAGCCAAAACACACTGTTGTGATAAAACTATGGCATGCAGTAGTCTGGTAATATACAGCTGTACAGTGGATATAAAGATGTACCACTTTTGACATTGTTGTGACTCAATAAGCAGTTTCTTATAAAAAATAAAGTAGCTTTTTAATTGTCACATTTGTCTGTTAACATATTTATTCGAAATAGTAACACAAGTAACATAATAAATCGGTTTTCTTCCCATCAATTTAGATTTTTTTTAAATCTATTTGAGCTCATGTTTGTTCTTTTATTTTGTTGTTCTTGTTATTCTGTGTCTTAGAGCCAGCATGTGTTGATAATGGAATAGGAACATTTACAATATCAACAACAACAGTCAGCCTTGTATCGAGACCAAACTGTACTTTATCCACTGTGGATAATATCCATGGAAACGGTTCACTGACTGGTCTGACTTCTGGAGTTGTCTATCCGATCCTCATCAATTGTTCCAACTGCTGTAAAAACATCACAACAAGTAAGTCTGTTAACTTGGTTGAATCTGAATTTTTACTTTTATTCTGCACATGAACAGCTTTGCTGTAGATGATCGGTTGTTTGACGGTTTGACGGTTGTTTTCATGACTGTGGATAAGTGTGCTTGGTATTAATACACCACAGATACAGTATCTAACACAAAGACACATTGTGTTATACTGATGACGACTAACAATAGTCTAAATCCTGAATTCTTCCCCTCTGCTCATTCACTAACAGAGCCTGAAGTAATCAGAAACCTCACAGTCATGAACGTCACCACGTCCACGGTGTCTCTGAGCTGGATTGAACCAGTGGGAAACAGCTCCCTCTACAGAGTACACTGGACTGATGGACGTTTAAGTGGGACTTTAAATGTGACTGAAACATATGTTCACATTACTAACCTGACTGCTGGAGTCAAGAATGAAATAAGTGTCACTGCAGTGGCAGATGACGGCCACACTGGTGGACAGAGCTTCACCGTTGTCCGATACACAAGTAAGTAGCGTTTATGAGCTGTTTGCTAAGGACACCTGGTGGAGAAGACTTTGCAGTGATCACAAGCAGGATTAAAGGGATAGTTAACCCGAAAATGAAAATTCACTCATTATCCAATCCCCAATATGCAGACGGAGGGCTGGTTGAAGTATTTGAGTGCATAAAACTTTTTGGGAGTTTCAGGGGTAGACAT
Organism: Pleuronectes platessa; assembly: GCF_947347685.1. Lineage (NCBI taxonomy): Eukaryota > Metazoa > Chordata > Actinopteri > Pleuronectiformes > Pleuronectidae > Pleuronectes > Pleuronectes platessa. The sequence continues at coordinate 7,752,481 of NC_070632.1, forward strand.
TCTTGCAGACAAATCAAATACAATTGAAGTAAATGGTGACCACTTCTTCAAATGGAAAAAAACAGAGAAAAGCACAACACATATCCATACTGTTCCTGTGGTGTCATCCAAGTGTCCTTAAGCCCAGACATTTAAATTTGACTGAATTCGGGTTTTTGCTGCAACGCTGTTTACCTCTGAGACTCCAAAACTGGTTTGTGGACTCAAACTCTTCACCCTGCCCTCCATCTGCATCGTGGTGAGTGGATAATGAATGAGATTTTGTTTTTCTGTGAACTTTGCCTTTAAATTCAAACGCTGATATGTTTACTTTGTTGAATCTGTATTTTTACTTTTATTCTGCACTTGAACGGAACATCTACAGCAATGACTTTAGACAGCATAACACCTACAGCTTTGCTAGAGATCCAGCATGTCTCACGGTTGTTTTTATGACTCTGGATGAGTGTGCTTGGTATTAATACACCGCAGATACAGTATCTAACACAAAGTCACATTGTGTTATACTGATGACGACTTACAATAGTCTAAATCCTGAATTCTTCCCCTCTGCTCATTCACTAACAGAGCCTGAAGTAATCAGAAACCTCACTGCCATGAACGTCACCACGTCCACGGTGTCTCTGACCTGGATTGAACCAGTGGGAAACAGCTCCCTCTACAGAGTACACTGGACAGATGGACGTTTAAGTGGGACTTTAAATGTGACTGAAACATATGTTCACATTACTAACCTGACTGCTGGAGTCAAGAATGAAATAAGTGTCACTGCAGTGGCAGATGACGGCCATACTGGTGGACAGAGCTTCACCTTTGTCCGATACACAAGTAAGTAGCGTTTATGAGCTGTTTGCTAAGGACACCTGGTGGAGAAGACTTTGCAGTGATCACAAGCAGGATTAAAGGGATAGTTAACCCGAAAATGAAAATTCACTCATTATCCAATCCCCACTATGCAGACGGAGGGCTGGTTGAAGTATTTGAGTGCATAAAACTTTTTGGGAGTTTCAGGGGTAGACATTCTTGCAGACAAATCAAATACAATTGAAGTAAATGGTGACCACTTCTTCAAATGGAAAAAAACAGAGAAAAGCACAACACATATCCATACTGTTCCTGTGGTGTCATCCAAGTGTCCTTAAGCCCAGACATTTAAATTTGACTGAATTCGGGTTTTTGCTGCAACGCTGTTTACCTCTGAGACTCCAAAACTGGTTTGTGGACTCAAACTCTTCACCCTGCCCTCCATCTGCATAGTGGTGAGTGGATAATGAATGAGATTTTGTTTTTCTGTGAACTTTGCCTTTAAATTCAAACGCTGATATGTTTACTTTGTTGAATCTGTATTTTTACTTTTATTCTGCACTTGAACGGAACATCTACAGCAATGACTTTAGACAGCATAACACCTACAGCTTTGCTAGAGATCCAGCATGTCTCACGGTTGTTTTTATGACTCTGGATGAGTTTGCTTGGTATTAATACACCGCAGATACAGTATCTAACACAAAGTCACATTGTGTTATACTGATGACGAGTAACGATAGTCTTAATCCTGAATTCTTCCCCCTAACACTGCTCATTCACTAACAGAGCCTGAAGTAATCAGAAACCTCACAGTCATGAACGTCACCACGTCCACGGTGTCTCTGACCTGGATTGAACCAGTGGGAAACAGCTCCCTCTACAGAGTACACTGGACTGATGGACGTTTAAGTGGGACTTTAAATGTGACTGAAACATATGTTCACATTACTAACCTGACTGCTGGAGTCAAGAATGAAATAAGTGTCACTGCAGTGGCAGATGACGGCCACACTGGTGGACAGAGCTTCACTGTTGTCCGATACACAAGTAAGTAGCGTTTATGAGCCATTGGCTGAGGACACGTGGTGGAGAAGACTTTGCAGGGATCACAAGCAGGATTAAAGGGATAGTTCACACAAAAATAAAAATTCACTCATTCTCAAATCCCCACTCTGCAGACGGAGGGCTGGTTGAACTATTTGAGTCCATAAAACCCCTATGGAGTTTCAGGGGTAGTCAGTTTTGCAGACAAATCAAATACAATTGGGGTAAATGGTGACCACGTCTTCAAATGGAAAAAAACTGAGAAAAGCACAACACATATCCATACTGTTCCTGTGGTGTCATTCAAGTGTCCTTAAGCCCCGACCTTTAAATTTGACTGAATTCGGTTTTTGCTGCAACGCTGTTTACCTCTGAGACTCCAAAAGTTTTTTATGGACTCAAACTCTTCACCCTGCCCTCCATCTGCATAGTGGTGAGTGGATAATGAATGTCATTTTGTATTTCTGTGAACTTTTCTTTTAAATTCAGAGGGTGATATGTTCACCTGGTTGAATCTGAATTTTTACTTTTATTCTGCACTTGAACGGAACATCTACAGCAATGACTTTAGACGGCATAACACCTACAGCTTTGCTAGAGATCCAGCATGTCTGACAGTGGTTTTTATGACTCTGGATGAGTATGCTTGGTATTAATACACCACAGATACAGTATCTAACACAAAGTCACATTGTGTTATACTGATGACGAGTAACGATAGTCTAAATCCTGAATTCTTCCCCCTAACACTGCTCATTCACTAACAGAGAGTGAAGTAATCAGAAACCTCACAGTCATGAACGTCACCACGTCCACGGTGTCTCTGACCTGGATTGAACCAGTGGGAAACAGCTCCCTCTACAGAGTACACTGGACAGATGGACGTTTAAGTGGGACTTTAAATGTGACTGAAACATATGTTCACATTACTAACCTGACTGCTGGAGTCAAGAATGAAATAAGTGTCACTGCAGTGGCAGATGACAGCCACACTGGTGGACAGAGCTTCACTGTTGTCCGATACACAAGTAAGTAGCGTTTATGAGCTGAGGACACCTGGTGGAGAAGACTTTGCAGTGATGACAAGCAGGATTAAAGGGATAGTTCACATAAAAATAAAAATTCACTCATTATCCTCTCACCACTATGTCGATGGAGGGGTGGGTGATGAGTTTGAGTCCAAAAACTTCTTTTAGAGTTTCAGGTGAAAACAGCTTTGCAGCCTAATCCAATACAATTGAAGTTAATGGTGACCACAACTTCAAATGGAGATAAACAGAAAGAAAATCACAATGTGCCTCCATACTGCTCCTATGGTGTCATCCAAGTGTCCGTAAGTTCCGAAATTCAAATTGGACTGAAACATCGTCATTTACACAGAATTATGATCCTAAAACTCCTCCGGTATCCTCCATTGCAACCTTGTTCACGTTCACACGCACACACTGGAAACACACATGCCCAAGGGCAAGCAAGGGGTGCACATTAGCATCGCTACATCAGCTAGCATTGCAACTTCCGCTAGCGGACTTTTAGGCTTAAAACACGGTGTAAGTGACTTCTTTAAAGTCGGGGCTGTCAGACACTTGGGATGTTAGGATTATTCCTACGTCCTGGAACTCTCACCTTCACAAATGCTGATCAGTATGGAGGCAGGTTATGTTTTTTTATTTTTTTTATTACTTCTGAAGAAGGGTTCACCAGCTGCTTTAATTAATTTGGTTCTGGCTGCTACGCTGTTTACCTCTGAGACTCCAAAACTGGTTTGTGGATTCAAACACTTCACCCTGCCCTCCATCTGAATAGTGGTGAGTAGATAAATAATGACATTTTGTTTTTCTCTGAATTTTGCCTTTAAATTCAAGCTGATATGTTTACTTGGTTGAATATGAATTTGTACTTTTATTCTGCACTTGAACGGAACATCTACAGCAATGACTTTAGACGGCATAACACCTACAGCTTTGCTAGAGATCCAGCATGTCTCACGGTTGTTTTCATGACTGTGGATAAGTGTGCTTGGTATTAATACACCGCAGATACAGCATCTAACACAAAGTCACATTGTGTTATACTGATGACGAGTAACGATAGTCTAAATCCTGAATTCTTCCCCCTAACACTGCTCATTCACTAACAGAGCCTGAAGTAATCAGAAACCTCACAGTCATGAACGTCACCACGTCCACGGTGTCTCTGACCTGGATTGAACCAGTGGGAAACAGCTCCCTCTACAGAGTACACTGGACTGATGGACGTTTAAGTGGGACTTTAAATGTGACTGAAACATATGTTCACATTACTAACCTGACTGCTGGAGTCAAGAATGAAATAAGTGTCACTGCAGTGGCAGGTGACGGCCACACTGGTGGACAGAGCTTCACCTTTGTCCGATACACAAGTAAGTAGCGTTTATGAGCTGTTTGCTAAGGACACCTGGTGGAGAAGACTTTGCAGTGATCACAAGCAGGATTAAAGGGATAGTTAACCCGAAAATGAAAATTAACTCATTCTCAAATCCCCACTCTGCAGACGGAGGGCTGGTTGAAGTATTTGAGTCCATAAAACCCCTATGGAGTTTCAGGGGTAGTCAGTTTTGCAGACAAATCAAATACAATTGGGGTAAATGGTGACCACTTCTTCAAATGGAAAAAAACTGAGAAAAGCACAACACATATCCATACTGTTCCTGTGGTGTCATTCAAGTGTCCTTAAGCCCCGACCTTTAAATTTGACTGAATTCGTTTTTTGCTGCAACGCTGTTTACCTCTGAGACTCCAAAAGTGTTTTATGGACTCAAACTCTTCACCCTGCCCTCCATCTGCATCGTGGTGAGTGGATAATGAATGAGATTTTGTTTTTCTGTGAACTTTGCCTTTAAATTCAAACACTGATATGTTTACTTTGTTGAATCTGTATTTTTACTTTTATTCTGCACTTGAACGGAACATCTACAGCAATGACTTTAGACGGCATAACACCTACAGCTTTGGTAGAGATCCAGCATGTCTCACGGTTGTTTTTATGACTCTGGATGAGTGTGCTTGGTATTAATACACCGCAGATACAGTATCTAACACAAAGTCACATTGTGTTATACTGATGACGACTTACAATAGTCTAAATCCTGAATTCTTCCCCTCTGCTCATTCACTAACAGAGCCTGAAGTAATCAGAAACCTCACAGTCATGAACGTCACCACGTCCACGGTGTCTCTGACCTGGATTGAACCAGTGGGAAACAGCTCCCTCTACAGAGTACACTGGACAGATGGACGTTTAAGTGGGACTTTAAATGTGACTGAAACATATGTTCACATTACTAACCTGACTGCTGGAGTCAAGAATGAAATAAGTGTCACTGCAGTGGCAGATGACGGCCACACTGGTGGACAGAGCTTCACTGTTGTCCGATACACAAGTAAGTAGCGTTTATGAGCCATTGGCTGAGGACACGTGGTGGAGAAGACTTTGCAGGGATCACAAGCAGGATTAAAGGGATAGTTCACACAAAAATAAAAATTCACTCATTCTCAAATCCCCACTCTGCAGACGGAGGGCTGGTTGAAGTATTTGAGTCCATAAAACCCCTATGGAGTTTCAGGGGTAGTCAGTTTTGCAGACAAATCAAATACAATTGGGGTAAATGGTGACCACTTCTTCAAATGGAAAAAAAATGAGAAAAGCACAACACATATCCATACTGTTCCTGTGGTGTCATTCAAGTGTCCTTAAGCCCAGACATTTAAATTTGACTGAATTCGGTTTTTGCTGCAACGCTGTTTACCTCTGAGACTCCAAAAGTTTTTTATGGACTCAAACTCTTCACCCTGCCCTCCATCTGCATAGTGGTGAGTGGATAATGAATGTCATTTTGTATTTCTGTGAACTTTTCTTTTAAATTCAGAGGCTGATATGTTCACCTGGTTGAATCTGAATTTTTACTTTTATTCTGCACTTGAACGGAACATCTACAGCAATGACTTTAGACGGCATAACACCTACAGCTTTGCTAGAGATCCAGCATGTCTGACAGTGGTTTTTATGACTCTGGATGAGTATGCTTGGTATTAATACACCACAGATACAGTATCTAACACAAAGTCACATTGTGTTATACTGATGACGAGTAACGATAGTCTAAATCCTGAATTCTTCCCCTCTGCTCATTCACTAAAAGAGCCTGAAGTAATCAGAAACTTCACAGTCATGAACGTCACCACGTCCACGGTGTCTCTGACCTGGATTGAACCAGTGGGAAACAGCTCCCTCTACAGAGTACACTGGACAGATGGACGTTTAAGTGGGACTTTAAATGTGACTGAAACATATGTTCACATTACTAACCTGACTGCTGGAGTCAAGAATGAAATAAGTGTCACTGCAGTGGCAGATGACGGCCACACTGGTGGACAGAGCTTCACTGTTGTCCGATACACAAGTAAGTAGCGTTTATGAGCTGAGGACACCTGGTGGAGAAGACTTTGCAGTGATGACAAGCAGGATTAAAGGGATAGTTCACATAAAAATAAAAATTCACTCATTATCCTCTCACCACTATGTCGATGGAGGGGTGGGTGATGAGTTTGAGTCCAAAAACTTCTTTTAGAGTTTCAGGTGAAAATAGCTTTGCAGCCTAATCCAATACAATTGAAGTTAATGGTGACCACAACTTCAAATGGAGATAAACAGAAAGAAAATCACAATGTGCCTCCATACTGCTCCTATGGTGTCATCCAAGTGTCCGTAAGTTCCGAAATTCAAATTGGACTGAAACATCGTCATTTACACAGAATTATGATCCTAAAACTCCTCCGGTATCCTCCATTGCAACCTTGTTCACGTTCACATGCACACACTGGAAACACACATGCCCAAGGGCAAGCAAGGGGTGCACGTTAGCATCGCTACATCAGCTAGCATTGCAACTTCCGCTAGCGGACTTTTAGGCTTAAAACACGGTGTAAGCGACATCTTTCAAGTCGGGGCTGTCAGACACTTGGGATGTTAGGATTATTCCTACGTCCTGGAACTCTCACCTTCACAAATGCTGATCAGTATGGAGGCAGGTTATGTTTTTTTCTGTTGTTTTATTACTTCTGAAGAAGGGTTCACCAGCTACTTTAATTAATTTGGTTCTGGCTGCTACGCTGTTTACCTCTGAGACTCCAAAACTGGTTTGTGGATTCAAACACTTCACCCTGCCCTCCATCTGAATAGTGGTGAGTAGATAAATAATGACATTTTGTTTTTCTGTGAACTTTGCCTTTAAATTCAAGCTGATATGTTCCCTTGGTTGAATATGAATTTGTACTTTTATTCTGCACTTGAACGGAACATCTACAGCAATGACTTAAGACGGCATAACACCTACAGCTTTGCTAGAGATCCAGCATGTCTCACGGTTGTTTTTATTACTGAGGAAAAGGGTGCTTGATATTAATACACCACAGATACACTATCTAACACAAAGTCACATTGTGTTACACTGATGACGACTAACGATAGTCTAAATCCTGAATTCTTCCCCCTAACACTGCTCATTCACTAACAGAGCCTGAAGTAATCAGAAACCTCACAGTCATGAACGTCACCACGTCCACGGTGTCTCTGACCTGGATTGAACCAGTGGGAAACAGCTCCCTCTACAGAGTACACTGGACTGATGGACGTTTAAGTGGGACTTTAAATGTGACTGAAACATATGTTCACATTACTAACCTGACTGCTGGAGTCAAGAATGAAATAAGTGTCACTGCAGTGGCAGATGACGGCCACACTGGTGGACAGAGCTTCACTGTTGTCCGATTCACAAGTAAGTAGCGTTTATGAGCCATTGGCTGAGGACACGTGGTGGAGAAGACTTTGTAGTGATCACAAGCAGGATTGAAGGGATAGTTCACACAAAAATAAAAATTGACTCATTATCCTCTCACCACTATGTCGATGGAGGGGTGGGTGAAGAGTTTGAGTCCAAAAACCAAGTCTGAAGTTTCAGCGTAAACAGCTTTGCAGCCAAATCAAATACAATTGAAGTAAATGGTGACCACTTCTACAAATGGAGAAAAACAAGAAAAACCACAACATGTTTCTCCATACTGCTCCTGTGGTGTCATCCAAGTGTCCTTATGCCCCGACATCCAAATTTGACCAAAATTTCACAATTTAAATGTTTTAATACTCGTCCGATATTCTCCAATGTAACCGTGTTCACGTTCACTCACACAAATTGAACACACACAAGGGCACGCCCAATGGCTTGCAATGGGGTGCGTGTTAGCATCGCTACATCAGCTAGCTTCGCTACATCCGCTAGCATTGCAACATCAGCTAGTATCACCGATTGCGATAGAGGACTTTTAGGCTACAATACGCGTAAATAACATTGTTTCAAGTCGGGGCTGTCAGGAACTTGGGATGTTAGGATTATTCCTACGTCTTGTATATCTCACCTCTCACAAATACTGATCAGTATGGAGGTATGTTATGTTTTTTTCTGTTGTTTTATTACGTCTGTAGAAGTGGTCACCAGCTACTTTAATTAATTTGGTTCTGGCTGCAACGCTGTTTACCTCTGAGACTCCAAAACTGGTTTGTGGACTCAAACTCTTCACCCTGCCCTCCATCTGCATAGTGGTGAGTGGATAAAGAATGTCATTTTGTTTTTCTGTGAACTTTTCCTTTAAATTCAGAGGCTGATATGTTCACCTGGTTGAATCTGAATTTTTACTTTTATTCTGCACTTGAACGGAACATCTACAGCAAAGACTTTAGACGGCATAACACCTACAGCTTTGCTAGAGATCCAGCATGTCTGACGGTTGTTTTTATGACTCTGGATGAGTGTGCTTGGTATTAATACACGCAGATACAGTATCTAACACAAAGTCACATTGTGTTATACTGATGACGACTAACAATAGTCTAAATCCTGAATTCTTCCCCCTAACACTGCTCATTCACTAACAGAGCCTGAAGTAATCAGAAACCTCACAGTCATGAACGTCACCACGTCCACGGTGTCTCTGACCTGGATTGAACCAGTGGGAAACAGCTCCCTCTACAGAGTACACTGGACAGATGGACGTTTAAGTGGGACTTTAAATGTGACTGAAACATATGTTCACATTACTAACCTGACTGCTGGAGTCAAGAATGAAATAAGTGTCACTGCAGTGGCAGATGACGGCCACACTGGTGGACAGAGCTTCACTGTTGTCCGATACACAAGTAAGTAGCGTTTATGAGCCATTGGCTGAGGACAAGTGGTGGAGAAGACTTTGCAGTGATCACAAGCAGGATTAAAGGGCTGGTTCACCCAAAAATGAAAATTCACTCATAATCTGCTCACCCTTAAGCGGAAGGGGGGGCGAAGAGTTTCAAGTCCACATAACACTATTAAAGTTTTCGGGGTCATTTACACCCAATTTATATCCTAAAATTCCTCTGATATCCTCCACTGCTGCCGTTTTCAAGCTTGCATGCACACACAGGAAACACACACACACAAATGCACGCCCAATGGCAAGCAAGGGGTGCGCATTAGCATCACTACATCCGCTAATATTGCTACATCCGCTAGCGTCACGACCTCTGCTGGCGGACTTTGTAAATGTGTAAATGACATTGTTTCGAGTCGGGTTTACTGACAATAGGGATGTAGATATTTTTCCACGTCCTGGATATTTCACCTCTAACAAATGCAGGGGGTCAGCATTTCCAACAAAAATTGCACAAGGAAAGCAGTTTGACGTTAAAATTGATTGCAACATATGTCTTGTTTGCACTGCTCCTATCATTTCATTTTACACAGGTTCAGTGTGTACAATTTCGCTGAAAGGGATCTGTTGGCTGAAATTGAATACAACATAATCCTAGTTATTTTTTCACTAATGTGTGATCATCTAAACTGAAAACGATCACAGGTTCTCTTTCAACTTCAACTTCACTTCTTGATGTGGTTGAATTCTACACACTTGAACCTTTAATAGATTTTTAATCTATCTATCTTCAATTTAAAATTGTTTCCTGCCTCTCCTCTACTCTCCTTGCCTCTCCTCAACTAGAGCCAGGTATAATCGGGCCGCCTACTGTGTCCTCAAACACCTCCTCCATCTCTCTAAGGTGGCCTGCGCCTCCTGGTCAGGTGTTCTTGTACAGGTTGGAGTTGCACGATGGTAGAAGGCTGTTGACGACCAATGTCACAAACACCTTTGCTGTGTTGTCAGAGCTGACCTCTGGTACTAACCACAACATAACCGTCGTTGCTGTAGCTGGAGACAATAAGACCCAAGGAGACCCTTACACTTTCACTTCATTCACAAGTAAGCTCCATTTCCTGTCGTCAACATCTGCCGATTAAACATACACAGTTGCGGTTTCCTGATTCATTTTGATAAAACTCGTGTTTGTAACAGTTAAAGTTATTCCAGCAAAAAAAAAAGTGAATCATTGTCAACATCTAAAACTAAAAAGATGCTGAATCTATCAGCAGTACATGTAAATATAGTTTTTAACGCACCTAAATGTAAGAATGAAGACATTTTTAAGAGGTTATGAATGTAAAGTACTTTTCTGGTATTTTAATGTTAGTTAATTTATCTTTATTTTCAATTAATTATCCGTGTATAGAGACCACTCTCCAGTTATTGTTGCCCTGTTTAATACTAATTCATATCAATAAACCTCTAAATGTCCTTACAATATATATAAACCTTTTGTTAATTGTTTATGCAATTGTTTATGCATCTGACCATTACTACTGTCAAACATTAGTCACCATATTATCTGCCCTACCTGAGGATAGTGAAGTACAATAAAAAAATCCTCAGGTCCCTCGAAACAGGGCGCCACAAAAGGATAGACGTCTCTTTCTCTTGATGTGATTTACTTGATTTTGTACTGTAATAGTATTTTTCATAACGTATTACTTATGCTAAGCACCGACAAAAACTGCATATCATACTGTGGCATTTCTTTTATTACATAACCCTTTGCTGTATTTGCCGCAGTGCCCAAAGCAGTGACTAACCTCACGGTGAGCGATGTGAACACAACCGCGATCCGACTTACGTGGCTCAGACAAAGTGATTATAAGCCTTCCTACTCCTACGTGGTCATGGCGCTCCAGAATGCCACAGAGGTTCAGAAGAATCGAACAGGGACGGAGTCTTACACCTTCTCCGATCTGAGGCCTGGAAATCTGTACACCTTTTATGTGTTTACATATGTGGAAGAGGTGAAGTCTTCAGGGGAAAACACATCAAATTATACAAGTATGTCTTCAAAGTTTCTGATATGTGTATACATACAGTATGTGAATGCATTTGCTCTTCCATAGTGTTATGAAAAAAGCTAAAAATCCAAAGGCAGCCGATGGATTTGAATCTCCAAAAACATAGGATCCTACAATTTTCTACAAAGATGGATGAGGCCTTTCTATTTCCAACTGCTATACAAATATTAAGCCTAAATATCCTTATCATATATGTCTTATCATATCAAATCAAAGTTATGAAGTACAAAGTCACATTTTGAGCACAAAACAAATATTGACAGCATATTGACACCCTGTGTTCTTATTTGTTTTCCCCTTATGTGTGGAAGGTGTCATTCAGACAATTTCACATGAAAACAGACTTATTTTGCATATCGTCAGTGTCTCATCTGGTTTATTTTCTCAGGACCGGACTCTGTGACCAGGCTGAGACAGGCAGGAATCACCACAAATGCAGTGACCTTGGTGTGGGAGCAGCCGAACAGCAAAACTGGCCAATCATATGTGGTGCTTGTGACCCAAAACTCCTCCTCTTTTCCTGAAGTTCAAGTTTTCAACACAACATTCACAAGCACCGGACTTTCATCAGGGAGCAACACCAGCTTCACTGTCACGACTCAGACAACTGATGGCACTCCAGCAGCTCCTGTGACAGTTTACTACTTCACACGTGTGTACTGGGTATTAGTACTCTCTCACAGATACTGTCTATGACTGTAAATGTACATAAATCTGCCTAGGAAGGAAAATAAGAAAATTTCAATAAATTTAAACTTATTTAGATTAACATTATTCCTTTCCTTTAGCGGGCACAAAAATGAGCACAGCTAATTTCAGAGTCTTAGAGGTGATATAAGTTACTGTTTTCAAATGCTTTCTTTCTATTTTTAGGGCCTTATAGCATTACTGGGTTGAAGGTTGGAACCTTAAACACGACCACTGGACGTCTGGTTTGGAGTGAACCTCAGAATTACAAGAGTGAATATAAGTATCGTGTTGAGACGACAGGCTGCAGATCCCAAAACCAAACCGTTCCAGAAGAAGCTGCTGTGATCTCAGAGCTCACACCTGGGACAAACTGCACCTTCTGTGTTTTCGTCATTGCAGCGGATGGCACTGAAGGAGAGGAAAACTGCACCTCACAGTACACTGGTAAGAATCCCACCTGTCACTTCTCGTTCTTTATTTCACATTGACAAAGTGTTTGGTTATCTTTAATCTCTCCTTCTCTATATATGAACAGAACCTGAGACAGTACAAGTCAGTCTCTCCAGTCAAGGCTCCAATAGTTCAGTCCTGGTGTCGTGGACCAAACCTCCTGGGAAGGTGGAACATTTTAAGGTTCATCTAAACAGCACGTCTTCAACTTTCAAAGAAGAAGTGCTGAACTCTACCAGCAACTCCTCTCTGTTTGAGGGCCTGCATGCAGGGACACTTTACAGTGCCAGAGTCTTCACATGTAGTGGACCCTTCAATGCATCATCTGAATACATCCATAATGCAACTTGTGAGTATGATATATATATATATATATATGTATATTTAAGATTTGACCATGCAAAGCGCTTTTTTGTACAGGTTTGCCTTCACCCATTCACACTTTAGTATTAGGAATGGGGGACACACTGGGTTCGAACAACGGTCCCACTGTTAAGTGGACAAGCCTCTATCTCCTGAGCCACAGCTGCCTCATTTACTTCACAGTAGGAATGACAGAGACATATTCTTGGACTTTTGTTATTCGTCACTTTTACATGTGTGATATAAACGTGTCATCTCGTAGCAACACATGATGACACAAGTATTGATGGTGCTTTTAAGGACATGATGCACAATGACATGTGTCTCTTCTCTAGCATAACACAGGCTCTACCGCGTGACAGTACTTGTGTTTGGAAGGACAATAATATTAAATATGTTTCAGTTTGGTGAATGAGAACATGACTCTCCGTGTTGAAGTTAACATGCTTCACCTCCACCCCCACAGTCCCAAACCCCCCCGGGTCAGTCGAGGTCCTGACAAGAACAACCAGCTCCCTTGAAGTCAGGTGGGGGGAAGCTCCTCTGATGAAAGCTCCATCGTTCTTCTACAAACTGACTCACACTCCATCTCACGGAGGAGGATACAACACCTCCAACACCTCCAACACCAGCCACACTCTTGACTTCCTTCTTTCTGGGACGTCCTACAACATCTCCATCGCCACCGTGGGACCCATGGATTTTGAGAGTGAGAAGGTTCACATCTACATGGTTACTACAAGTAAGGATTTTATTTCTTTACCCAAGCACTGTCAACTTTCACCTTTACTATCGGGAGTAAAGTTTACATCTCTCCAGTTCTTTCAAACAATCAGGACCCAGAACTAAAACCCAATATGTAAAACAACCAAAAACCTTTTACATAAGGCAGCACAGCTAATTTGACAGGATATGAAATAGAAGTTGCTATAATGTTTTTTAATGAACTCTCCATTTTTATGTTTTTAGGGCCTCACAGCATTACTGGGTTGAAGGTTGAAACCTTAAACACGACCACTAGACGTCTGGTTTGGAGTGGACCTCAGAATTACAAGAGTGAATATAAGTATCGTGTTCAGACGACAGGCTGCAGCTCCCAAAACCAAACCGTTCAAGAAAAAGCTGCTGTGATCTCAGAGCTCACACCTGGGACAAACTGCACCTTCTGTGTTTTCGTCATTGCAGCGGATGGCACTGAAGGAGAGGAAAACTGCACCTCACAGTACACTGGTAAGAATCCCACCTGTCACTTCTCGTTCTTTATTTCACATTGTCAAAGTGTTTGGTTATCTTTAATCTCTCCTTCTCTGTTTATGATCAGAACCTGAGACAGTACAAGTCAGTCTCTCCAGTCAAGGCTCCAATCGTTCAGTCCTGGTGACGTGGACCAAACCTCCTGGGAAGGTGGAACATTTTAAGGTTCATCTCAATAGCACGTCTTCAACTTTAGAGGAAAAAGAGCTGAACTCTACCAGCAACTCCTCTCTGTTTGAGGGCCTGCATGCAGGGACACTTTACAGTGCCAGAGTCTTCACATGTAGTGGACCCTTCAATGCATCATCTGAATACATCCATAATGCAACTTGTGAGTATGATATATATATATATATATATATGTATATTTAAGATTTGACCATGCAAAGCGCTTTTTTGTACAGGTTTACCTTCACCCATTCACACTTTAGTATTAGGAATGGGGGACACACTGGGTTCGAACAACGGTCCCACTGTTAAGTGGACAAGCCTCTATCTCCTGAGCCACAGCTGCCTCATTTACTTCACAGTAGGAATGACAGAGACATATTCTTGGACTTTTGTTATTCGTCACTTTTACATGTGTGATATAAACGTGTCATCTCGTAGCAACACATGATGACACAAGTATTGATGGTGCTTTTAAGGACATGATGCACAATGACATGTGTCTCTTCTCTAGCATAACACAGGCTCTACCGCATGACAGTACTTGTGTTTGGAAGGACAATAATATTAAATATGTTTCAGTTTGGTGAATGAGAACATGACTCTCCGTGTTGAAGTTAACATGCTTCACCTCCACCCCCACAGTCCCAAACCCCCCCGGGTCAGTCGAGATCCTGAGAAGAACAACCAGCTCCATTGAAGTCAGGTGGGGGGAAGCTCCTCTGATGACAGCTCCATCGTTCTTCTACAAACTGACTCACACTCCATCTCACGGAGGAGGATACAACACCTCCAACACCTCCAACACCAGCCACACTCTTGACTCCCTTCTTTCTGGGACGTCCTACAACATCTCCATCGCCACCGTGGGACCCATGGATTTTGAGAGTGAGAAGGTTCACATCTACATGGTTACTACAAGTAAGGATTTTATTTCTATACCCAAGCACTGTCAACTTTCACCTTTACTATCGGGAGTCAAGTTTACATCTCTCCAGTTCTTTCAAACAATCAGGACCCAGAACTAAAACCCAATATGTAAAACAACCAAAAACCTTTTACATAAGGCAGCACAGCTAATTTGACAGGATATGAAATAAAAGTTGCTCTAATGTTTTTTAATGAACTCTCCATTTTTATGTTTTTAGGGCCTCACACCATTACTGGGTTGAAGGTTGAAACCTTAAACACGACCACTGTAGGTCTGGTTTGGAGTGAACCTCAGAATTACAAGAGTGAATATAAGTATCGTGTTCAGACGACAGGCTGCAGCTCCCAAAACCAAACCGTTCAAGAAAAAGCTGCTGTGATCTCAGAGCTCACACCTGGGACAAACTGCACCTTCTGTGTTTTCGTCATTGCAGCGAATGGCACTGAAGGAGAGGAAAACTGCACCTCACAGTACACTGGTAAGAATCCCACCTGTAACTTCTCGTTCTTTATTTCACATTGTCAAAGTGTTTGGTTATCTTTAATCTCTCCTTCTCTGTTTATGATCAGAACCTGAGACAGTACAAGTCAGTCTCTCCAGTCAAGGCTCCAATCGTTCAGTCCTGGTGACGTGGACCAAACCTCCTGGGAAGGTGGAACATTTTAAGGTTCATCTCAACAGCACGTCTTCAACTTTCAAAGAAGAAGTGCTGAACTCTACCAGCAACTCCTCTCTGTTTGAGGGCCTGTCTGCAGGGACACTTTACAGTGCCAGAGTCTTCACATGTAGTGGACCCTTCAATGCATCATCTGAATACATCCATAATGCAACTTGTGAGTATGATATATATATATATATATATGTATATTTAAGATTTGACCATGCAAAGCGCTTTTTTGTACAGGTTTACCTTCACCCATTCACACTTTAGTATTAGGAATGGGGGACACACTGGGTTCGAACAACGGTCCCACTGTTAAGTGGACAAGCCTCTATCTCCTGAGCCACAGCTGCCTCATTTACTTCACAGTAGGAATGACAGAGACATATTCTTGGACTTTTGTTATTCGTCACTTTTACATGTGTGATATAAACGTGTGATCTCGTAGCAACACATGATGACACAAGTATTGATGGTGCTTTTAAGGACATGATGCACAATGACATGTGTCTCTTCTCTAGCATAACACAGGCTCTACCGCATGACAGTACTTGTGTTTGGAAGGACAATAATATTAAATATGTTTCAGTTTGGTGAATGAGAACATGACTCTCCGTGTTGAAGTTAACATGCTTCACCTCCACCCCCACAGTCCCAAACCCCCCCGGGTTAGTCGTGGTCCTGAGAAGAACAACCAGCTCCATTGAAGTCAGGTGGGGGGAAGCTCCTCTGATGAAAGCTCCATCGTTCTTCTACAAACTGACTCACACTCCATCTCACGGAGGAGGATACAACACCTCCAACACCTCCAACACCAGCCACACTCTTGACTTCCTTCTTTCTGGGACGTCCTACAACATCTCCATCGCCACCGTGGGACCCATGGATTTTGAGAGTGAGAAGGTTCACATCTACATGGTTACTACAAGTAAGGATTTTATTTCTATACCCAAGCACTGTCAACTTTCACCTTTACTATCGGGAGTAAAGTTTACATCTCTCCAGTTCTTTCAAACAATCAGGACCCAGAACTAAAACCCAATATTCAAAACAACCAAAAACCTTTTACATAAGGCAGCACAGCTAATTTGACAGGATATGAAATAAAAGTTGCTCTAAAGTTGCTGTTTTTCTCTCCATTTTTCTGTTTTTAGGGCCTCACAGCATTACTGGGTTGAAGGTTGAAACCTTAAACACGACCACTCGACGTCTGGTTTGGAGTGAACCTCTGAAGTACAAGAGTGAATATAAGTATCGTGTTCAGACGACAGGCTGCAGATCCCAAAACCAAACCGTTCAAGAAAAAGCTGCTGTGATCTCAGAGCTCACACCTGGGACAAACTGCACCTTCTGTGTTTTCGTCATTGCAGCGGATGGCACTGAAGGAGAGGAAAACTGCACCTCACAGTACACTGGTAAGAATCCCACCTGTAACTTCTCGTTCTTTATTTCACATTGTCAAAGTGTTTGGTTATCTTTAATCTCTCCTTCTCTGTTTATGATCAGAACCTGAGACAGTACAAGTCAGTCTCTCCAGTCAAGGCTCCAATCGTTCAGTCCTGGTGACGTGGACCAAACCTCCTGGGAAGGTGGAACATTTTAAGGTTCATCTCAACAGCACGTCTTCAACTTTCAAAGAAGAAGAGCTGAACTCTACCAGCAACTCCTTTCTGTTTGAGGGCCTGTCTGCAGGGACACTTTACAGTGCCAGAGTCTTCACATGTAGTGGACCCTTCAATGCATCATCTGAATACATCCATAATGCAACTTGTGAGTATGATATATACATATATTTAAGATTTTACCTTGTAAAGCGCTTTATTGTACAGGTTTGCTTTGTCCCATTCACACTTTAGTATTAGGAATGGGGGAAACTGGGTTCGAACCTCGGTCCCACTGTTAAGTGGACAAGCCTCTATCTCCTGAGCCACAGCTGCCTCATTTACTTCACAGTAGGAACGACAGAGACATATTCTTGGACTTTTGTTATTCGTCACTTTTACATGTGTGATATAAACGTGTCATCTTGCAGCAACACATGATGACACAAGTATTGATGGTGCATTTAAGGACATGATGCACAATGACATGTGTCACTTCTCAAGCATAACAGATTCTACCGCGTGACAGCACTTGTGTTTGGAAGGACAATAATATTAGACATGTTTCAGTTTGGTGAATGCGAACATGACTCTCCGTGTTGAAGTTAACATGCTTCACCTCCACCCCCACAGTCCCAAACCCCCCCGGGTTAGTCGTGGTCCTGAGAAGAACAACCAGCTCCATTGAAGTCAGGTGGGGGGAAGCTCCTCTGATGACAGCTCCATCGTTCTTCTACAAACTGACTCACACTCCATCTCACGGAGGAGGATACAACACCTCCAACACCTCCAACACCAGCCACACTCTTGACTTCCTTCTTTCTGGGACGTCCTACAACATCTCCATCGCCACCGTGGGACCCATGGATTTTGAGAGTGAGAAGGTTCACATCTACATGGTTACTACAAGTAAGGATTTTATTTCTTTACCCAAGCACTGTCAACTTTCACCTTTACTATCGGGAGTAAAGTTTACATCTCTCACATATTTTTCAAACAATCAGGACCCCAAACTAAAAGTCAATATGCAAACAACCAACACCTTTGACGTAAGAGAGGCACATCTAATTTGACAGGATATGAAATAAAAGTTGCTCTAATGTTTTTTAATGAACTCTCCATTTTTCTGTTTTTAGGGCCTCACAGCATTACTGGGTTGAAGGTTGAAACCTTAAACACGACCACTGTAGGTCTGGTTTGGAGTGAACCTCAGAATTACAAGAGTGAATATAAGTATCGTGTTCAGACGACAGGCTGCAGCTGCCAAAACCAAACCGTTCAAGAAAAAGCTGCTGTGATCTCAGAGCTCACACCTGGGACAAACTGCACCTTCTGTGTTTTCGTCATTGCAGCGGATGGCACTGAAGGAGAGGAAAACTGCACCTCACAGTACACTGGTAAGAATCCCACCTGTAACTTCTCGTTCTTTATTTCACATTGTCAAAGTGTTTGGTTATCTTTAATCTCTCCTTCTCTGTTTATGATCAGAACCTGAGACAGTACAAGTCAGTCTCTCCAGTCAAGGCTCCAATCGTTCAGTCCTGGTGTCGTGGACCAAACCTCCTGGGAAGGTGGAACATTTTAAGGTTCATCTCAACAGCACGTCTTCAACTTTAGAGGAAAAAGAGCTGAACTCTACCAGCAACTCCTTTCTGTTTGAGAGCCTGTCTGCAGGGACACTTTACAGTGCCAGAGTCTTCACATGTAGTGGACCCTTCAATGCATCATCTGAATACATCCATAATGCAACTTGTGAGTATGATATTTAGATGCACTATTTGTCGACAGTAATGTGATGCCTCCAAGGAAGGTTTTGTGTTATTCCCCTATCAATTGAATTTACACAAATCATGTTAATGTTGATGTTTTTGAAAAAATGCTGTTTTAGTTTTCAGCTTTTTGTTAGTTTAAATATACTAGCTCAAAATCTTGATGGTGCATTTATGGACAGGATGCACAATGGCTTGATGATGTGCACAAGTACTCATGTGGAGAGGCAATATAAAACATGTTTCAGTTTGATGAATTAGAACATGATTCATCGAACACCTCCACCTCCACAGTCCCAAACCCCCCCGGGTCAGTCGAGGTCCTGAGAAGAACAACCAGCTCCATTGAAGTCAGGTGGGGGGAAGCTCCTCTGATGACAGCTCCATCGTTCTTCTACAAACTGACTCACACTCCATCTCACGGAGGAGGATACAACACCTCCAACACCACCAGCCACACATTTGACTCCCTGCTTCCTGGGACGTCCTACAACATCTCCATCACCACCGTCGGAGTCATGGGTTTTGAGAGCAAGAAGATTCACATCTACATGGTTACTACAAGTAAGTGTTATTTCTGTACCCAAATACTGTCACCTTTCACCTTTACTGTCTGGAGTACATCTAACAAATATCTTTTACACCATCAGCCGAGTTGCGTGTGGAGTCTGTCGTGGCTTGTATGACTCAAGAGGACCACATCACAGTTGCATGGGATCCTGTTAAATACACAGGAAGCTTTTATTATCGTTTCAAGTGGACAAACCGCCATGGGCTCCAAAATATCACAACGCAGAATACCACGTATACGATATACGACCTGGATCCTGGCAGCCGACATAACTTTAGTGTCACCCCGGAGATCTCTGACGGGAATCCGGGCATCACAACAATGAATTCCAGCTGCACAAGTACGGTCATAACTGCTTTTTTAAATTAACGTTTTTTTAAAGTTTTAAATAATTGTGTATTTCATCAGTGCATGTATGAAAAACTGAGTGTTGTCGGTTTGTTTTAGGTGTGATGATGGTTAGAAAGTGTTTCATTCTATTTTGAAGCTTACGTTGCTGACAGTGATCTCATCAGAATAATATATTTTAATGTAATTGTCTGTTTAACTAAGGCATTATTGGTGCTACACTAAAATACACACATTTCTGTTTGACGCTGCAGATGCAAGCCGGGTGAACAACTTAAAATGTGAAGGTCCAAACGAACCCGAGGCAAAAATCATCCTTTCCTGGAACAAACCCAGGGGCCAGCACTCCGGCTTACGGGTCACTACCAATGACAGCAACTTCGTAATCTTGACAAACACCTCATATAATTATACTGTGCTCTACCTTCATCACAATACTAAATGCAGGCAGACTGTGGAGACACTGAGCTGTGGACTGCCCAGCCCTCCTGTGTCTTGTGAGAGCTTAACAGGCATTACAGGTAGGACGTTATGCATTATGAGAGCACAGCTTTAGAATACAAATGCTAATGCAAGGTTTTTTAAGAATTTGTGACACATACAACAAATGTTTTTAAAGCCCTGCGCCTCTGTGACAGCCATTGTTAACACGTTGGCTCAAGAACTCCAAGGGCGAATTTCTTCAAATTTGGTACAAACATTCAGTCTGGCTCAAAGATGAACTGATTAGATTTCAGTATCCAAAGGTCAAGTTCACTTTAACCTCACAGTGCACATGGTTTGCCTTGTGAATGCAACATCTCAGAAACACCCCAGGGGAAATCTCACACATTTTGTTCAAACATTCACATTGATCTCACACATGAGCTTGACCTGATTTTGGCGGTCAAAGGTCAAGGTCACTGTGACCTTGTGAGCGCAAGTTTTTAGCAATATTCCAAGTGAATTTCTTCAGATTTGTTAAAAAACGTTCACTTGAACTCGAACATGAACTGATTTGATTCGAGGTGATAGAACCCAATTTCTTCCTTGTGAACGCGTTATCTTAAGAACGCCTCAAATGTTCACTTAGACTCACAGATCAACTGATAAGCTTTATGTGGTGAAAGTTGCCTTCCACATTAGCCTAACAGAACATGCGTTGGGCCTCTCGAACGTGATGTCTCAAGTCTGTCTTCAGGGAATCTCTTAAAACTATGACCAGTTGTCAATGGTCTCAAATTTCGCTCAGTAGATTTCAGAGGTTAAAGGTCAAAGATCACAGTGACCTCATATGAGTCTGGACAAAATGTAGGTAGACTGACAATAAAATGATATGGTTAGCGTATCATTTGTTTTTTATTTGCTGTATTCTCTTTGCAGCTTTTCTTTAATATTTTTATGTGATATTTTCTCTTTTGTAATTTTCAAAAGATCCTCCAATCCCACCCAACTATGAGGAACTGTTGGAGTTGACTGGGAAGACACACAACCAGTTCTCCCTTCAGATCAACAGAGAACTGCTGGATAACACCAAAGGGCCAGTCACACATGTTGGCGTGCTGGTGACAAATCACCCTGCTGGTGGGTTTCTCTTTTTTTTCTTTAATGTCAGGATATCAAATTTGAATGGCTTCTGATTTGTATCCTGGAGATCAATTTGTTAGGTCCTAAGTGTTTCTCACTGTTATCTTTATTCTTTTCACATATTTAAGACAAAAACTTTCAAAAGCCAGTTAGTGTATTTGCTCATTTCATAATTTCTGTCCTTTCAGATGTTGACACTTCAAATTTGAATAAGTACATGGGGAACACTTATGATCAGTGGAGGGATGGGGACACTCCAATGTACCTGGCAACAGTCAAAGAGACCAACCCTCAGTCCCGCAGTGGAGGGAACACACTGGATATAGAAGTAGGAGATCAAACTAAATGGAATGGCTACACTAATGGTGCTCTGGAAGCCACTGGACAATACCAGTAAGGACTAAATATGACACTGTGTACATTACCTTAACTTCTTAATTATTGCTGTGAGACTTTTTCATCAAAATGTAAAATTGTAAAATGACAAAGGGCTGAATGAGCAACACATAGATCTATTATTATTATATATTATTATGCATCTGGTGTCTGTGGTGAAACTCCTGCACCGACAAACCAGAAGCAGTGAGTTACCTGAGCTGTAGAGGGAGCAACTGTGTATCGAGATGAAGAACACCACAGCAAGTCGGACCATGGTGAAAAGAATAACTTAGGAAGTGTCAGAGGAAAGTTTGTGATGTTCCAGTCTAAAGCAGCATGGCACTCAGCAGAGCATATACCTCAACCAAGGCCCCTACTTCACAATGCTTCAGAAAGTGACAATACAAATTCCTAGAACTGTCCCTTTGCCCGGCTTGCCAAAAATCATTATCGCGCTTCCCCTGTTAACCATATTTCTGTCCATTACATCAGAAATAGTTTGGAATGCACACACTCATAGATCAGTCACCTAAATAGGTCCGATTTTTGTTCATGAAGATCAGTGTAGTGCCTGCTCAACCAGATGTGCTAGCAAGCAATCCATATAGGGAGTCCAGAGGCCTCCTGCAGTGTGCAGATTCTGTTCCGACATGGCCTGTAGCTTCATTTCCCCCACTCTCTCCTCATGTCCTGGTTAAGCTGTCCTTTCAATAAAGGCAAAAAGAAAAGGCCAATGTAGATTCGGCCTTTTAGAGTCAAAGTGTCAAATCACAGAGTGATAAGATAAATGTTAAAGTTGGATTTTAAATCTCTTATCCTGCAGATATGCCATCGTGTTGTTCACCAATGTGACTCTGACTCAGGGTGAGCTTGTGAACCCTGAAGAGTCTCTGGCCTCAGTAACAAAGCTCTTCACTGTTGTTATACTCCCACAAAACCCAGGTAAAATCATACAACCTTGTTTTCTGTCTTAGTTTTTTATTCTCCATGAAACTGTCTTTTTCTGAAATTTCCGTTGTCTCTCTGATGAACCTTTGATTCCAGCTGTCATTGGCGTTGCTGTCGGAGCAACACTTGGAATTTTTTGCGTTCTTTTCATCATCCTCATCGGCTTCATAATCTACTGGAAAAGGTTGGCAGCTGCCATCCTTGATATAAATGATGTATTATATCAACATTATGTCCGTTTGATTAAAAATCTATTCTAAACTCACCGTTTATGTTTTGTAGGTTTAACAGAAAAGAGCCGTCAGACATCCAGATTCAATCCATGAGGTAAGGGGTTTCATCGTTGCCAGTTTACTTCAAGTTTAAAGTAAATTGACAAGAGTAGTGGTTGTCAGTCAATGTTTCTTTTTCCTCTTTCCTTTTCCAGAGCCAAAGTGTAAGTAAAAAATCCTATAAATAAGAAAAAGTGGTCATATCTATCAAGTGTCACACACAATTCAGAACAGTGTGAACTGTACTGAAGTGGTTCTCAGAACATTTCTCACTTTATCTCTGGTGTCCGTGTGAGCAGGAGTGTGGCTGTGAGGATCGAGGACTACGAGCGGTACTACAAGAAGCAGAGGGCAGACTCCAACTGTGGCTTCGCTGAAGAGTTTGAGGTGAAATATAAATGCAGTCAGCCAGGGCTCCTGATATATGCAGCTATTCAAAGCACACAAACAAATATTTAGTCAGTTAGTAATTCTCTTTTTTTTTTTTTTAACCTCTGTTAATTGATTTTGAACAGTTTTATAGCCTAGCGCCAAAAAAAGCATACACAACAGATACACAATACGGCATCCATCCATCCAATCATTAACCATTCATTTCTCCCGTCCTTTCTTAAGGACCTGAAGGCCGTTGGTACCGGTCAGTCGAGGACGAGCGCTCTGACCATAGAGAACAAGTCCAAGAACCGCTACAACAACGTGCTTCCATGTGAGTCACCTTGACAGCTCCACCTCGGCGGCTCTCAACAGTAACACTGCTTAAATCATCGCCCGACATTGGTGTACCTGCTTCTATAACCCTATTTTTGTTTGGACATTTAATAACTGTTATCATGCATCTTGTAGTTCAGAGTTTATAGGGAAATACGCTGAAATCATTTCTATTGATTTCCATTCATTAACCTCTTTTGTCGCCTCCTAGACGACTTTTCTCGGGTGAAACTCTCTATCATCCATGGAAGTCCATTCGATGACTACATCAATGCTAACTACATGCCGGTGCGTACTGACACTCTCTGCGTCATCGCTTCAGAATTTAACAACATAACTGCTCATTCTTTTGCTTCATGCAGTGATGTTCAAACTATTCCACCTTCGTCCACATTGAATCCAAGAGAAAGCTGAACGGGACGAATGTGTCGTGTTCTGTGATGATGTTTTTTTGTTCGGCAGGGTTACAACTCCAGGAAGGAGTTTATTGCAGCTCAGGGTCCTTTGCCCATCACAATCAGCGATTTCTGGAGGATGATATGGGAGAAGAATGTACTGACCCTGGTGATGCTGACACGCTGCAACGAACAGGGACGAGTGAGTACAGACAAAAACGTATACACCTGTGCAGAGGCCCAACAGTTCCCTTGAATTCAATCACCAAATTGCGAACCCTCATAGATATCAGCTATCAGATCCCTCAATATGCCTGAAAATGCACTATCTCACGATACTAAATAGGCTTAAGAAAAAATCCTAGGTCCGCATCTTTGTCCAGATTCATCCTAAAACTAAAAATGTTGTTTCAAACCGACTAGAATGAGCTCATACCGCCACCAGGGCCGTGGCCAAAGCCCAACAGTCCCCTTACATTAAATGCAGGCACATGAGGGACTGTTTTCTCCTTACAGGTCAAATGTGAGCAGTACTGGGGTTTTGACACCAAGAACTGTGACAACATCACTGTGACAACAACCTCTGACATACCACTGGACGACTGGACCATCAGAGACTTTGACATAAAAAATGTAAGTGGCGACATGTTATACTGTACATATGCAAAGAAAAGCACCTTTTTATCCATCACCTGCCAGTGGTTATTTGGAATCTGTTTTGAGTTGTTGTTGCTCCTCAGGTGAAAACCGCAGAGACACGCTCTGTGCGTCAGTTCCACTTCACGGCCTGGCCGGATCACGGGGTGCCAGAAACCACTGAGCTCCTCATCGACTTCAGACATCTGGTCAGAGAACATATGGACCAGTACTCCAGACACTCTCCTACAGTGGTCCACTGCAGGTCTGACTGAACACACACACTCACACACACACACACACACACACACACACACACACACACACACACACACACACACACACACAAACACACACAAGCATCTGCCTTCAATCCTGTGTAATTTTCTCAGAAACATGAATCTGATGCTCTCCTTCTCTCTCCTGTGTTGTCTACCTTGTCTCCTCTCAGTGCTGGTGTTGGTCGTACAGGGACCTTCATAGCCATTGACCGTCTGATCTTCCAGATTGAAAGGGACGATAGCGTGGACGTTTATGGCATCGTCCATGATCAGCGCATGCACCGGACCCTTATGGTGCAGACCGAGGTAGGACACGCTCTTGTTCACTGTGGTTTGGATTGCATGTGTCTTCTTTTACATGTTTGGAATGATCCGTGCGCCGCAGCTAAGAAAACATTTTGTATTTGTCGCTCCTGCAGGATCAGTATGTATTCCTAAACCAGTGCGCCATGGACATCATCAGGTCAAGAACTGGAACCAATGTCGATCTAATCTACCAAAACGTCGCTGCGCTTTCTGAATACGAGAACATAAAACCCCAAAAAAGATTGTCCTAAAGACGGATACAGGAATGCATAGGCCAGAGAAGCTGCTCAGGTCAGTCTTTATTCTCTTAGCAATGAGCTGAGCAGACATTGGTAAAAGGGAAGGCTTTAAATAGATTGTGCTGTATTTATTTTTATACCCGTGTCGTTCTCGTTGAGGAACTTGTAGCTTTTCTGGATTTAAATGTGTTTCTTCTGATATTTATTTTCTCAAAAATGTGGCGAAGAATGGTCGTTGAGATTTGAGGGTGGAAATAGTCACATAATCCCCACATTTTTTCAGACTGTGTGTAAAACATCTGTCTTGGATTAGTTTGTATAAGTGATTTATTATTTTCTGCTTGCTTACTACTGTATATGACTTACTGTTGATTGCATTTTTAGCTCAGGTTATTTGTTGGATGCTTGTCAAGGCATTTTACATTCATGTTTGAAAAATTCTGAATGAGAAAAAGTTGGACTGTTCATAGGAAACAATGTTTTCTGCATCATATCTGTTGGAAGATTGTCTGATGCTTTTTGCACCTCTTTTACCAATTTAAACAATGTCTTCGAATAAAGTTGTGTTGTTGTTTGTTGTAGAATACGTTGTATTTGTATGTCCTGTAGTAAATGCACTGGATGCATTCGATTTTCTATACTTTCCACATTTTTACGATTGTACGACTTTTTGGTTGTCAGAGTCTTTGATTATATTTATGCCTGTGCTTTGTGAAACTTTTTAGAACATTTTGCTGTTCATCCTGCATCTGACTGAAGCAGATTCATTTTTAAGATTATGGGTGACATCATTAAACAAAAACTCAGGAACTCAAACAATGAAAAAGGACGTTTTATTGGTTAATGTGCTGTTTAGAAAACCCCTACTGCAACAGTGTGTGTTTTGCATTGTTTTGTCCGTCTTTTCTAAATTGTTAATTCCTAATAGAAACAACAGGGTTACATCACTTCCTGCTGCATATCTGCTCTCTGAGGGGAAACTTCCTGTGATGTTGAAACCACCAAAAGAGCAGAAGCTTAATTTTTTTCCTTCTTAAGGGCAGAATTTTCCACAAAGCGGGTTATGTATTTTATCTTCTAAAGATAAATGATGTGTGCAGTTACCCAGCAGATTGTTTTACAAACACCTATAGCAATCTTCCTAAAACGATTGAAACGCAAAAAACAAGAGTAGCATATAGTCGTTAGGATGTTTTTTGAGATGCTTTATGAAATGCTTGCTGGTACAATGCAAAAGTAGAAATGTTTTAGTAAGGTTTAAATATGTTTATACTGTTCAATTTGTGGAATAAAATGGTATGAAAAGATGCTACTATTTTTTTTCCTAAACATATGTTCATGTGTGTGGCTTGAATCTGTGTAAGTTTGGCATCGATCTCCTCTTGATAAGAATTCATTTGCTTCAATATATATGAATTAAATGCAATAATATAATTTCGCCCCTCGTCATTTGTTGTAAGCTGATGTCACAGAATACAGACAGTTGTGGTTCTGGATACAATTGTACACGCAGACGAATTCTCCACCGAGAAGGTTATGTTTTCACCTATGTCCATTTGTTTGTATGATGAAGACTACGCAAAACCTACTAGACAGATTCTCATGAAACTCATCATCACATGTCAATATCAGGAAATCTGTATCAGGAGCAGGGGACAAATCCACTTTCACTGATTGAAAAAAAGCAGGACTGACAAACATAAATGTGCAATTTTATGCAGCTTGTTTAAATCTAAGGAAGCTATTAGTCCTTGGGAGGTGGTGTGCCCTCCACTGAGAGCCACTCTAGATGAACGCCTGTCATAGAAGCTCTGTACCAGCTGTATTTGACATTACACTCTAGGGTGACTCATTAACCCCAACCCCTAACTGAAGAATTCATCTGCAAATAGTTTCTGAGTTGTGTCAGTCAAATGGAAGATATCAGAGGGATTCTGAGCTGCATGCTGCAGAGGAGGATCGAGAGGTGGTGGTGCTGCACCTCTGCATTATTCAGAGCTCCATTAAGTTTGCAGGTAGCTAAGTGCAGCCCCAGAGGATGAATAAATGATGCCATTTCTGTTTTTTATTTCATGAGGAAAACCACAGAGCGTCTTAGGCATATTTCCAAAAGTTCTTGTTCCACAGCTCTTCCCTCCCATCCAACCTACTCTCTGGACAATACGATGGTGTATTCACAGCAATCATTGTCACACCGTTCAGTAGATGATCCCCACAAGGGGGTAATGTGAGATTTGTCAACATATTGTTTTCATTAAAAGCCTGATGTTTCCCACATGCTCCACCCCCCCACTCCTCATCCTTGCTTCATGTCCGTGATCCACAAGTTGAAAATAGATTTGGCATTTGACCGCCTCTGTTTCGTTTCCTAGTAGTACACTGAGAGTTGAGGCCATTATGACGGGGACCTAACCTGCAAGTGGGAAATTGAAATAGGACAGAAGCTGGTGGAATTAAATGTGCCTGTAAATCCACGGTTATGTATTAGCTTCTGATTGAAGTGTTGATTGTTTTTTTTAGGTGTTTCTGGATATTTTATGGGTTTGTGCTCACAGATAGATTTCCTAAGTGTTCTGTAAATGTGGCTGTTTATGTTTGGCCTGTAGCATAATATCAGCATTGGTTGTGTCACTTTATCTCACTTGGCTAAAGAATGTTTAGGTCGGTAAAGCTGAGATGGACATTCAGTTTGCAGGAAGACACGGTGCAGTCACAATGGTCCCGCAATTCAAGGTAAGAAGACATGAACCACAGAGGAATCAGAGAAAAAGCTGTGAAACTTTGGTGTGGATGCAGATCAGATTTTCTCTGTTAGAAATTTTGACAGGAGACAAAAGTCAAAGATCAGCTGCTTGTTTGGAACCAGAGCTGCTACTGGACCAGATGCTGTGCGGCAATCTCTCCACAGTGAGGCGCCATCATGCCTTCTACTCCTCCGTATTTAAAGGCGGTATCATCGATTAAAAAGTGTTAAAAGAAAAGATGCAAGCCTGTGATATTCTTTTTGACAATATTTATTATCCATTTAATTATCCATACCCTCTCGGAGCTGTGGAATACAATGGCTAATGTTCAATGCATCTTTATCTACATCTATCTATCTATCTATCTATCTATCTATCTATCTATCTATCTATCTATCTATCTATCTATCACTGTCTGTCTGTCTGTATATCTATCCACCAATATTTCTAACTATCCACCAATATTTCTATCTATCTATCTATCTATCTATCTATCTATCTATCTATCTATCTAACCCTAAATAGGATTTCAAATGTAATTCAAATAATTTGAGACTTTTTAAATACTTGATGAATCAACTTCATTTTGGCCCATTAACAAACTTCAAGTCATAATTATGAGATACCAAGTCATTATTTTCAGTTCGTCATTAAAATGGATTTGAATTCCTTCTCATCCCAGTGGCGGAAATGGGTTTTCCATGATGTACGTCACACAAACAACTGGATCTCGACCCTCGGTGTCTCCGCCATTCAAGCAGCAGCAGCAGGTGCAGTGCGCTGCTGCGGCCACAGGTGTCGCCAGAATCTCCCGGTGCGGCGGCCACACAGGCGGGCAGCAGCGGGGCAGATGAGCCGCAGCAGCAGCAGCAGCGGGAGGATCCAGTCGGTCCAGCCTCCACACTCTCCATGTTGAAACACCGCAACTTCTCCTTCAGCCGACTCTGAACCGTCCAGCACAGCCACTGCCCCCGCCGGCTAACAGTCCCGTGCTATGCCCGCTGGACTCTGGAGGAAGCCCGGAAACAACCGCAGGAGCGCCGCTGCCGACGCCGAGTGAGTTGGGTGTTGTACCCGCTGCCTTTCCCTCCAGCCGCCGAAAGATAACTTGCTCCTATTCGAGCTACTTCAACTAAAGTCTGCTCTACGTGCTAACTCGCGCTAACTAGCATATATAACACGGTCTTGTCGAAATAGGGAAGGGTGTGTTTTGTGTCGTATTTCAGAGGCTTTGTGGACATTTTAACGACGCGCTGTTCGGAGGAATGTCTCCAGCCGTCGTAGTAACGTTATCTGTGTGTGTGTGTTAGCTGTCTAGCCCGGTTAGTGGCTAGCGGTACTAGCTAGCTGCATAAAGTAAAAAATCCCATCTCCACGTTAGCGGGTCACGCATGCTGCTGCAGCCGGGGCTGGCACTTGTTTTCACTACGAACCTAAACAATGTGTAGGAGACGAGGTTTCACTTTCATTTCCTCGTATTTGGTCCGTTCCTGCCGCGAGAGCACCGGCGGACCGATGTGTACCAGCGGACCGATGTGTGGGGGAGAACGGACCGGGGCTGCCCCTTGAATAACGGCGCATGTGGCGGAGCAGCAATCGCATCGGAATCACCGCCACACACGCATTGCTGTCAGCGGTGCATACAAAACAACCCCCCAATTACTCAAAACACTTAGTTGTTGTGTCACGAAACGCACGACGTGTTGCACATCGTTTGCATGTGTGTAACGTGAAGACACAATGCCGGTGTGAAAGGTGATTTGAAAGGGAGGTGGGCAGACATTTAAAGGTCAAACAGGATATGCGGTGCAGGCCAAGACATCTTGAGGTTCAACTGGTGTTGTTGGTTTGATGCCAAAGCTGCAACCTTTTGTCGTGTTCACCTCCAGTACCAGCGTTATGACTGTCAACAGGCAGACACCTCTCTCTGCAGAGACCTCCCTCCTTAGGACACTGGGTGATGTTGAGCATTGTTATTAATGGATTGTAAGATTATACACGGGATGTTTTTGTCCATAGTTCAGCTTCAAGAATGAACCAGATAGACAAGCTGCCAA
This sequence comes from Pleuronectes platessa, assembly GCF_947347685.1. Classification (NCBI taxonomy): domain Eukaryota; kingdom Metazoa; phylum Chordata; class Actinopteri; order Pleuronectiformes; family Pleuronectidae; genus Pleuronectes; species Pleuronectes platessa. Next base: position 7,782,963 of record NC_070632.1, read on the forward strand.
TATTGGCTTGTAGCTGTGTGTGTGTGTGTGTGTGTGTGTGTGTGTGTGTACATTTTAGCCAGGGAGAAGAAGACATTACAATACATTCATTGCCTAATGAGTGGCAAACAGAAAACGTGCTCTAAATACACATAACACTACCAAATACTCACAGCATGAACAAATACTTGCAAAACGATTAAATACTCGCAACACAACCAAATACTCAAAACACAACCAAAAGCTCACAATACGGTAAAATGCTCAAAACACAACCAAATGCATACAACACTACCAAATACTCAAAACACAAATAAATGCTCACAACACTTCTAAACACTAACAACAGCCCCAATTACTCTCAACACAACAAGTGCCACTTCACCTCATTTACCTCGGACTATTCTCAGTGCAGACAAATATAGAGGAGCTCATCATCTTTAACGGTTTGGCATTGTGTGGCGTTGTGCTTTGCCCGACATGACAGTAACACAGAAGTGCACTATAGTTAATAGTTAAAAAATCCTACTGGAACGTGTCCCTCGAGAGAAGGCAATCCAAGCACAAGAGGAAATGATTACCAGACTGCTGGAAGTGAAGTGTGAGGTGATATCCGGGAAATTGCTGCAGACTGAGAAGACGGTTTAACAGGCCATCTCTGGTTCCTGACTTTCTCTTTTTCTCTCAAAGCTCTGCAATGTCCTAATTGGCTTTTGCTTTAGCCTCTCTGTGACCTGTAGGCACCTTTAGTCGACTCAATCCTTCAGATTAGGTTATACAGAACAATAACGGGATAATATCCAGTATTAGGATTCTCTGTCAGACTCACGTTGGAGGACAAAAATTGATCTGATATTGATTTACCGCAAGTGGTGCCAATAGCACAGATGATAACATGTTAGATATTTGAAGGTCATTGATGCTGAGTGGCAATCGGAAGTGGGTCATAAGATCAATAATGACTGACACTACTTGCATTTGCCTCTGGTTTTGATAAAGTCTGCTTCAAATAGTCAACAGCTAATTATGTGTGTAACATTTTAATAACAACCCTGGTTATATATGACACTAGTGGCCGAAGAGTGAACTGTACTCAGCATCCAGTTGCTGGTGCATGTGCTTGAACTCTGCAAGTGAGCATCCAAACAGTGCTTCAACATACCTGAGACCCAATGTCATTGACCGGTATCGTGTTGATTGATGAGGTAACTAAATATATATACAGTTTTTTGTTATTATAGCTGGCAACTAGTGGTGTGTTAACGGTTTGTCAGCCACTATGTTATGGTACAACTTCTTTCCACGTATTTACAATAGAAAAGCATTCTCGGACACTGTACCTTTAATCCTTTGAAACCAAAACAAATAATCATATACTCATATATATTATTATATACATATTCTTTCTAATGATGGGAGGTTTTCAGTGGTGATGTGTCAACACCCACACATGTCTGGTCATGCCACGTGACAGTCTACCTTGGACTAATCAGGCGGGGATATTTAATGGCATTGGTCCCTAAGCCTATCAACTTGAACTGTGGCTTTGCCCTGCCATGACTGACGAATGGCGAGATAGTGTTTGTCAGTGAAGGGATGAAAGCATGGTGAGAATCTGAAGTGCTGTTTGACTCACATGCTGTGGGTTGTTAGTGCAGTTTCATCCCTGCTTTTTCGAGCAGGGAAGACACAGCAACAGATGTCCCAACTTCCATGCTGTGCTGTGAGGAATTCTCAGAAAATGTCCAACCACATACTGTACGTGTGGCTCTACAGAAGAAAACACTCATGGGGGTCCAGTTAGTGTAGAGGATGAAGACACTAATTGTATAGCAAAGGTCGTTCTCCCCTCTCTCCCTTATTTACATTAAAATCTCTAATATCCATTAAAAGAATACGAGGATAATAAAAGAAAGATTGTGGATGAAAAGTAGCCGCCTTGTGTCAGGATGTCAAAACCGGGGAAGGGGTGTTCTTACTTTTTCTAACTTCAGTCGAGCAGTTTCAGGATTGTTTGTCATTAGAAATGATCAGCTTGATCTTTCTTTTAGCTTTTAGTTGAACCTGTGACACTATGGAAAGACAGGACATGTGAGGGAGAGTTGTCTGTTGTTATTCTGGTCTATTTAAGCTGCATTTTTGCATGTGAAGTGCTTTATTCGACTTGTTGCTTCATGCTGAAAATAGATCTATGCATTGTTGGAAAAATACAAACTCAAATGCATTGGCTGAAGGGTAGACCATGCATTGGAAGGGCCTCATGCAAACTGTACTTAAAAATGAAGGAGAAAACTCTTTGTATTTAAGCAAAGAGGCATGCTGTTCAGATGTGTATGTCTCTTCCTTTGAGACTGCACACAAGGGTTGGTCATCAGGTTCTGTAATTTTCTTGGTTTCAGTTGAATCTGGACAAATTTTTTCGGTGTATCAAAAGTCTTAATTAGTTATTTTCCTGAATTTCTTCGATCTATGACCTGTGAGTTTGGATCTGACTGCTCTTAACAGGGTTAAGTGTTGTACTCCGGGTGGCTAAGCACTGTTCCAGTTCCCCCTGAGATGGGAAAGCTTTCCCCAACATCTAGTGGGGGAATCTAGGTTAATACTGCCCCATATTGAATCTGTCTCTCTGCCCCCAGAGAGCAAATGCACTTTTAGCAGCTTCTATTGTGCCAAGATTCCCCTCCCTTGGTCCTGCAAAATGTTTTCGCCTGAGTTACTTTACAGCTGTAAGTTGACCTTTATGTCTAAAAACAGGCTCCTCTCTCTCAGAATGTCACTATGCCAGTGCCAACAGTTTCATTTTATGAATGTATCAGTAAATGGATAAAAAGGTACTCAACGTGACAAATGCTGTACGCTCCCATATAAAGTATCCAAATGCAAACATTGTTTATAGAGACATCACACTTGACAAGCAACATTACATCACTGTGAATTTTGTCATCCAAACCCACTCTGGACCAAATATAGCTGTTTTAATATGAGCTATTCCTTATGTTAATGGCGGTGCTATAACACCCTGTAATGTATGTAGACAGCCGTCCTTTTGTGACCGTCCCACATTAATGTCGGGAAGCAGCTTCTTCTTTTCTCATTACAGCTTTGAGACAAAGACAAGCAGTTACCCTTTTTAAAGACCTCGGAAACTGGAAACTCTTTTTCTATTATTAGATTTCATGTTGGTTGCAGTGTGACTTTAATGCTACCTTATGTAATGTATCTCGATGATCAGCGACAAGCGATTTCAAGTCTACGTCTGCTACGTAAAGGTCACTAGTTCTATGTGTTTCCTTCAAAAACAGTGGATAACACAACAATAACAATGATGCTGTACCAAAATTACAATATTTTAGGTCAACAGGCGCCTTATCTCAAACTAAGCCCAACAGCCTCCTCAATAGCTGCTGGATCTCAATGGACTAAGGAGCCTTTTTACAACTGCATTATAAAGGTTTTGTTTATACCTTTTCTACCTTTTTTACACTCCAGTGAAGCATCCATAGAGAGCCAGTCAAAACTAGATTTTGTGAATATTAAACATTATTTGGACGCAGAGGTTAGTGACTTTGAGTTCAGGCACATTAAGACATGTTGGTAATAATCATTAACAGATCATTTGAGACAACATTCACCTGCAGCTCCTCGGGTTTAGCCGGTGCTCAGTGTTGCTGTTGCCCTTTAAATTAACAATCATTTCCAGCGGTTCGCCATATCAGCTTTTACTAATTAAAACGTGTCCCCTGTTGGTTGTTTACTCTCTGCACACTGTTGTCAGTGTTCGTCAAAGAGAGTTTGTGAGAGAAGAACTGCCACTCTGTCACCATTGTACAAGCAGGAGGGATTTGAGTGATTCCAACAATTCCAACATTTGATTGAGACATCTTTTTTTATTGAGGATCATATCGTATCACTGTCAGGGATTTCATTCTCCCAACTAAACTTTCATTAATATTTATGATATTTGACTTGCTATATAAACCCATGATGCTGACACATGTTCATATTTGAACTTAAACATAGAATTTTCTGCCACAACCTTTGTTACATCTCTTCTTAAGGTCGATAATATATATATATTGTGTGTTCCTCACCTCATCCTGCCTCTTGCTTACATACCCATGTCACACACACACATTTAGGGTTTGCTATTCACCCCGTGACCCTGTGACGTTTGTTCTTAGTCTGCTGGGTATGGTGCGTGTATTTATAGAGCAGGTTTAACACCATAGATCCACTGCTCTTCTTTTCACAGAGGCAGTTACTGCCGGAGCATTCTCACAGTAGCTAGTGCCTCTGCAATCGATATCCACCTCTCACTCATCTCAAGCTAAATGTATGGAGCTGCGGCTTGTGTGAAACCTTCCAATTTTAAGGTGTGTTTTTACTTTGTTGGTATAGTTTTCTAAACCCCCCCGAAACAGTGATCCAATATTCTACAAATTACCTTTTGCGAGGCCTCAACGCACATGTTGATCTTTATATCCTCATTTGTTTCATATCCTTATCTGCCTGGCCGACCTTGCAGAGCGATTTTGTAATGTACACAGTCCCAGAAAATGATTGGCACTGTGAGGCACACACCACACGTCAAATGCCTATAATCTTCAGTTTCAAGGGATAAGCTGCATTATCTGTGTTGCGTTAACAGCAGGTTTGTTGTAGTTTTATCACATTCTTTTATCAGAGTTTTTATTATGAAAGAGGTGATACTGAGAGGCTTGATTACGTCATGGTTTTAACATCATCCTGTTAAAGCCCTCTTTGGAGGGTCATCTTGTTGCTCTGTGGAGACTGAATCAGCTTGGCTCTAATTTTTGGCATCTGGCTACTGATGGTTTCTTGTCCTGACATTTTATAGGCTTCAAACAAATCAGTTAATCACCATTAATGTATGGACACAATGTTGTTGATTTAGAGAATGAGCACTCAAGTTTCAGCATTGTATTTGTGTGTCTCTCTGTGGAGTATTCAGGTGAGGGGTAGACACTGCGTTAAACGACACGCCAAGGAAACTTGTGCTCAAATGTAGCCATCCTTGCCAAGCAGCTTTAAGAAACCAAGCATCAACTTAACATTTAAGAAAGACCTCGAATTTCACAGCATGGACGGTTTCCATGAAATGGGATCATTGTCTCATTTCAGTTTTAAATTTATACTCTGAAAATCTATAAGGCTCACCGCGTGTATGGGAAAAGCTGGCTTTAAAAGGGCTGCAGTGGCCATAAACAGTTTGAATTATGTTTTTTACAATGATTTTCTAATGGTATCACTCAGATAAAAAAAACCTTCATTGAAACTTCTTCAGCTTTTATCTCTCCACTCTCCATCTCTCTCATATTCGTGTCCTTTCTTCCAGTCATCTGCTTTTGCTCTTTTGTAATCAGGCAGACGCGACCGGGTCTGAACTTACTGTCGAACGCACACAGATAAAATGAATATTGATCCTCTAATCTTTCTCCCAGTATGTGAGCAAACAAGTGTATTTTTCTAAAATGTCAGAAGAATTCCTTTAAATGCCAAGTTATGTTTCTTTTGTGATGCAGCGCTTCCATATCTACAGTGCCTTGCATAGGTATTCACCCCCCTTGGACTTTTTCCCATTATGTACTGTCACTAACTGGAATTCAAATGGACTTAAATAAACTTTTTCCCGTTTGATCAACAAAACATGCATAGTACTTTGGAGGTGCAAAATACATTTTATTGTGACACAAACAATAATGAGAACAAAAAAGTTGACATCTGTTGGGTGCATAAGTATTCACCCCCCTGTGTCAATACTTGGTAGAACCCCCTTTCGCTGCAATTACAGCTGCAAGTCTTTTGGGGTATGTCTCATTTGCACATCTAGAGATGGAAAGGTTTGTCCATTCTTCTTGGCAAAAAAGATGAAGCTCAGTCAGATTGGATGGAGACCGTCTGTGAACCGCAATCTTCAAGTCTTGCCATAGATTCTCTATTGGATTGAGGTCTGGGCTTTGACTGGGCCATTTTAAGACATTAACATTCTTTAATCCAAACCATTCCTTTGTAGCTCTGGCTGTATGTTTAGGGTCATTGTCCTGCTGGAAGATGAACCTCCGCCCCAGTCTCAAGTCTTTTGCAGACTGCATCAGATTTTCTTCAAGGATTTCCCTGTATTTGGCTCCATCCATCTTTCCCTCTATTCTGACCAGTTTCCCTGTACCTGCTGAAGAGAAGCATCCCCACAGCATGATGCTACCACCACCATGTTTCACTGTTGGGATGGTGTGCTCAGGGTGATGGGCAGTGTTGGGTTTTCGCCACACATAGCGTTTTGCATTGAGGCCAAAAAGTTCAATTTTGGTCTCATCTGACCAGAGCACCTTCTTCCACATGTTTGCTGTGTCTCCCACATGGCTTCTGGCAAACTCCAAATGGGATTTTTTATGGATCCCTTTCAACAATGGCTTTCTTCTTGCCACTCTTCCATAAAGGCCAGATTTGTGGAGTAGACGACTAATAGTTGTCCTGTCGACAGATTCTCCCACCTCAGCTGTGGATCTCTGCAACTCCTCCAGAGTAACCATGGGCCTCCTGGTTGCTTCTCTGATTAATGTTCTCCTTGTCCGACTCTTCAGTTTGGGTGGACGGCCTCCTCTTGGTAGGTTTGCGGTTGTGCCATATTCTTTCCATTTTCTTATGATGGATTTTATGGTGCTCAGAGAGATTTTCAAAGCTCTGGATATTTTTTTATAACCTAACCCTGCTTCATATTTCTCCACAACTTTATCCCTGACCTGTTTGGTGAGCTCCTTGGTCTTCATGATGCTGTTTGTTCAGTAATGATCTCCAACAAACTCTGAGTCCGTCACAGAACAGGTGTATTTATACTGAGATTAAATTGCAGACAGGTGGACCCTATTTACTAATTATGTGACTTGCAAATGTGACTTGTGAATGCAATTGGTCGCACCAGATCTTTGTTAGGGTTTTCACAGTAAAGGGGGTGAATACATATGCACTCAACACTTTTCAGATTTTTATTTGTAAATAATTGTGAAATCCATGTAATATTTCCCCCCACTTCCAAATGATGCACTATTTTGTGTTGGTCCATTACATAAACTCACGATGAAATAAATTTTAATCTGTGGTTATAACATGACAAAATGTAGAAAAGTCCAAAGGGGGTGAATACTTATGCAAGGCACTGTACTTCCTCCAGATCGACGCAGTGAAGTGGACTGATGGTCGATCTGATTGGATTCACAGTCTTTTTCCTGTCCTGGGTTGATGTTACTCTGCTTTAGTGAACAGACATCTCTGTCCGGGGGATGGAAACTTAATTGACTGCTATTGATTTTTAAGTCTTCGATTAACTCCCATTGGGGAGTGACAGAGAATAGAGGGTGAGCATAAACGTGAATGGAGCAAACAGAAACTTATGTAATGTTTAGTAGAACCACACCATAGTATTGGCGTTTTAAGACACATTGTTCTCCCTCTCCATGCACCGAAACTCTTATAAAAGCTGCTTTTCTATTATCATTCATTAACATTTGATGATAAACCTGGTGATCACATCCTTATTTAAAAACCTTATCTGCAAACACAAATGTAAATAGTCATTATATTTACAGAAAAATGCTTTTTTTATACTTGAAAATGGCTGAGCCAGTTCTTTAAGAAAAGGCTGCTGATATAATTAGTGTACAGGAGTACAGTACATTATCTAGAGTAAAGGCCAGTGTGACATTTACTCACAGTATGTGGCTCCTCAGGCTGCGCAGGGCAAACTTGTCCCGGTAAATGACATTGTCGTTGTTCACTTGAAGTTAGAGTACAACAATTTTTCTTCCTTTACTTCAACTTGTGACATTAACTTCATAAATATCTGTCATAATGTGTTTTTGTCTATATTACGTGACATTTTCTTGTCTAGAACAAAGTATTGGGATGTCGGGCCTTGCTGTTGTTTACTGTTTGGCTCACTTAGCTGGATCCTGCTCAACAGTTGTTGTTAGTTTTAATGTATTAACTCAGAATTGAACCCTCATTTGAAAGACAACAGGACTGCAGAGTGGGAGGGCATGTAATGTCTGGAAGGCATTTGAGTGTACTTAATAGTTGGTGCCCAAGACCCAGTGGCTTTCCTGTAAAGTCTGTGTCTCAAGCGTCTAATTTTTCTGCATCCATGCAGGGAGAGTGATAGTTTTATGGTCTGCATGTCTTGGATTGGAGTAGGGGTGGGGAGCTTTCCTCTATAAAGGGCCATTTCAATTTATAATGTCTGTTTTGGGGCCATGTTGAATTACTGAACACATATATCACACTCAACTCTGTAATGCTATGGCTGGAGCTGCTGTTCTCTTTGGTGAAGTGTCTGATGTCAGATGGAATGATGAGGCTACTCACGGCTGGTTTCAGCCAAAACAAGGTGCTCCAAAGACCTCCCAGTTTTGGTAGTGCCACGTGAGGCTAACAAATACAGTGATTCAGCCCTAGAATCAAACTCTGTGCTAACTTTGGTCAGTTGGTTGGTATATATGACTTAGATTTTTTTAATGCACACCATAACATTGGACAATGAGATGTGATGAAAATATGTATGTAGCTCGAAACCACAATTACAATATATGCATCCTTACAAAGTACAAGTATATCTGCAACTCATAGCAAGGATCTGTAGCCCAAGATTATTAGTCATTAGTTAGTATCCATTTTGCCTGAGTTTCTCACCACTACAATTGTCTCAGTTGAAGCACATGGCCTTTGTGTTGTTTTCCCTAATTGAGCCGGAGACACAACTGCAAATCGGTGGGAAAGGCTCTGGCCTGGACTCCTGTGAGTCAGTCCTGGCTCTCTGCAGGGAAAGTTGGCGAGCTGATGGTTCTCTGATGTAAATGTGACTTGGTTGTATGTTTGGAGAGAAGCTCGCAGAGCACTGGTTATGCAATATGCATGTGGCAGTGTTTCACCCGGTATAGATTTCAATTTGCAGAGCCAGTGTGGCTAATTGTTCCCGTTCGGAGTTTAATCTGGCTCCTTTGCTAAAAGCTACAAGAAAAAATGTGAAAGTCAAAAAACAGCGCCACAGGTCTCTAAACCAAATTATAGTTTTGAAAACTGACTCTCTGGAGCCAATGCTGTGCACTTTTCCTCCAGTTTTTGGTCCTGTATTGAATGAAAGGTTTCTACGTGGCATGTGGTTCATCCCTTATGAACAGTTACTTAAACATCTGGTCTCAGTGAGGAAATGTAGGGCAGTGTGTGTATGATTTTTGGACGAAGTTAATTCATCCAAATCAGGCCACACCCTGGGTCATCGTGTCTTCCATCAGTTTTCTCCTTTTTTTCCTGCACCAATTGTACATTTTGTCATTCTTGTATGTGTGTCATGTCATACAAATCTGTCTTCTCTTATTTTGATAATGCCATGCCCTCTGGGACCATCCTCACCTCCCCTATCCCCCTCTCTTCTCCATGTCCTTATATTTTCCTTTCGTTGCTGTCTCCGTTTGGCTCCGTCTCCTCAGCACCGTCTCTCCTCAGCACCGCCTCTCCTCTTTGTATTTGTCCCTGAAATGCCGTCAGCTCTGGGATTCTCTCTCAACTCACTTCTGATTTAGGTTAGACATACTCAAGTGTTATGGCTTCCTCCTTTTCTTAGCGATAGGATTTAAAGGCAAAGGTTCCTCCATGATACCCAACCCATTTAACACTTGTTGGCCTCCTGTTGGGGAAGCTGAGGGATTTGCCACAGAGATACAAGTTTTCTTTTACTTATTATAATTCACTTAATATTGGTACATGACCCAAATAAAGTTACGGCATCCGTTGTGACTATTTAATGTGTATGTTGTGTATTAGGGGTATATGTGATTGTGTGCATACTGTTGTATGATTTGATGTGCTTTTTGTTTTTGGATTTGTTGATTATCTCACACCCCAGCTGTTGGAGAATGACTTATTCTCTCTCTCTCTCTCTCTCTCTCTCTCTCTCTCTTAAGAGGCATTTTAAGGAAAAACAAAAGGCCACAATGGGATGTTGAATTCACAATTATTAAATATTACAATATATGTCAAGTATCGATTAGAACGAGAGACCACATATAAATGAACAATTATGATCTTTTAATATGAAAAGTATACTGTCATGCAGGAGTCAGATACCTCCAGTCACTCTGGATACATATCGCACCGAGGTGTGTATTTGTTTAGTGTTAGCCGTTGCAGTAATCTTGTGTAAATGTGTCTGTCTTAGTTTCTCATTGTTTAGATATGGTTATTTGTAACCGTTGGTGTGTTCCTGTTGACTTAATAAATACACAATGAATAGAATCCTGTTTCTTACCACGTAATATCCTTTCACATGCTACCAGCTAATCGATTTTTTCTTCTTCATTTATTTGGATCCATGATTGGCCAAGTCATTCTTTTGGCCCAAATCTCCAGTAGCTGGTGACTAGCTGCTACTATCTGAGGGTGGTGTGTGTGTGCAGGTGGCAAACAGATTATGCACTTGGCCCAGGGTGACGTCAGCGGCTCCCTTAGGACTGGGAATGGGTGGGGTCCTGCTCTCCTTAGCATAGTGGTGTGAACAGGAGGAGCATGGGAAGTGGAGACACTGGGAGTAAGGCGGTTTGTACTGTGTCAGTTAGAGTGAAACCTTTCTCCTACTTGTGTACCTCTGCAGGTGAGACAGGCTGCACCCACAAAGGATCCTGGATGCGGTGTCTCCTGCGGATCAGGTGAAAGGTAAGCTGAGCTTTCACCTGTTGGCCCCCTCTTTAATGTCTTAATACATGTGCATAATTAAATGGGTTAGCTGTCTGCAAGCTTCAATTAATTCAAAGGCTTGTGTCACTCATATGCTAGAGTTAGAGGTTAAGATTAGATTTGTAGAACTGTTTTCTTTCACGTGTCAGTCTAATTTCAAACTGACATGAATAAGAGCGCATTTTCACCTAGGGCTGCCAGGAGGCATAACTCACTTTCTGAGCAGAAGAGAGAATTAGAGCATGTCTCTTAAGGTGTGGAATAGATGTATTTTGTGTTTATGCCAGGTTTGATAACATTTTAACATAGGTGCTTAGAGCTGTTTGATTAAGTGCTGCACTGCAAGGCTGTTTTAGTGTCTTTTGGGTGTCCGTGTGAGCAGTTGTGTGCTGATGTTCAGAGTACAGTGCAGCATTAAAAGGAGGGGAGCGGTCCGACAGACCTCTGCAGCTTACAGGGTGTGTCAGGTTCATTTGGGTTAGAAGGGAGTAAATGTTTGCGGTTGCACAAGGACAGTTGGCTACAGAATTATACTTCAGAGAGATCCTCAAAGCTGCATACCCGGCAGTTTGCCTGGACTACGTGTTGATCTTTTATACAGTGGCAGAAAAAGGGTAATGACTAGTTGCTGTTCCTTTTTTCAGCCGACCATCCTTATTACACTGTGCGTTTTTGGTCTCTGCTGGAAGGATAAATGGACCAGTCTTTTTTTGTATGTCGGCCAGTACTAGACAGTCAGCTGCTAAGCACATCTGTCCACTGGGCATGAAGATGGAAACTTGGTCAGATGGATTTATCCTTCTTACTGTTGGTAAGGAGGAATCAGAGTTACATAGTTATCAAACAGTCTGTTCTTTAGGTATAACCTTGTGCTAACGTCAGTACTTCACTATTCCAACCCTGAGATGGTAGCAGGCTGTACTGTGGCAGTTGTGAAAAAGAGAACCACTTGCCTGCTTATATCAGTCAGGAAGCGTTTGAAAACCGCCTTGCTCAAGCTGTTTATCTTGGCATGTGGGCGTAGGAATAGAGGTATTAGGTTTAACAGCAAATTACTCATTAACCAGGTTATACGTCTCAACCTGCAGTGAGTAGCATTAACCCAGGCTACTCTCATCAGGTTATTCAAACTATTTGATTTACTACGATAGTAAAATAATGGACATAAATACCTGACAGTTTATCGCCTTGTCGACTGGTTACATAGCTCCCTTATCTTTTTTTACATTCCATGAATAAGCCTCCACATTGTCCACACACTGTTGTGTCCAGTCACTAGGAATAGAATTTTAAAAAAAAGTATATCCTCTGGCACAGCATGGGTCTTATATTCTCTCGTGTCCACTCTCCCACATCAGCAGTGAATCACTCTGGCTGTGCTTTGTTTGTGTCAGCTATTCAACCCTAAGTTTTGCTGCTAGGTACACACACACACACACACACACACACACCAACCATCACCTGCATGTCTGTTCCTTTGTCTTGTACTTCTGTTTGACTTTAGCCGTTTTCCCTAGTTTTTCTTCTACACAGTAAACATCAGGAAATATGAAATAGCAACACTGTAAACACGAGGAGTTATAAAAATAGTAATTAAATATATAATACATTACTCAATATAAGATGGAACAATGAGATCTATGGGTCATACCCTAAATTAGCTGAGGTCCATATGGTCTTACATAATGTTAGCCTCAAGCCACTTGATGAAATAGTATTCATACATTCAGAGCCTGAACAGTAATTCAAATTGGTTGTCAGGCAGAATGCATTGTGGGGAATGCCACAGATTTCCCTTTTTCTGCTGTTAAAAACTCATCCTATGCTTGTTTTTGACTTCTGTAAAACAAATATGTCCTTATGAATTGTTATAATCTATGGTAACAATTTGAAATATATTATTCTTTTATATTAATATTATATTATATTCCTTATAGAAAAAAGATTTAATATATGAATTCAAATCTGCTTCAAAGTGCTAACAGACTCCTGGTGATGAGAGGCAATACAACTTAACCCTCATACAACTAATTCCATTAAATAGTTCTTCTCTCTGCATTTTTATTTATGGTATAAATGGTGGCTGTTTGTTTTAATGAAGATAAAACGCTGGAGGAACAATGAGAACAGTTCAGTCATTAGATCTTCAGAAGATGTCTAGCCACATTACATTAGGTTAATTTAGCTACTTTAGCAGGCTTGTGACAGGACTATCAAGTGGCTGCTGGGACAAAGAGCAGAACTTGCACTCCTAGCAGGTTGACCCAATTACTTTCCATTAAATGCTTTACACATCGAGTCTCGCTGTGGCAGTATCAATTCATGCCGGGTATGAGAGCACCCAGCAGTCCGCTGCACAGCCAACTTTTAGTTTTTAAAGAGTTTCTTTACCAGGATAAGTGAGGCCGGGCAGGCAGTGGAGCTGGTGTGAAGCTAAATCTGTTCCCTCTTTCACCATCCCTCACTGGTAAGGAGACCCATGCTGACATCGCAGGTGGGACGAGGTTGTCAACTTGTGGATGACACCAGTTTTCTCGAGGTGATTCTAGTCTATGCAGTTAAAAGTTTGGGTAAATTGCATCTGTCTGCTCGTGTTGCATTGACAAGGTGCAATCTCTTTTGCTGTATTTTTCTTAATAATGGCATGCATTTCTTTCCATTGAACATGGGTCTGACTGTAAGCTTTAAGGTTTTTTGTTCAGGGGGGACATGTTTTAAGTGTTTTGCCTGTTACAGGGACTTGAAAGGGGAAAAAAACATTAACTTTTAGTAATTTATTTTAAATTAACACCTTTTCTTATGCTATCCAAATTTATTTTCTATAACCTCAACTGAAAATGCAGCGGAAAATATACAGTAGATGTTATCTTTATCTAGCCACCAACTTTCACCAACCTTGTGTGAAAATTCCTCTGTTTGTATAATGAATCAGACTTACAAGGAACTCTAGTATTTTGCTTATTTTCCTCTTGATCTTGTTTTTTCCATAGATTGTTTATTCATAAGGTTGTATAGCATCAGTGCAGGCCACGTTGTTTGCTGAGGATTAATACCTCTTATAGATAAAGGGCCGCAGGATTTCTATTCCAATTTGAACGGTGTGCAGGATGAATGACAGACAGGATATTGATCATAGAAGTCATAATTTGTAAATATCTGGCAGCTGGTCATTGATTAAATGGGATATCACAGCCTGAAGAGTCTGTAATGAGCATCAACCCCGTGTCTCCCACTTGGCTGCTCTTTGCTTTAGCATCATTAATTAAAATAATTTATCCGACACCTTGTCATCTATTATCCTTTGCTTAATGACCCTCCGTCTGTCCAGTGAGGACAGGCAGCCTCTCGGCCTCTGCTGGCAGACATCTTCCTCACAGCGCCTGTCTCATAGCAGACAGAGGAGCCCCTGCCCTGTCCTCACTCAGTACCCCAAGGACCACATTTTATCCATTCTCTAACCTGTGTTGGTGTAATCAGACAAAAGCTCATTTTCTCTTCCTTTCTTCTACATCTGTTGCTCTTCCTCTGCAAACACTGCAGCTTATTATTTCCCCCTCTGCCAAAGAGATTTTCAGCTCTATAAAAAGGCCATGTCAGGGTGGAACAGGGCCTTTAAATCACTGCTGCTACTTGAAGTGGAGCAGAGAATCCAATTTGCATAGCCCTTATGTTTAATTCAAAGTGCAATATGATGAGTAGAATTGGCTGATACGTTGCTTTTTTGTCCGGACTTGTTCAGCTTTGGGAGTGGACATGCAGTGGTGGCATTTAGAGATGACGGTGAGGTAGACGAGGCACTGGGCACTGCTCGAGCATTAAATATCTTAGATTAGTAAGTTCTACTGTTTCAGCAACATACTGCCATGTTCTCAAACATACACAGATAATGAGAACTGACAGTAAATCGCTGTTGACCCTGTAGGGTTGGGCAGTGTGCCGAGTTAACATGTGACGATGTGGACAGTGAAACATCACAATTGACCATGACGGTTGGGATTGCTATGGTGGGGTTACTTTTTAATAAAAATGTGATACTTATAATCTTAAGCAAATATAATTAACATTGTTGGTCTAAGCGGACACAAGCTCATTTTTTTCTCTTCCTGTCTTCCATTAATTAGCATTAGTAAAGCAGTGTAGAAAGTATTCAGCCGCAGCCTCACATTTTTATCTGGTCTTCAGCATCGTCTGGTGAAATAACAAACAGGCTAGTTTGTTGTTTCAGCTATAACTAATTAACTCGATGGTGCGTCTGAATCAAACATGACTCGTCAGTTTGTGGCCTCTCTGCTTGCCGTTGTTCATAAAAATGTTTTTTAGAAAATAACTGCAGCTGTACAACAACAAGTAAACAGAGCGTGTTTGCAATGAACTGTCAGTCATTTCAAAAAACCTTCAGACTTGTTATTTGTGTGAGTTTACCTAGTCTATGACCTTAATGTTAATTTGTTAAATGTATGTGCTTTTTTTAATTGCATCGCAGTCCATGAATGTGTTGTACTTGGAAATCACTGTGAAGATGCTGACATTCGTACATCAAGAGCTTTAAGATGTCTTTCTGTTCAGGTTCACTCCACTGACACTGAGAGTATCCTTAAGTGTGATAAAGTGGTGCCTGTGTGCTTGATGCTCTATGAGGAGAAACAAGATGAAAAAAAGAAACCAGGAGAGAGGATGTGTCAGTGCAAGTGAAAGTCATGGCTACAGCCTCTCAAAGTACAGAACTGAGGTCCTCTGATGTTTAGTTATCTTCTCCCTCTGTGTGTATATATAAATGTGTCAGTGTGTCCTTGTTCGTTGTTACATTTGGATGTAAACAAAGAGGGCATGCTTGGCACCACTTCTCGGCCAATAGCTCAGCCTAGCTCGGCTTGCCTAAGGCTGGTTCTCACACATAGCTACCCCTGGCCTGGATCCAGCCATATAGACAGCCAGCTGGCTTGATCTGTCAGGTCAAACTCCACTCCAGTTTGTGGCTGGGGACTTACTCTCTAATTCAAAGGTTTTCTTTGAAAGCAAATGTGAACAAATCATTCATGAGGTTTATAATCACAAATCTGAAGTCTGTCAAAAGAAATAAGAGCTACATTCGTGATTTTTAAGACTTTGCTTTAGATAGTTTGGCTGCTTTTGCAGAGTGTTTTTTTTCTTGAGTTATTTTCCAACGAAAAGAAGGTCCATGTATAAAAGAGGCAGAGAGAATAAGCTGCCTCAATGGGTGGTCATTTTTTATTGAAAGGGTGACATGTCTGCTTCATCAAAACAGTAATGAAGACATCTGAACTTGGTGGTTTTTTGTCTGACTAGCTTGATTCTTCATCAGGGATTTGTCTCTGGTTTTATGAGGATTAGATATGAAAACAGATATAGATGGATAGAAAGAATATACAAATTATACTGTTACATTTGAAATGGAAACTGCTGTGATTTGAGCAGTGAGTTTGATGTATTTTGTATTTATGCACAGATTATAGCATTTGTGCATGGTCAAGGGTTAGGGTTAGGGTTATTTATTTGTATCAGAAAGCTAAGGCCGTAATGTAGGAACGTGACCAGGTCACATGGACACATGCACTAGAGGCTAAGGTTGACAGTGAGAGATCCAAGAAGGGAATCCTGTTTGGTATTTGCATAATAACATACATAAGCTGCTTTCAAACATGCACTGGACCCTGCAGTTCCTTCTTGTTTTTGCACGTGTGAACGCAAACATCCAAGTGAGATGCTCCATCGTTTCTGCAGACTTAATCCGCCTGACCTCCTAGTGTAAAGTCCGTAGAAATCCGGTCAATGTGAGAGCACAGAAGGGAATCCCCTGCTGTGCTCGAGCGAGTGGGGGGTTGATGGCGCTTCTAATACGCGATAGGCACAAAAAGAAACAAAACAAATGCAGTATCTTCTGGTGAAAAAGCGGTGTAACCCACATCGAAGACACTGATGAGCATGTCAAGAGAGTTTGTGATGATAAGAGCCGACAGCGGTGTTCGGGTGCTGTAAACACACGATCACGTGATTTCTGCAGTGGAGTTATTAATACGTCACGTCCTTCTGACGCACCCAGCTCCTCCACCTCTCGCCTGAATAATGCAGAGGATTTTATGCTGTTTCGAGCCCTTGTAGGGAACCCAATGTCTCATTTAAAGCAATTGTTTACATTGCTCCTTCCAGAAGCCTCTGTGTACAGAGGGAGGTTGTGTCTCCTCAAGCTCAAAGTATAGTGAAGGCACTCGTCTGAATTGAAAAAGCTCTGGCCCATCATGCTCGGGTTGCAGTTGGGCAAGAACTTGGGATAACCTCTTAAAATGTTTGTGGACTACTTAGAAGCTGAAGTGCTCCACTGGGTGAGTAAAAACTTGAGGGCAGGAACTAAATATGTACATGTAATAGAAGCATGCAGGGCAGTTGCATGAATTACTCCAGCCTTATGCAGGGGCACTCTAGTTGTAACAGGGTGGATGTTGACCACCACAGCTCCCACAGAACAAAGGTGTTTCCTATTTAAAGGAAGATCAAATGGGATGTCTGGCTGGAAGGCATTTTCTCCATCTAAGGTCCTTAAAATACACATGCACCCCTCCACATGACTCAGAATAGAACTAAACCACACGTCCTCCCACAGAGTCACAGAATTAGACCACGTGTCTCATTTTTTAAAACAGTAACAGCAGACCTAGTTCTGTCTTCTGCATGTCCTCACGCTAGTTTTGGTCTTTTCATTTGTTTCTTTGAAGGTTTATAGATCTTATCGATATCAAACATCTTCGAAATAGTAGTCAGTAACAGTTTTCAAGGCTACCTCTCCCATTTTTTTTGTAACACATGTGGATATGTGACCGTTGTGATTTTTTTTTATTGCTTCAGATAGTCAAAGTAGTTGTGTATATATTTGCTGGAACTGACCTTTGGCCAGTGTTATAAAAGTTTTATGATCTAAAGTGAGGTGAATGAACACACTTGCCCTGGGTGACTGTGCCAATGTGTTGACCCATATTCTTAATGTAATGCTTCTATCGTACGCACAGTGCTGGATTGTGCTATACGTACGTTTTTCTCTGCTGCTAAACATGGTTTAATGCTGGAGAGGTTGATGGTGGCGGTCGCAGACCAAGAGCTTTAGACATTGTTGAGTCTACAAAGCAAGAAGTTATACATTCACTGAACAGGGCTGCTTGGAATGTGATGTGATAGGTCGCCGGGGCTAGCGGGTTATCGCTGCAGACAGTTCTTGGCAAAAAGGATTCAACTTTGATGCTGAAGCCACAAGGTTTCTGGCTGGATTGATAAATTAACAATCGTTTAGTCTAATGTTGGCTCTGTAGCAAAAGCAAAAATGCATATAGCCTCTATAAACATTACACATACAATGGCAACCCCAGGGTCAACTTGTGTTAAAGGAGCAAATTTCAATGCATTTTCAGAGTGTTTTTTATACTTTGGCATAATTGATTTGGCACCAAAATTTATAATTTTCTTTCTCACTTTTCTTTGATGATTAATTTGCACAAAACCATAATTTTCAACTACCTTGTGTGGAATTCTTATCTTAAAGGGAAATTGTACCAGCAAACAGAAGAGGGGAACATTGTGATGATAAAAACATTGTCTGGAAATAACCTGCCACAGCAGCAGCGTAGGCAGAGTTTGAAATGCACTGGACTTGAGCGAATGGAAGAATAAATATCTTGTTTTCATGCAGATACTCACTGTCCCCATTGAACTGTTTTTTTTCAGTAGTCTTCTCGCTACAGCAGGTTGCTTCCTTCATCACTGATTTACACACTGTACATGGCAACAGCCTATTGGTGTAAATCTAGGTCATATGGCAGTCCATTAGTCCTGTCGTCACTGGAGACAGGGGGCTAACAGGGTTGGGGGTGCTGAAGGGAGGATAGAGGGAGCGATGGAAAGATAGAGAGAGTGTCTGGACTTAATCTGTGTCATCATATTAGCAACAGCTGGCTTGATGCTGCAAGGCTCTTACACTCTCACACATAAGCCAAACACATACTGCTGCATGTACAGGAAGATAAACACGTACACACGTCGGGGAGGTTCTTTGAGTCGAAGCCACATTCACGCCCAGCTGTCACTTAATGTATTTGTCAGGCGTGTGTTTGAGTGTCAGAGCGGCATTTTCTGTTCTTTCTCTTCTTGTTATATTTGGTTCAGCTCGAGGGAACTGCTCAGTCACAAGTTAGAATGAAAAAAGTGAGGTGGGGTAAAGAATGTTAATTTTCTAATTTTAATCAGGTGCCTTCACATCAATTTTAAAGCTAAATATCCAGATTTGACTCAAATAGATCCATGGCCTGGAAGATAACAGGAAACCATGAGCTCTGAGAGGTCGTCCACATTCTTTACATACAAAAAATAGGGTTTGGTCTTTTATTTTTCTTTCTTTCTTTTTTTAAAGAAAGTTTTTCACTATGATGTCACTAATGCAGAATACCACACTAATTAAACAGACGCTGAACATGAGAGACCGGTAAAGCAACATAGTCTCTATAATTAGACTTGACGTTGTGTTGACTGAAAAAGCTGCACTGATGTTAGTGTAAGTTTTATGAGGAGAAAAGTTTGTCCACACCAGGTCAATCTGAAGGATCCTGTTTTCCTCTCTGGGGCTGTGTCGGTGCAGAAACGGGGTCATGGAGTTAAGGGCTACTGCCAAAACCAGATCTCCCCAAGGCTCCAGTGTCACATGTATGTGTACTCAATCAATTAAGTAAACTGTGTCCCAGCCAGAGTCTCATACAGTGGTTGACTGTTTGTGGAAATGTTTATGTGAAGCCAATCCTTGTATCCCAGAGAGACTTGATCAAGTTAGATCAGTCAAGCATGTCACCAATGTACAGGTTAGAACATGTTTATTTCCAGACACGTCATCTGTTTTCCCTTCCTCTTCCTCCCGTCTTTTAGAGAATACTAAGAAACAAGTGTGTGCCTTGTGACAGCAGGTCTCATGGTGTTATTGTTGTTGTTTTATCCGTCCTTCCTTCGGCAGATCAAGGTTAATGTTTGACACAGGAATGCGTGTTGTTGACCGCTCTGATGCTGCTACCTCACTGTTATCTTTTCCACAAGATGTTCCTATCACAGGGTAAATATTAGCCTAGCACCTGTGTAGCACGGATGAAGTTAATGTTGGCGTAGCTGGGCAAACTTGATGTGCTGTGAGCACGTAGGTCTGAAAGTTGAGGTGGAGAACTATTGCCTGCTGTGTTTCCATGTTGGAATAAGGTCGAGCAAGGTTAATGACTTTAAACAAAATCATGCTTTATTTCTCCTAAGATTCCCATTCTCACATGTTCTTCTTGATTTAAAATGTGTCTCTACAAACCTTATCTTCTTACTCACAGAGAAAAGAACAGAGGTTCCTTTTATTTCAGTTTTCCTCCCAAACGCATCACAAAAAGTTATTCTATTATTTCCATTTTATTATTTGAACTCAGTATAATTCATTCAATTTATTGCGGTTTCGGGGTTGAACATTCCGGATTGCCACAGCTATGCAATGGAGAAAAACACAAAGTCACAGATCTCTTCCCTGAAAACATTTCAGTGGGTGACAATGAAACCGGGGCAAGAAAAATTTGAATATGATAGTCCACCACAGTCTAGATAATTAATGGGAACCACAGGTACTTATTAGGGCCACACTAATAAGGTTCCCACTCATCTATCTCTGTGGAATTTTGCTGTTGATATCAAAGATATGTTTCCATTCCCACTGATTCCTTCCAGATTAAACACACTGCATCTCTGACTTCACAGCAGCCAAAGATGGATCTCTGGACATGGAAAACCACTCAGTGTGTCCTCATTTAATTTTGATCATGCCGTGTTAATATTTTAACTGTTGATCTCCTGTAAGAAGAACATCGTGTTCATGCACCCAGCATATATTTAGCATCACAAACAGATTATTTTATTGCAGATTGTTACTTGAATGAATGACTTGAAAAGAGTGTTGCTGTGGCTGTTGCTGAGTGTGGGAATTACACAGCACTGAACACTTTTCAGTCGGGCAGTGCTTTGCAGTGAGAGGCAGACTGTTACGCATACATTTACACACCCACAGATGTGAATGAATGTGATGCTTTCTCTCTCACACACTTAACTATTTTGGTGCGGTCTCTAATTCAAGCACAACTTCTAGTGTGTGTGTGTGTGTGTGTGTGTGTGTGTGTGTGTGTGTGTGTGTGTGTGTGTGTGTGTGTGTGTGTGTGTGTGTGTGTGTGTGTGTGTGTGTGTGTGTGTGTGTGTGTGTGTGTGTGTGTGTGTGTGTGTGTGTGTGTGTGTGTGTGTGTGAGATGCGCACTGAATGCAGCCTGCTCCACCGCTGCTGCAGGGATTGGCTATTTGGAGAGAAGCATATTTTTCTCTCCTCCTTGACGCTACATCATGTGCATGTGTAATCCTCCTGGTTTGCAGCAACACGGCAGATAATGCAGTGTTTGGGTGTGTATGTATTCTGTATGCACAGAGCACACACACACCCAAACACTACTGGCATGTCCTTTATATCCTTAACTAACAGGCCCACACACAACACAAGTCGGCAATGGATGCCACACCCGGGCTCAGTCTAGACTGCGTAATGTGCTCATCCCATACACAGTCTTTCTCCCTGCAGCTGTGAGAACCAGCTGTGGTTGGTTTGTCCTGTCAGGTTGTGTGTCTGCCCGCATTTTGACCAGCCTGTATTGTAGCTGATATATGGATTTTGTGTGTACGTGTGCGTCCGTCTGTACAGTTTGGCGGTCCATTGTGCGCACTGATGTGTAATGCTAATGCCTCCAGCAATTTTCCATGCAGCCTGCAACCCACTCAGGGTTCAGCCCTGTACTACACATACACGCATGCACTGCAGCAATAGAAGGCTATTTATAGACCTGCCCCTCAAGGACAAATAAGGCTCCTTTTTTCGAAGAGAAATAAATGTACCTTTTCAGACTCATATCTTGGTTTTCCATTGCTGTAGCTCTTTGAAAGGACAAAAGAGCAGAGGGCAAGAAGAATAAATGCACAGAGGAGATTGCAAGATCAGAAAAGAGAGGAGAGTGTGGCGGTTGAGAGAATGAGTCACAGAGGGAAGCAGGGAGTGGTGTGACGCGTACACGGATGTGAGTGTTCCGGTGTATTTTTAATACGAACATGTACATACTTCTAGAGGGAGGGTACCACTTTCTAACCACTGCAGCTCCTGCAGCACCACATGCGGTTTCCAATTTCGGTTTCAGGTCATTGTCAACCCACATGTTTCATCTCTATCACTTACTGGCATAAACACTGCACTTGCACCTTTGTAATCACAGCTGAAAAATGTGGGAGAGTTAAAAAGATGAATCAGTCTGTGAACACTCCTCCTATGAATGAATTTTATGTAACACACTGTTCCCTGATGTTGTAATTGAGGACTTGTAGGCAAGACTGGTCTGTAGGCTGTGAGTCAGAGGGTCTCCACTGCTGTGTGTGTTTGTTTGTGCACTGAGAGAAAATGAACAGGATTATATTGATCAGAGCAGAGCACATTGTGTGCGTCCAGACAGTCCCAGGTGTTAACAGCTACGCTCCATTAAACTCTGTGTTTGGCCGTCAGCTCTGATTTTCAATGATCAGCTCACCACCTGTTTGAAGAAGTATAATCATCAGTCTGCAAAAAAGCTGTGATGCAGTTGTATGGATAGTTCAAAAGTTGTTAGTAGGTAAAAACTGGAACATAGGGGCGAAGTGTGCCTCATGCAAAAAAAACATGTTAACAACACATCCTCACAGAAGACTTGTACAGCTCTGTCTGTGCGTGCAGTCTCATGTAAAGTACGTGTTTTCCTGCTTGGTTTCTGTGTTTACACAGCTGAAAAGAGGGAGTGATCTAAGCTGCACTATGATGGTCAAAAGGGCAAAGGTCATTTGCAGCTGGACAAACGCTTGACCTTTTGTGGAAGCTTTTGATTCATCTACGTGATGATTTCCTGTGAAGTTTTTCTCAGTTTGTAGATCAGTTGTGATGATGTAAATTTACTCTCTGTTGCCTGATGTTGAAGACATTTAGACTGGTCTGCAGGCTGCAAGTCAGAGGGTCTTATCTGTCTGTCTGTCTGTCTGTCTCTCTCTCTGTGTGTGTGTGTGTGTGTGTTTGTGTGTGTTTGTGTTGTGTGTGTGTGTGTGTGTGTGTGTGTGTGTGTGTGTGTGTGTGTGTGTGTGTGTGTGTGTGTGTGTGTGTGTGTGTGTGTGTGTGTGTGTGTGTGTGTGTGTGTGTGTGTGTGTGTGTGTGTGTGTGTGTCCACTTGATGTGGGCATGGTGACCTTAAAATATGACTCATCCACTCACCTCTGCAAATTGACCACAGCACGGTGGAAGCTGCAGAGCCACAGCTTCATCATGCACACGTCTGCAGTGGCTGCGTTTCCCCCTTTTGTCAAGTGCTTTATTTGTGGACTGGCTCCTTGTCGAGTGAAGACGAACATTATTTGTCTTTTGAGTGAAGTAATTTTGCAGAGGATGTGGAGGATGGACGAGTAGTGGTAAAGTCGGTGGGTGTCGATCTTGGACAGTGAGTCTCTGTGGACACTGGGACTTGGTGGGGCCTCTGTCTGTCATATACTCTAACAATGTGCAGTCTGAACCGCCTGTCACTGCCACGCACAGCACCATTATGTTGACAGGCTGACATGTCCTCATACAGTGGGGGTCTTTGTTAGTGTAGGAGTGAAGAGAGAAGGTGGGGGTCCAGATACACAGATCTAGGATGGCATTTGAGAGCTCAGAGTCTGAGATAGAAAACCACAACAATCAGATTCAGGATAAAAAACACGATTAGAGGATGAATTACATCATTGAAATGTTGGTAAACTCTAATACTTGAACATATCAGAATAATATTTGAAATCTTTTGGATTTTAATCAGAATTTTCTTCTTCCCTCCTCTCTTCCCCTTGTGCTTCTCCCGCTGCAGAGGACGAGCAGGTTGTCAGGATGAAGGAGGAGAATTTGTTCCATCGGAGGTTTTCTCTGTGCCCCAACGCCACCTCCCCACCCAAAATTGACCCCCGCACCCTCACCCGGAACTTGTCTTATGGAGGAGACAACGATCTTTATGACCTCAGCCCAGGTAAACGACTCAAGAGGCCAAAGCAGACATGTGGGATGTGAAGAGGAAAAAATCTGATATTTCAATGACATATGCTGGTGGATCCCAGCAGACTTTGTTGCACTGTACTGATTCGTATGAAAATCCACCAACCTCAGCTGCTGCTTATTCGGTGCTTCTGGGGCTGCCATGCTTTAACTGTCTGTCAGCAGGTTGATTCACTGACTTCATTTGTATGTGATGTGTGTTGTGGGTTCCCACCAGGCAGTGAGACAGACAGGAACGGCCTCTCCATGCTGAGTAATGAACTTAGTCCTGCCCAATCACCAGGCAGCACGGTAAGAACACAGTACGTGGTTGGTTGGCTCCTTAACACTTCTCTGTAGCACGGAGCCTTCACCTTTGTATTCTGTGATCATTCCTTTTCTTCTCATCGACCAGAGTATGAACAACCTAAAACACAAACGGGACTTTTAAGTGGACTGACCTAAAATTGTTGATGCATTGTTTTTAGAGGAAGTCCTTTAACATCAGGGCAACATATTTCTTTGTTCTGGTAAAAATAAAACTCTTACGAAAATAGGAGTAACTAACATTTTTAAGTTATGACACAACAACACATTGTTGTGTATGAGGGCCATGGTGGGAGCTGTGTCTGTAGCACCACAAGCCATTTATTTGGCAGCTCAGGCATTTATTGTCCCAGCGCTGCCTATCATGCTTATGCTGTGTGTGTCCTAACAATATATTTCCAGTCTTTAGTCATACTAATTACGACTGGTCAATAAAGGTTTCCACTGGCCACCTGTGTAATCTCATTTTGTCTCGTCTCTTCTCCTCTCGTCACTTTGTCTGGCTCCATCTCGCAGGATTGCCTATTTATACGTGGAAAAATTCCAAATAATTCACATGTGCAGCTGCATCCGTGGCCTTTTGCCCTATTTTCCATCATGGAAGCCCTAATAGGAAAAAAGGAGACTGAGATCGTAGTGTTTACTATGTTTAAGAAATTACATCTATTAACACAAACAGATCAGCCTAAGTGCCTATGTGGGCTCACCAAATAATATTGAGTCATTTTGTTTATGGGCACACAGAAAAGGTGGTTATGTAAATTCATATTAGACAGTGAAAACACATAACGAGTGAGATTCTGATCTGTGATCAGTGGAGACCCTAAAACAGTCATTTCACTTTGCTGTCTAACCAAGGAAGTCAGTGGGTTTGTGGTCACAACAGCAGAACTGACTTCCAGCTAAGTGGCTTTACTGAGGGCCCGCCCACCTGCTTCACTCGAAGCACAAATGTGCTCTGTGACAAAGGGATCAATTAAATAATGTGCTACCTATAATGCAAGCAAATCAAACAAGTTAAGTCTTATTGCAGGACACTTCATTTATCATAATCATCATTAAACTACTTTTAAATCAGATTTATACAGCAAATGTTTCTTTGTTTTATATCCTATCTCCCTCCTCTTCATCCCCTCTGATCGTCTTCTCTGCTCTCTCCTGAAGTCTGAGTCCAGGATGTTTAATGGTGTTGAGAAGGAGTGCCCCTCCCCCACAGAGAAGCTGGCTCGGAAGGAGTCTCTCAAGGTACATGACATGTCCCCTCCTCGCTTGGTATGACTGTGAGAAATGTTGAGCATCAACGTGTGTTTAGTTTAGCTCACTCTGCGCTCAGTGGGTCAAATGTACACAAGCCATTTGGGATCTTTTATTAAAACATGTCCATGAATAATATTTTTACTGTGTACCCCTTTATACAGCATAAAATAATGAATCATGTTACTGAAAACCAGAGGCAACAGGATGTCTGTATGAATGCAAGTGTTGTGTTTGACTCTGCCTCCACCTAGTGGCCCTTTCACACCAGTCCTCTGACCACTGAGACTGATGACTCATTCATGTGTGTCTTTTGTCTCTCAGGTCCAAAAGCAGAATTACAGGACAGAGAAGAAACGGGCAGCTAAAGAACTGTTCACTGCACTAAAGGACCCCAGTGTTGTCATCATGGCAAACTGGCTTAAGGTGCGTGGATTTAGTTTCAGTTTTACACAGACAAACAAACTGTGATGACTTTTGTCTATCATCTGTCATTTAGAGATTTTATTTGTTACAAATACTTCTGCAACACTTGAACAGTTCTGCTGCTTAGAAGATTTTTGTATTCAATTTACATTTAATTCCCATTGTGTTTTGTAAGATGCATCATATTTGTTGGGTTACCTTCGTGTTACTATCCTAAAATGATCTCTTCTCATCCCTCATCGTTCTTTAGATCCGAGGCTCTTTAAAGAGTTGGACCAAGTTGTGGTGTGCCCTGAAGCCTGGAGTTCTTTTGATTTATAAGACCCCCAAAACAGACCACTGGGTGGGCACCATCCTCCTCAGTGCATGCAAGCTGATCGAGAGACCTTCAAAGAAGGACGGTTTCTGTTTCAAGCTCTACCATCCGCTGGACAAATCTGTCTGGGCTATTAAGGTCAGACATGGCTGTAGGCTCACTGACCTACTGTGAACACAGTGGTGAAAAATGATCCAGAGAAACATATTACTAAGACGACATACTGAGACAGACTAAGATATCAATTAAATTGATTCTACAATGTTTAGATGTTAGTATCAATCAAACCAGTTTTTGTTATTCTTATACTAATGCCTCTACAACCCGAGATTGGGGAAATTCTTGAGTGCCTCCTAATGGGAGTATCAAAAAGAGACATGGCTGATATGATATGTAGCTAAGAAATGAATGTACTGTTACTAATAAGGAATTAATAGCTGCTCATGAAATTGTTCTGCACTGAAGCTATAAAAAAATATTTTTATGACTGGAGCTTTTAGTTAAAATATTCTAAAGTAATACAAAAGCATTGAATGATGAAAACGAGCAATTGTGTTTTCTTCCGTTTTGTTTGCAGTTTTTTTTAACTCCCATTTTTCATTTCTAGGTAATAATTCTCCAGTTCAGTTCTCTACAAGTGATATTCCCCATCCTGTCCTATTTTCTATTACATTCTGAAATATGGCCCTTAAGAGAGGCATTTAGTTCTGTTGGTAAAACAAAGCTGAAGCAATGTGACGCGTGAGTCACCATTTTATCCATATGCTCAGGGTCCCAAAGGAGAGACCGTTGGCTCCATCACGCAGCCTCTACCCAGCAACTACCTAATCTTCAGAGCTGCCTCAGAGTCGGATGGTGAGTCTAGTGTGGTGTTGTTGTTTTGGTTGGACGCGTTCACTCATGCATTATTGGAGGTACTCCTTCCCCTCTCTAAAATATGTCCGTCTCTCCAGGCCGATGCTGGATGGATGCCCTGGAGCTGGCTCTCAGCTGCTCCAGTCTCTACAAGCTGACAGCCAAAGCAGGGAGAGAAGGAGATATCAGCACGTCTTCAGAGTCCTCCCATATACTTCAGCTACTGCAGTCTACTGCACTCACTGAGACAGAGTTGCTACAGTGAGTAAAATATACTCAGATACACCTGTGTACTCAAAACCTGTCTAATACAATTTAAAAACAATTTAAAATGTATTGCGTGTTATTGGAGGATCTATATTTCCTGTAATCACTATCAGGTTGTTTTGTTTGTCAATTCATGCACTTGACTGTTGGCATTGCTGCCAAACATATAAATGGTGTCCAGATGGTCCCCAATTCAGCAGACAACATTAGGTGTGTTAGCTTTGTAGATCTACCTGTGTAATTATTGAATTTGGAAGTCGGCGTATCAAACCTAATCTCCGCATTTTTGAAATGGATGTTTTAAACACAGCAACACATTGAATATAGACATTAGACAAACTCTTTTCCAGTTGGTCTTACAACTGAAATTACAACTGCAAATCACGTCTCCATTATTCCATGTCTGGTTCAGTTGAGATTGTAATCATTGAGGCAGGTATGCATATTTTTAAAACATAATTTTAGCATAATTGTCTTCTGTGCTGTGATATCAACAAAGACATGAAGGAAAACAGATCCTCCTGTAATAAGTAGCTGCTCAGTTGCCCCAGGCAACCGGCTCTGGATCATAAGGAGACTATTCATTCAGTCTAATGGTCAATTTTAAAAACCACGTGTCCTGGCTAAATATATTAGTTCTATTCCCTGACTTCACTGTAGAATAGAAAAACAGACCAGTCTAATATTAGATGGTAGAGACTCTGTCCTCATACAACTTGCTGGGATTTCAAAGCCTTCCAGAACTTGTAAGGCCCCTTATATTCAGCTGACATTTATATTGTCTATAACATAATCTGTTTTATTAGCAGACTTTTAAATGTAAATAAATGTATTAGATGAGTAGTATCAGAATGTGGCTGAAATGGAAAGTGAATGAGTGAATCAGTAGTTTTTCCTCATCAACTACTTTAAATGTGGTGGTAAACAAGGCCATCAACCCCCATGATGTAGCTGAACTGACCTGTGAAAGAGAAATTAACTATTTGTTGTTTTTCAAAAAGCACCAAATTTAAAACACAATGTACAACCTGCCCACGTTGTGTATGGAGTTTCTCTAACTGGCCCTGTTGATAGAAAGTCATATCCTGTTTGCTTTTGTGGTGATTGCATTATTTGTCTGGGATACAGTTTACGATTGTCAGTTTTTTTAAGTGATTTCAGTCGTTTCATGAGCAATGTCAGCATTGCCGTCATACATTACACGTCCATTTCCTCCTCCTCCTTTTATTCCCTCCTCCATGGCTCAACCGCCCTCTGGCCATATATTGTAGCTCTCCCTCCTCTCCTGCTCCTCTCTCAGCCAATCACAGCAGCCTGTACGATCACATGACTGACAGAGGAGCAGGAAGATGGAGTAGAATGTGAAACATACACCACCCAGAAAGGGAGGGCAGAAACACAGCCGTTGCCAGCATTAATCGACAGACACACACGCGCGCGCACGCACACACACTCACACACACTCACACAGATAGAAAACTGCACACGCACATTCAGGAAGCAGGTGTGCCGGTGTCGAGGAAGCGACACAGCACCGTTTTAGTCTGTAGATTAAAAAACCTTTCCAGCGGAAAGCAGAGGAGATAAGGAGCGGCTTCGTCTGTGTTTGGATTTACTGCTGACATCACTGGTGGTGTTTTGATTCCTGGGAAAGAGTTTGTCCGTGTGCTCTATGTCTCTGAGGTAAGGAAAGCTGTTACTGTTCAAAGGCGTGCTTGAGTTAATAAATAACGTTACTGGTCGGTTGGTAATTCACACCGCGTGCAGGAATGTGACTCTTCAGGTCCGTCGAGCCCTCGGGCATTTTGACAAATTAACACTCTGCCATTTGTTGTTTGGATAAACAGGCTGATTCTTGTGGGGTTTTGCACACATTTGAAACACACTACATGTCCTAAACTGTCATAATGTTTGACTGTTTTCATTTGGACTGAAACTGTGGAGCATTTGTGAAATATTTAAGTTAAAACCATTGAGTAAAACATATGACGAAGACCTGTTTTTCCTTTCTTCTTGTTTGCCCTTCTCTGAATGTCCCTGAGTGCGTTTTGTGATGTGCGCTGTGCACCCAGGTGTCCATTTTCTGGCCTTGTATAATGGCTGTAGGATTTGAATAATCATGTTCCCTTTTAGCAATCACATCCCTCTTCCTGTCTTCCTCTCCCCTCTCATTTTCACTTCTCTTTTCTTTGACCATTCAGAATCGGTTTTTATCTCTATTTCTCTTTTTGTAAACTTTGTTCTCTTTGTCAAATCGCTGACACGTCTGTGGTCTGGGTTTGTGTTTGTGTGCATGATTTGAAAATGATAACTTATGTGTTTGACACAAATCTATGAAAGAATGCATGTGAGGGTGTTTGTGTATGTGAGCAAAATAAAATACTGCAAATCCTGCCTGTGTATCAGCCTCATTCAGACCAGGTAAGTGGGAGATGTGGAAGGAGGGAGAAAGAGGTTGTAGGCTTGTGCTGGAAACCAGTCAGGTCATATTTATCACATTCAGACCCTCCTGATCAACCAGGTATTTTTTGTAGATGGTGTCTAATGCAGTGAACTTGCTCATCACGAGGAGGCGGATACAAGATAACATCACAGATTCAATATCAGGATTGCTTGACACTGCTCTAACCTTTCTGTTCACCTGTCCTCTCTCACTATTAGGTTGAATGACGGCGTGCTGCTGGGCAATCACCACATGGAGCATGACGGCTTTTCAGACAAATCAGAGCGCGAGGCTCACGACGACTGGGACACCACGCCCAATGAGAACGGTGGTCGGCTGACAGAGGAGAGTGACATGGACCAATCAGATGAGCTGTCCCCCGGGCCACAGGCCACAGCCTATGTAGAGCAGAGCGCAGAGGAGATGGCTGAGGTGAGGCACCAGGTTTACTGTGACAGTACATACGTTGAGAGCTCTCCCTTAGTTTGAGTTGTAAGTCTTTAGTTCTGTAGATCAGCACCCTTACCCCAGTAGGCATATATTAGTATTAAATATAATTGCTTGAACCCTGGTCTCTGAGCAGAGAACCAGCCATGCGACCACGAGGCGTTTATGCAACCCTCCCTCCATTTGTCACCTCAGGCTGGGGAGGCGTCCCAGGTTGAAACTGTATCCGAGGAGAACAAGGGCCTGATCTGGACCCTGCTGAAGCAGCTGCGGCCGGGAATGGACCTGTCCAAGGTGGTGCTGCCCACCTTCATCCTGGAGCCACGTTCCTTCCTGGACAAGCTGTCTGACTACTACTTCCACGCTGATCTGCTCTCACAGTCAGTAACTGTATACTGTGTGTGTGCGCGTGTGTCTTTGTGTCTGTGTGTGTGTGTGCACATTGAGTTTTTTCAAACAAAGACAGATGGAAGAATCTTTTTTTATAATCGTGTCTGACATCTCATCACCACAGAGCTGCGCTGGAGGAGAGTGCTTATGGTCGGATCAAGCAGGTTTTGAGATGGTACTTGTCTGGTTTCTACAAGAAGCCTAAGGTAAGGTTCGTTCACACCGACTTGGCTTGTTAGTTTAATCATAATGGATTTTAAATATGCCAACCCTGTTCACAGGATGAGCCCTCATTTTGCAACAGCTGTTTTGGGGATAATGATGATGAACAAGTCGGCCATCTTTATAGTATTTAAAATCTTCTAGCTGCTTCCCATTACTGCTCGATCTGACAGAAAGGTTACTCTGATAACTACAGTTTGTAGAAAGAAACAAATCAATGTCCTGTACACAGCTTAACAGCATTTAGCTTCTTTCAAATGTTTCCCATACGTTGATTTATCTCGAGTGGTCCGTCACAGTATCAACATTGATCGCCGCATATTGGTTAAATCTCACCTCATTATTGAGCTGTGTGCAGCATAGTGATTCGCTCAGCTCCACCTGTTTGCCCATGAGAGCATGCTGCGTGCGTGTGGGCTCACCGGCCAATCACAGTACGCCTTCAACCCCCACAGCAAAACATCCCACATGTACCTATGACAACTAATGATGTTGTCTGACTACTGCTAACAGACTCACTGCAGAGGGATGGGTAGAATATTGATAACCTCTCATTAGAGCAACATTTATCAATACTGTAGTTTACCTGCTGAATTATTGAGTCCAATGAAGGAGTCATTATTTCCATTGTGACGCTTATTTGATTTAACTGTTAAAGTGTCATCAGTGAAGCCTCTTTGGTCCGGTGATTACCTGCAGGGTAATTGGTCCTCAGCTCAACTTGAGACAGAAAACAGTTTGTGGCAGATGATTCTCACATCTGTCTGTGTTTTGGATTTTCCAGGGTTTGAAGAAACCTTACAACCCAATCCTGGGGGAGACCTTCCGCTGCTGCTGGCTTCACCCTGACACGGACAGCTGCACTTTCTATATAGCTGAACAGGTGAAACCACATTCTTAGCTAGAAAGAATGTAAATACACCTAACAAGACTCTTCCCTTGTGTGAAATATTTTGCTCAATTTGGCAAACCCACACCTATTAAATGCAGCAAGTGTAAAATGTAGTACATGCCAGGGGGTATGTGACACCGCTCTCTCCCTTTTCTCTGCCAGGTGTCCCACCATCCGCCCATCTCTGCTTTTTACATCTGCAATAGGAAAGATGGTTTTTCTATTAGTGGAAGCATCCTGGCAAAGTCCAAGTTCTATGGTACGTAGCTAATAAAAGATCCAAGCGTTCCTTCAGAGGAACAGTAACTGTCTGTCAGTGGAAGCTTTTTAAGGAGGCTCTTTTCTTGAACTGTGATTTTCTCTGTCGCTCTTCTGTAGGAAACTCTCTGTCTGCTATTCTCGATGGAAAAGCAAAGCTGCTGTTCTTCAGCAGAGATGAGGAGTATGTCATCACAATGCCCTATGCTCACTGCAAAGGTAATAGAGATTGTCATTCATATTTACTGATCTGTTTATGTTCTTGTTGCTGAACCACAGGGCTTCAGTGTCCCTGAGTAAACATGATCTCCTTCATACAGCATCATCTCTTTAGATATAATAATCATATAGAGGTTTGTCTGCCTTAGACATTAAACAATCCTCCATGTCACACGTACATTATCAAACATAGCTTCAGTACAGTGAGTACAGGAGGTCAATCTTCAAACTCATCGACCGCAGATTCAATGAAATCTATCTACTCATCTGTGGGCTGTAATTTTTGCATATGTCTGAGCTCCTGTAAAATCAGACATGTATGATCTGTGGAATCTAAATCAGGTCAAATGTCTTTATTCACCGAGTGTGGACTCTGAGGATGTTTGAAAGTATCTTGTTTTCCCATCCAATCAAACGAACCCGCTCACATATCATCACTGTGGATCTGATGCTGTGATTCTGCCACCTGCAGGTATCCTGTACGGCACCATGACACTGGAGCTGGGAGGGAAGGTCACCATCGAGTGTGAGAAAACCAAATGTTTCACAGAGCTGGAGTTCAAACTAAAGGTACAATTTGTATTCCTTAACCAAAGTTACTTTGACTAGTTGTTTTTCTTGCATCATATTAGTTGATTGACTGTTTAGCAGCTGGTGCCTCACAGTAATTGGAATAAAGGTGTTTGATCACTTTGACCGCAGCCTTTCCTTGGAGGCTCCTGCTCCGTGAATCAGATCAGCGGGAAGATCGTTGTCGGAGAGGAACTGATGGCCACTGTTGATGGACATTGGGTGAGAGCTTTAAACTCTGTTCTAGCCTGCAGCAGCAGAAAGGAGACTCATGAACTACAGGAGCCTCACAGGGAGCCTGTAACCTGTAACATTGATTGGCACGTTTAAGTAGTGATGAGCTGATTTGTGTTACAAGGCTGAGATTCTTTCCGTCTTTGTTATAATCAGGACAGTGAGGTGTTCATTCATGAAAAGCGCTCCGGCCAGCAGGAGTCGCTGTGGAACCCGAGTGCGGACATCCGCAACAGTCGGCTCAAGAGACAAGTGGTACGGATCGACCAGCAGGGAGAGTTCGAGTCTGAAAGGTAAACAACATCATCCATGTATTGAATTAATCCTCAATTTGAACTCAACAGACATGAAAAGAGCGTTAAAGACATTTTCACAGTCAAATATTTTTGACTTGTCATTGCAGGTTAAGCACATTGTATCTACTACCATTAATACTGGCTTTTATGTGTCAGCTTAGACAATACCAGAGTTCTGACGCTCCTAAAAGAAATGCTGTCATTATTGATATTAATTACACATGTGTTTGACAAGGTAAATTAATTCTCTGGTCTATAACAAGTCTAGCCTGAGATTAATAAGTTAATTCCTCTCAAGAAAAACAATTTGTCTTTTTCCATAATATCATGTAAACAGTTACAAATACACCACTGAATTACAACCTTTGGATCTAATGTCACTGTGTGTGTGTTGATAGACTGTGGCAGCATGTGACCAGTGCCATTGGGGATCGGGACCAGATGAGGGCCACCCAGGAAAAGTTTGTGTTGGAGGAGGCTCAGCGGCGAGAGGCCAGGGAGAGAGGAGACAAAGCCTATACCTCAAGACTTTTCAATCAGGACCCCATCACCTCCGACTGGACCTACAGTCACATGGAGTAAGAACACTCACACACTCAAACAAATAAAACACAGGCAATCTCAGAAACGTCGTTAACATTTCAAGTCACCAAAACAAGGGATGTGGAGATAATATAATGTCGTGTTTGGCAGCACGCGGCCGTGGGACCCTGAGCGCTGCCTGTTTCAGTTCGAGAAGGACGGAGTGATTCAGACGCACAAGAAACGCCAGAGGCAACACAGTGAGCTGTCGTACAGCCACAGCTGGACCAGCCAACAGAAGGTCAGACCAATCTCTCACACCTTAGCTGGAGCCGAGCTACTGTATTATTGATCCTGGGTCACAGAACCTTAATCAAAATGAAGGCTGCTTCACTTCCTGTCATACCAAACTGTCCCTGATATTTAGGTGCTCTAAAAATGCAGGAGTAGTTTGAGAAGCCATTTTATTCCTCACTTTCTCATATAGAGTATTTGCTTGATTGATATTCAGAGAGTGTTGAACCAGCAGTTCACTATCAATTTGTCAGCTAGGAAGTTTGAACATGTTAACAATGTTGAGCCTCCTCCTCGTCTCCTCAGGCTGAGGTGAACGGGAAGCACAGGAAGGCGAGCAGCCAACCGTCCAGCTGCAGCCAGAACACAGAGAGCAGCAGCACCACACCTGAACCCACACAGGAGTCCTCAGACAATGAAGGTGGGTCCACACTCACACATTTGTACTGAGAATGCATTCGTTGATATAATGAATCATCTAGCCTTTTAGCTTCAACCTTTAACCATCACACCTGAATGACTAACCTCAACATTACCTCTAACAAAGTCTTAACCCTCAATCAACCGGTTGAAGTTGTGACCACGAACCCAAATATCCCCAAGTTCCCAAAATGTAAGCGACGCACTTTAATTTGCTAAAAAAAAATTCTAACTTCATTTTCCCACACGTCTTGTGTCCAGGATTTTCAAACCAGTGTGCCCGGTGCAGTAAAGACGGAAAGGACATGGCCCTGATGGAAGCCTCCATCACATCCATACAGAAGACGCAGCAGGATATTCAGAGGTGAAAGCAACACACACACATATTGTGTTTTCTACTGGGCAGATTTTGATAGATTTTTTTATTGTGATGATTTTACTGCAGGTTCTAGACTCGTTGCCAATGTTTTTGTTTCAAGATTCTTAAACCATTAAACTGTTAACTTGATACTCTTCATCTCGGGGCACAGCTGTAGATCACTGTAACTGGAAATTTCTCTGAACCTGCCAAAGCTCATAAAATAACTTCATCTTGAGAGTTTAATCCTGGGGCTCCTACAGGATTCCCGTCCCCCAGGTTGTGAACACTTGAGTCTGACCCTTCTCTCTCTCTCTCCCTGCAGGAATCTGGTGGTCCTGAGTCGTCAGCTGGCTCGTCAGAGGGAGACAGAGGACGGCGTGTCGTTAACAGGCCGCCACTGTCTCATCCTCTGTGTTCTGCTCCTCTCTCAGCTCCTCCTCAACTACGTCTTCACCTGAGCCTGCTCCTCAGGGAGGGAGTTTCCTTCCAGCACTGATTTGACAAGAGATCCTTCCAGAAAGCACAGACTCTAATCAGCAGTGGGGGGAAGACCTCAGATCAGTGTCAGGAGGGCAACTTTGTCCCGTTTGTTTCCTCCACGAAGGGAGGAGCACAGACATTATAGCAATAAACACAGCCACCGCCTGTCAGTCATCTGCTGAGAGAAACGGCACCCCCTAGTGTAGCCAGACTGAAACAGCACCGGCACCCACGCACTTTGGACAGGAAAGGAGGGATGAGAGACAAGCACGGCTGAAAAGATTTAGAATATGAAGATGAAATGTATGATGAAGAATGATTTCACAAAAAGAAATGACAGAGAGGATGTTTCACCATTCCTTAGTGTCTTTTTATATCGCCCTGTAATACTGTGTATCTGTGAGTGTGCTTGTATGTGTGTTGTACGTGTCCACAGTAGGGCCCTATGGGCGCAGGCAGACCACCTCTTGGACTTCTCCTTCTCCCCTTCCACTCCAGATTTTTGGGCCTTAACGCTGAAGCCAAAAAAGAAGAAGACGAAGAAGAGGAAGAAAAGACGCAACTATATAAACGAAGAAGGAAAATCTTCCAACAGTGCAATTCTTTGTGTTTTGTATCGATATGCACTCAAATACACTCTGTCTCGTCTTTTAATGATGATGATGATTTTACCAAAACAGTATTTATAATCTGACAGAACAAAGAGTACTTGTTTACAGGGAGCACTGTGTGCGTTCGTTGCGAGAAGGAAGGATCATGGGAACGAGGCGGGGCATAGAGCCAAACAGTGTCTTTGAATTTGTGTGCCTGTAGAGCCGTAGCTGAAGGGAGGATAGTAAAGCAAAAGGCTTTGGTCCAGACCACGACACTCGTGTGTACAATCAGTTATGTAAAGAAGCAGAATGTGGCTGAAGAAAGGGCGAGAACGAGTGGAGCCAAATAAATTGGATACTTGGGCCCAATAGAAGGAGATTGTGTGTGTGCATCTCGGTCCACTCCATGTTCATGTTCACTGTTTTATGATGTAAACACTTAGTAATGAGTTACTTTTATCTTTTAATCACTTTGTATATATTTGTCAAGCGGTCTGTGTTTAAAAAAAAGAAGAGATTTCAGAATGTATTTATTGGGTGATTAACCTAGACTTTCCTAATCTAATTCAGTTTGGAGGACTGAGACCAGGGGTGACAATCGCTCTCCCATGGATGGATGTGTATGTCAGTGTGTGTATGTCAGTGTGAGGGAGCACATGTGTGCGAGTAAGCCATTATAAGTTGTGCTAAAAGAGGCCAGGTCTGTGCGCTTGCTTCTCTAAGGTTGAATTGCCAGTAGAATCAGAGAGCACATGAAGAATCTCGACTCTTTGAATGCTTTTATTTACACCTTTTATTTGTATATTCTTGTTTTTTTTCTTTCATTTCCCTGTTTTCTACTCTACTGCCATGCCGTGGGGATTCTACCTGCCAGATACTTTTGTTATATGGAATGAAACTACAGAGAACATGACGTCGCCCGATGTTTTCATGCATACCTGTTGCGTACTGTAGCACTACAGTAAAAATACTTAAAGCCTGACACTGACCGGACTCTTTAATGTCTTTTAATAAAGAAAATCTGCTGGTGTTCAAAACATCGAGAAATCTTTCAGTTTACAGATGAAATGTATTGTCATTCACCACTAGAGGGAGACGCTACTGTGGTTAATTTAAGGTCTTTATACTGGGACTGTCAACCAAGGTATGTTATCTTACAACTAGATAACGTACCACCATCAAGGTCCAACAGTCTCCTTCAATTCAATCAAGCTGCACCCAATTTCCCTTCCTTATAGATATTACAACCCTAAAAATACCAGATGTCTTTTATCAAGTTCCAAGAATTATTCTCTTGAGAAATAAAGGAACTTTTTGAAAAATGCTCTCAATATTATAGAGTGAAAGAAATCCAGGATCTGCCCCATGAGCCTGATCCTCTGCACCTTAAAGTTAATGGGTTCAATTCTAACCAATACCACATTGTTGTAACAAGTTTCAATCCATCGAGCTGTTTTTGTTTAATCTTGCTAACAAACAAACTCAGCAGTGTGTGAACCTCTGCCAAGGCTCAACCGCCCTCTTAGGTTTAATCAAGCTGCTCATCAGTTTCCTAAATCTATCAGATTTTCTTTATCAAGATCCATGAATTATTCTTTGGGAAAACTTTGAAAATGTTGATATGATTCAAATCCGCACAAATATTGAATGGCTCCCTCCTTGACCCACAACACATCCTTCCAAGATTCATGGAAATCTGCTCATTTATTTTAGTATTATTCTAATAATTCACGACATGGAAGAAATGTTGGATTAGACTAAACTAGAAAGCTCCTGAGTCTGTAGAAGCAGCAAAGATTAAGACAGCAGCTGAGACTCGATGTCGTGAACAACTACATGAAAACTGCGATGAGTGTTTGTATAACATGGAAACTGTGTGGAGCCCCGAGCCCTGCAGGGTTAAACCTGAGCAGGTGAAAATCTCTCGGTAGACACGGGGATCAACATATCTGCCACACACAGTTTAATCCCCAGTGTAGTGTTCCGGAGCCCCCCCCCATAGTGTCGGGGGCCTGCATACTGTCAACAAACAACTTACTCTAATAAGTTGTGGCTTAGAAAAGAGCAACAATCAAATTAAAGTCAGTAGCTGGACATTGTACAAAACTTAATACTGGATTTAACTGGAAACAGCTGCCGGGTTTATGATGCTTAATGGGAAGCTGACAACACATTTGGAAATGTGTCTCTATGAGTAAAGTGAACTTATAAATTTGAAAGATTATCGATGCAGGTTTGTGAATATTGATATGGCAGCAAATTACTGTTTTCTATGTAAAGTTATAGTGGATAAAAAACGAGTGCTTTGGACCAAGCATGCATGTTAGTGTATGTGCATCCCAACCTGTGAAACCAATGTTCCCACCCATGTTTATAAAACCATCCAGAAATCTAGAGCTCACAAACACTGCAAACACACCAGTCTCCTGCCCAACACATTGAAACCAACAGGAACTTCACCTACACTTGGATGACACCACAGGAGCAGTCTGGAGGAAAAGAAGGACTCACCAGTTACTTCAATTGTTTTGGATTTGGCTGCAACACTGTTCACCCCTGAGACTCCAAAAGTGTTTTACGGACTTATTCAGTACCAATTACACAGATTAAGCAGAGTCACACACACGCAACTGCTGTCACGCACCAGTATCTTATTTGTCAGTTGAGCAAAGCAAGTTTTGTTTTCATTGCTGTTTGATTGATAATTTGCACGATCACTCAAAAACGTCAAACTCTTTGACATGGTGAAAGAGGGTGTTGGTATTTTTATCACAAATTAAAATGAGACCTGTTTGGCTTCACTTAGAGGTTTTGGATCCGATGTGTGTCATGTGTGTCATCAAGGCATATTTCTCACTTCCTCTTGCTGCTTGTGGGGATTTGATGGTGATAACAGACATTGATGGAGTTCTTTTTTGTCTTTGAAGTGGGATCAGGTTAATACCTGGCATGTCAAAGTGTCAGGTCGATCCAAACAGAGATTAATGTGCTGCAGACGGACGGGTTTGTGGTTTAGTATCAACACTGTGGCTGCATGAATCCTGTGGTGTGATGTCGTGTGGCTCGGCCTGATCTGAATTCCCCTTTTGTCACTTTACACAGTTAAGGGTTAGAAGTTGCTCACGCTGCATTAAAGGATTTAGTGATAGTTCAGATATTCAGCCTGTAGCGATGCCGCTGATTCATAGAACCCTTGTAGATTCTTAGTTTTTTCTTTCTCCACTTTGATTGAAAGGTCTATGGAGGCAACAGACATAACGACAGGTGACATGACAGCTCCCAGATAAGTGAAGCCAGCTGCAGTATACCTCTTAAATCCCTGTCTCCTTCATGTTGACGGATGGGACATGGACCAAACTAAAAAGTCAAAGCACACACGTCAAATAGATTTTTCTCAAACATGGTTTCTGTCATTTAAGGTAGTTTTGATTGCATGTCAGTTATTTGAGGCTATAAAACCGTTGCTAAATGTCATGTTTGATAACTGAGACTGACTTCTGATTGGTCGAGCCTATGCTGCAGCTCCATCCCCTGATTGCTTCAGCTCACACTCTGGCTCCAAAGGAACAAGATGTTCATATCCAGAGAATTTTGGCTTCATTTCTGGATAGTGGGAGGAATTGGAGACGTGTCGTCTATTTTTATTTACAGTCCATGGTCTTTTTACTAAACCACTGAGCCAACACTGGTCAGATTCAACTTGGCACCAATGTTTCTACCTCAAGCCACGTTTTGGCATCTTTTCTGAAACCTTGGAGCTTGTGGTGAGAAGACGAGGGGCTAAACAGCCGATTGGGCAGATTTAGTAGCAGGGTAGAGGTCAAGAGGGGGATCTCCTCCTCCATAGCTTGGTTCTACTCTCTGGAGTTAGCTGGATGTTTGGAGTGGGTGCACACTGGACCATTGTGTTGTCCCACAGTGTGTTCGGGGCTGACGGAAGGAGTGACACTCCAAATTAGGTCAGTGGAGAATGTGTGTGTTTATTTTCCAGGGAGTAAGTAACTGAATCAAAGGAGGCTCCTTTCAGCTTGTGTGTGACATCTTGAGTTTGTAACACTTTCCTTGCCCTTTGTGTGTGTGTGTGTGTGTGTTTGTGTGTGTTGGAATCTGTTTACGTCTCCTGGCACTGGATGAACGAAGGGTGTAAACTACTCTCTGGCAAAATGCACCATCCCACTCACAGCCGGCATCAACGGACACAGTGAAGGGAACATACAGACGTCATTAAGTCAGATGGAAATAGAGGAATAAAGGACCTCTGCCTACATGCATTTCTTTCTTTCATTCTTTCTGTTACATGTGGACGGAGCTGGTCATGACCTCCCTGGACCCTTGTCCCATGCACGACCCATTTATCTCATGTTTAACGGGTTGTTTGGTTATTTTACTGTGTTCTTAGCAGGGACTGACTGTCAGGAAACCCGGTGAGACTCCAGGGAGATACTGCCCCTAGCCAGGAAGTAGACAGGGTAGACACCAAAGCCTCACCTAAAACCACAAAATGACTAAAGTTAAATAGAAAAACATGATGTAATACATATATAATAGTGAATGTATTTATAGAGCACTTTACCGCCGTCAGAGGCAATTTGCTCGGGCATGTGAAATGTGGAATACTGGGATCGAACCACTGACCTTCTGGCAAGTGGGCGACCCGCTCTATCTCCTGAGCCACATCAATTCTTTGCAGGAGTATTTCAATTGTTGGGCTAATGCAGTGAATTTGAAACAAACCCGATACGCCATGTACTTTAATTTATTGGACAAAGATGTCTTACACATGTTTTTTTTATATTATTAGACTTCTTTTTTTTTTAGCTCTTAATCCTTCGTCTTTGTTTTCACTCAGCCACACTTTGACCCGTCCACCTCTGTAGTTTCTCCACAGGTAAACGTCCAGCTGCTCCTGGGTGTGTCCTGCTTGTTTTGGCTGAGCAGCAGCAGCAGTAGCAGCAGTAGGAGGGAGGTTGGGTGTTTCCTCTGTGGTGTCGCTGCCCTGCTGCAGCTCAGGCCTGTGAGGGGCAGGAGGGAGACAGACACAGAGAGAGAACGTGTCTGGACCTGTCTTCCTGAGGACAGACGAGAGG
Source organism: Pleuronectes platessa (assembly GCF_947347685.1). Lineage (NCBI taxonomy): Eukaryota > Metazoa > Chordata > Actinopteri > Pleuronectiformes > Pleuronectidae > Pleuronectes > Pleuronectes platessa. Next base: position 7,823,978 of record NC_070632.1, read on the forward strand.
AGGCAGAGGGAGGGTGTGTGTGTCTGTGTGTGTCTGTGTGTGTCTGTGTGTGTGTGTCTCGTGTCTGTTTGTTTGTCTCTGCTGCGCATGGTGCTGAGTTAGTCCTGTGATGTGAGGGAACAAGTTTATTTGGTTCATGGTAACTTTAAAGTGCAGTAACTAAATGAAGAATTGGAATGTTCAGTTACTTTACTTGACCAAAACATCTGGTTGTCATCAGATGAAGTTTGATCCGTTGCCATGGAAAAACAGATGTTCAAACTTAACACTATTTAGAGGAAGTTGACTCAAAAGTTAAAGTTCAAACTTCCAGCCAAAATCTCTCCACTCACTTTCTATGGTTGGATCTGGTTCTGGAGCTTTGGACAGTGACGATGATGATGATGATGATGATGATGATGATGATGATGATGATGATGATGATGATGAAGACTGTGATGATGCTGTTTTAACATTATTCTAATGCATCAACTTCGACCAAAATCCAATAAATATTTCTCCCATGGGAGACAATAACGGAACCTCACCCATTATTTTCCAGAACAATATTTCTTCATATGGGATTAAAAAATGTCAATCAATGCTCAGGCTAAATATTGAAGTAATCACACTGTGGTTATTCAGTCTTCCTGAGGGTATAAAGATTTGTAATCCAGTTTATAGCTTTAAAGCTCAAATAAAATAAATGTGGTCCATTAACCATTTTATTTACCACTACTACATTTTTGAGTTTGTGTTATTCTTGCAAAGTCTGTTTAAACGTATTCGATTATTAAGTGTAACCACAACTAGGCCATTGATGTAACTACCAGGTAACTACAGAGTATTAGTTAAGAGTTTGTAAAGAACGGCCTCCAGGTGAGAGAGCTTTTGTGATGGATCATTTCAGAAAGGGATTTTTTCTTTTTACCAAATCGTTCTCTAACGACTCATTTGGGTCACGGTGATCTGAGCCTATTGGATTGACCCTGATGTTGGATCATGTGATTCTGAGTATTTACTCACCAGCTCGGTTTCCTTGGAGGAGATAACGAAACCAAAATGTGTCTCCACGTAAATGGACTCATTGAAATTGACTATAAATCATTCGGAGGATGAATCACTACATCTCAATTTTAAAGTGAAACTCAGGCGAGTACTGATTTGTTGGGATGTCTGCAGCCATGCCCTTCTGTTGCCGTGCCACGTGAAGTACGTGAGGTAGTTTCGAGGAAAGAGGTTCGGACTGATCCTCTTGTGCCGGCAGGTTCACATGACCTGCTTTCGTTTCCATAGTAGAAACTGTTTGTTTCACCGTGGAGGAGACAACAATCAAACATATTGAGTTGTTATAAATGTCAGTCTCTCACTAAGTTATAATGTCGGTAAATCAATCATTGCACAACTCGCACATAAAGCTATTACCAGTGTCATTCTTTGGTTTGTTTCCACGGTAGAGGAGCTGCCTTCCTGGGAGGCTTCCGTGTCGAACTGCTGCTCTTGTTGAGTCTTGTCCCTGAGCACTCAACCCGCCCGCCCGCTCGCCCGCTCGCCCGCCCGCCCTCCCTCTCCGCCCACCCGCCTGCTCGCCCACCCGCCCCACAGTTTAACGAGACAGCAGGGATTTATCACCACAACCTCATTCCCCCTTCGGAAATATGTAGGCCATCAGGTTCTGTCTGTTCTAACTCAAAATGATATGACACATATATCATATATATACTCAAAGTATATATCATATATATATTCAAAGTGGAAAAGGTAATAGTACATTTTTTATCATGTCTCATATTTTTGTTAGAAACATCACCAGTGTCACCATGAAGTGTGACCTTTGACCTCTACAGCGTGCATGAGGTACTGCAGCCGCACAAGGTGTAATGATGTCTAAAAAAAAGGTCTCCTCTCCTCTGCACTTTTCTCCTCTCGGCTGTGGCTCAGGAGGTAGAGCGGGTCATCCGCTTGTCAGAAAAGTATCGGTTCGATCCTATTCTTTAAAGAGCTTTGAGTGGTCATCTAGGCAAGATATAAAAATACCCATTTCTCTCATCTTCTTCCTCCCTTCTTCTTCCTCCCTTCTCATTTCCGTCTGTCAGTCAAACAGTTGCTTGAGATCTAATAAGCATGGGAGTGAAAGCTTTGACATGAGGTCACAGCTGGTGCATTTGTGTGTGTGTGTGTGTGTGTGTGTGTGTGTGTGTGTGTGTCTGCGTGTGTGTTTGAAATCCTATACAGTCGTCACACTTGCTACCGGGCTCATCGTCAGCATTAACACAAAGATGTGACACATGGGAGTTTGTTGCCAGCAGGTTGTTGTTGTTTTTTCGCACAAACACACTCGTGTCTCTGGGTCAAATTTGAAGACCATTACATGACAGGGTGTGAGTGTGAGTGTGTGTGTGTGTGTGTGTGTGTGTGTGGGTGTGTGTGTGTGTGTGTGTGTGTGTGTGTGTGTGTGCGCGCACAGGATGTAAATGAATTAAGCCAAAGAAAATTACATTAACAAATTACAGCTGCACAAAAACTCCAAGTATCTTACGTCTTTTCGTCCGTCCACACACACACACAGTCGCACATTGTGTACACCAGCTCACTATGGAAAGATAATAAATTGCATTGCACTTACACTTGGTACAGACAGCCTCACACTGTACATGCGCCCCTCTCATTCTCTACAGTAGGAGCCTTTGTTGCAGAGGCCGCATCCTCTGTGGCGAGATTCTGACCCTAGTTAGAGACAAGGAGTGTGTGTGTGTGTGTGTGTGTGTGTGTGTGTGTGTGTGTGTGTGTGTGAGTGAGAGAGAGTGTGTGTGTGTGTGCATGCTGCTGTCATCCTGGTGTGTGTGCACTGTAGCTGGCCTGCCCACTCAGCTCTTCCACACTCAGGGCCCAGATTCCAGCGGACCTCCCTGCTCGGGTGTTGGAGGGCGGGTGGTGCCGGGGGTTTGGGAGAGCTGAGGCTTTGAAGGAGGCTCCAGTGACTCATTACCCAATAATCCACCCACCCTCCGAGTCCTCTGCACCCCCCAAACATCTCCATCCTCGTCCCTGCCCCTTGTCCTCTGGCTCGGATAGCTGACACACAGCCATAACCCCCCCCCCCCCCCACCCCCCACACACATGAACACACAGTCGGTGGTAACAGAGTGAAGAAAAGAGATTCTGTTTCAGTGGAACGGGGATTGTGTGGATCAAACTGCTGTGAAAGAGTCTCTCTGTGTGTGTGTGTGTGTGTGTGTGTGTGTGTGTGTGTGTGTGTGTATAGATGTGGTACTGCATGTCTCACACATGCACAGCCACTGCACTCGGTCATCCCATATTTCTCAGCATGTGGAGCCAGTTTTTTTTGCCAGGATATCATCTTTCATATTTAATGGTCCAACATTTCATGTAAAAACCTGAATTTCTGGCTCTGGAGTCATTTCTCCACGTTTCCTTGGGGGTTGTGTAAACCTACACCTCCTTCTCCTGTTCCCACAGCTCACATGGGTCCCACACTCATCTTTAACTGGTGTGAGCTCAAATCTGTGCACCTCATGGGGACAGGACGAGACATCTGCGCCCCGTGTTTTAACAATCGGTCCGGGGGTTGTGTGTGTTTTTGACATACACGGCCAGGTGTCGGTCTCCGGTGTGTTCACTGAATAAGACATCCATGGGAGATGACATCATTAAGAACTCTGTCTGGAGCACTGGGAGCAAAATTACATTTTCAAACACAAACTGACTCACACACCATTAGAAGCGTTTGTCTCTGCCGTCATGGGAAAGTTTTTCCATTAAACTCGAATGGATTTTGAAATGAGTATGAGGAGCAACACATAGGTTGCAGCCTGTGCCCAGTCTACACACAGATCCGATGTGAAATGTGAAACAGGGTGGAGAAGCGGAGGAGGCTGCTGGCACAGAGAGGGGAACGGCCTGGAAACAGCGTCACTGGGACTCGCAGGACTTTGAGACTCTACAGAATGTTTTTCCTCCATGAATACTATCACTACAGCTCATAATTATAATAACAATAAAATAAATGATGAGATATAAATACACTTTATCGAAAAATCACAGGATTAAACACATCCCACTATTCTGGATACATTTTGTGATGTCCCATATTTAGCATTTGAATCTTTCCCTTACGAAACTGCATTTAAACTGAGATTTCTATTTGGATCTGCACAAAATGACTCATATTCATAAATATCAGTCTTTGTAACAAGCCTGATATTTTTCATCAAGACCTACGGAAGTTGAAAATATATTCCTGGATCCATGGCCTGATCCAGATCTCCAAAAACTCCTATAGAAATCAGATGTTTTCTAATGACAAACAAACAAACAAACAAACAAACAAAGAAGAACACATAACCTCCTCTGCAGAAGTAATATCCATCATCATAGACTTCCCATAGGTGTAAAATGTAAGTTTACATTAGTGAAGTGTGATTGTGCTGCATTTTAAATGTGCTGTCCCATTTGATTAATGTTAACCTCCACTACAGCCGCAGTCCATTTGGCTAAAGGTTGCCACTGTGCTCCCTCGGAGGCCCGGTCCAGACAGAGGGGAGCATTGTGAAACCCCCCTGCTTCTCGGGAAAGACCCTTGAGCCATGACAAACAGGATTTCCTCTTATTTTACGCCTCGGCCTTCACATACCCGTCTTCTATAGGGGATTTACACAAGCAGCCAGTCTCCGCTTTGTAATGTCAGTGACATCCAGCCTCAGGTCGGTTTGATGAGGCCTCAGTGTCAACGTATCATGTGATTAACCAGACTGAGCTTTTATTAGAAATGTCATAAAACGTTCTAGGTTTTTTTAAATGTAACAGACCCAGAATGAAATGGTTCCACCTCAAAATATCCTGCTGTGATGTACATCATGAAATAGGTTGTTTCATTTATTGAATCCCATTTATTTGATTCTATTTGTTTATTTGTTATCCTTGTTCTATTTCTGCACGGGGAGAATCATCACCGAAAGCTCTATGGACTGTTTTACCATCTTTCAGCAGATTGCTCTCCCAGTTTTCCCTTTAGAGTGATTTTTAGCTTGATGTCAAAAAACCACCGGGTTTGAGTGCAGCCTGGGTTTGGTGAGCCATGTCCCTCTGGTGCTCTTGAAGGAGCCTGAGGCACTCGAGAAGGTGGTAAGTGAAATATCTCAATGATTCATATCAACTGTGACAAACAGGGCCGGAGAATCTTCTGTTTGGATCAACCTGTCCTTCAAGGAAGACAAATATTTCTTGTTCCCCAGATGTTGACTTTTAGATTTAAAGTTTAAACATTAAATATCTTTGGATGTCTAATTTGGGTTCGGACTACATTCCTGGTTTGACACCATTCTTAGTTTGAAACTGTATTTTCTAATCATTTTCTTGCATTTTCAGATTTCTGTTTTTGCACAGTTTTCTTTCCACAGAATTAAAAATAATTGGAAAAACACAACTGAAACTTCTGTGTCTTCCTGTCTGCTTCCTGCGTGTCAGACAAGAGCCTCCTTCCCTCCATCCCTCCCTCCATCCATCCCCCGTCCATCCATCCATCCGTCTACAGATCCACCCACAGAGCAGGCATCCTGGGTGGCTGCTGAGAGGTCCCCGCCCCACACAGCAGAGGTATGCAGACACGGAAACACAAGCCTACACCCTGATCAGCGCTGATTAAAGTCCCTCCGCTGTGTCTTTGAACAATACACCTCCGCTCTGCTCTGCTGTGATTGATGGAGACATTTGTTGCCGGGTCAATACCACACTGCTGAAGTGATCAGGGAGCTGGAGCCAAGCGCTGAAACAATATGTCCGACCTGGGACGACAGGAATGCATTGTGTGAGAACCTGTCCTCTTATAAAGGGACTTTCCAGCCTGCACTCTGTCATTCTACCATGTTAAGAGACGTCTGCAGAGGAGCAGCTTTCATTTCCCTGTTGCACAGCACTAAATATCATGTAAAATATAATTGTGTTTTTATTCATGTGTGTTTCAAATGTTACTGTCACTAAACAAACCTGCTCTGGAATCAATTACTATATTGTGTAACCAGGATTACACAAAAACTACTTAACTGATTCCCAGGAAGGTGGGGCATGACCAAAATCATTTGAACTTCATTTTCTTTAACGTTGCATGAAATGGGCCTTTTTCCAAATTTCCGCTGATTTCTCAGAATAAGAATGACGCTCAGTGGAGCTGCATAAAACCTCCCACACACATTGATGTCACTTGTCTGAATGTGCCTGATTTCTTTCATCAAGATCCATGAATTTTTCCCGGGGAAATTCAGTTAAAATAAAACAAAAATAAAAAACAGCCTCTCTCCCAATGTTAAAGAAAGTGAAAACAAAAAAAAATCCCAGATGACTCAGATCCACACTGGGATCAAATGGATCCTTTCCTGATTCACGTCCTTTCACCAAGTTTTGTGTTAATCTGTCCAGTACGTTTTTGCGTAATCAGACAAATAAACAAACTCACAAACAAACAGATCGGGGTGAAAACATAACCTCCGGGATGAAGGTAACAATTTCACGGATCTTGATGAAAAAATCTGTTTTGTTTAGAGGACTGATATCATGTCATAAAAACTCAAAAGGTGTTAGTTTGTCCAGTTTGGGCTACTGTAAAAAAAACATGGAGTCCTCCGTAAAGAGGACCTGCAACCGATGTAAATATAAAGTATTTAAATAGGGTAAAGAAAACAATAAAGTAGAGTTTTGATGAAACACACTAGAGAAAACATCACTAGGATTAATATATATTCAATTTCTGCCAATAGATCCCTTTCACCTGAATCGTACGCACTGAACCTTTAAATGCAAATGGAGGGTTCATCTTTTCACCATTGTAGGCGTCATGTTTGCTCACGTCAAACCATTTCCTAAAAGTGAAAAGATGGAGAGAGAGACTGATAGAAAAGCCTCCAGCAGCCTGTTTGTGCAGGGCGTTGTGTAGCTCGGACCTGGTGTGTTGTTGGCTTTGGTGCGGCACCGGGGAATTCCTGCAGCCATTTATTTCCCTCTTGGCAAATCACGTGGTTACATGTAATATTCTCTTTGCTGAAAATCCCCCCACCCCCCTCTCTCTCTCTCTCTTTATGTGCTCGTTTATCTTTCTTTCTATCGCAATCTCGTTCCTCTTGTGTAATATCGGCGCTGAGCTAATTCCTCAGCTCTGGACCCAGGGTCATGATTACAGGTTATTACAGGCATTCATTCCACCTTCAGTTTCACGTCAGGCTGCGGCTGCTCACGTGGCTGCACCGGCAGCCGGGTGCAACTTACTGCAACTCACGTGGGTGACGATCGGCTGCAGGTATTTAGTGGCACCTTAAAGAATGCACGGCGTCACCTGAACTTCGCCCTCAGGCCACGAGTTGACCGTCACTTCTGACTTTCATTTCTGTTCGAGTCCCTGCTCCACTTTCCTCTTCTGCTCGTTTTTCGCTGCTCATGAATTCTCCCCGTTCATCACCTCCTCCAAGGACCTGGGACTTTCACTGTCGTTCGTGCGGATGACTCAAAAATAACTACATCACTCTGTATTACATTGTGTGGAGGGGTGGGTTGTGATCAAAGGCAGAACCCATTACATTTTGGAGCAGATCTTTTTCTTCACATTCTTTAATAAAGGGTGAGATTGGCCCGTTTAGCCATTAGCAGAGGCCTGCGCCCTCTCAATACTCTGAGCTGCAGTTATTGTTTTTTCACACCACAGAGAGATGTGTTATTAACCACCTCAAAAGAGTTAAACATATTACATTAGGTTCCAAAATCGTAATAAAGACTTCATATTCTCTTATGGGGAGCGTGTCTGCTGGAGGCTCTGAAGGCGGCCGGCTTTTGATTAACAGTTTTCACACCAGGCCAAGTGAATGGCTCTGTCTGAAGAAAGCTAATTTTTACCAAATTAATTGAGATTTATTATCAATTCACATGCCTCTTGTAAAACCGCTGCAGCGATCCGGGTTCAAACCCGATTCCCTTTGCTGCGTGGGACCCCCCCCCCCCCCCCCCCCCGCCCCCCCCTCTCTCTCTGTGCCCCTAAAGGCCTAAAAAAAAGCCCCAAAATATACAAAGAAAAAGGGTTGGAAGCTTAATGCATGAATATACAATCAAGTTCTGTGAGTAAAATGTGACTTGTGATGAATAAAGATGTGAGTAATTTTCTCACAGGTTTTTTCCTTCTTGTTCTATCACTTCATCTTTCATTCGGATTGTTTTATTTAAAGTATAAACATATTGTCTCCGTCTCGTCCTGTGATTTGGGTTCATCAGCCGTTTCCTAACATAACAATGTTTTGACTGAAGAATGTCTCACATGAGACTTCCTGGGAAATGTAATGTTATTCTGATCTGTTCATGCTCATCTCCTCACACACCCACTCAGGCAGGTGCTGGAAACTGAAGCTCCCCCTCTGGAGCCCAGTTAGAACCAGGACCGGACTCCTGAACCCCAGCTGCTCCGCTCCGCCGCTCACAGGACCCGTTAAAGGAGCAGTCCCATTAACATCACTTACATCTGGTTGTATCCAGCTGCACTGATAGTTTAACAAGACAAGACCCCATAGACTGTAAATAAAGATGGACGACGCATCTCCACTTACTTTCCAGAATGAAGCCAGCATATCCTGGAAGTAAGGTGTTTGAGGTGTATATAGTTTGGTCCATGTCCCATCCATTAACATGAAGGAGGATTTATGACCTACATTGCAGCCAGCCACCAGGGGGCAACCAAGATGCTTTGGCTTAACCTTTTGGAAAGCTGTCATGTCGTCCATCTTTATGCACAGTTAATGGAGATTAGAATTTCAGATGAAACATTTCGTACTCTGGATAATTGTCAGAACAAAGAGTCATAACTGTGAGTGAGGACAATTATTTTTATGGTTAAAAGTAATTAAAGAGTAGAAGTGTTATTATTGTGATGGAGTTCCTGGCCATCGATCATGCCTCTCCACTTTAAATGTCTCACAAATTATTGAATCAATTACTGTGAAACAAACATTCATGGTATCCAGGAGTTGTATTTTAATGACTTTGTTGATCTCAAAGAATTCTGTGTTAATAAAGTTTGACAACGCATCTCCACTTCTAACAATTTGTCAAAAAAAGGAGCTAAAATATTTCCATTATACTGCAGAAGTGATTGTGGAGAGGAGCCAGGGTTCCAGGTTCCATCGATACACACACTGCACCATTCACAAGTTATTCTCAGGTGACCATACTACGGTGATGTAAATATATAATTTAAACCAAACGTACCAGAAAAAACAATACTTGAACAAACATCAGTGTAATAACAATGTAATAAACGTGTTCTTTGAGTTTTTCATTTCAGCTCATGTCCCATCTACTAACATGTTACATACATAAAGTCAAAGAGTGATCTCTTGTCTCTTCATCCATCGTCACCTTGCAGTTTTGACTTATCCTGTAAAATATTTCCACATATATCAGATTCATGGTTCCCACAAAAAACATCCTCCACAATATCATGATCCTGATCTTCCTCTTCCAGAACCCACCGTGAGGTTCACATTTATAGTCTGGGGTTAAATTTCAACTGGAATGATCATCAGTCGATTTGCTCGGACTTTTCATCCATCCGTCTTATAGCAGCTTTAATATGTCCAGCAGGCTACTTGAGTTTATCATAAACCTCAGCTGTATAAGTTGTGTAAGTTCCTAATTAGCAAATGTTATACCATATGGGGCCTATAATGAAAAAAGTCAGAACCAGAGACCTGACTGATGATTCAGTGAATTCAATCGAAGCTCAGTTTCCATTTGACCAAAGTCTAAAGTTCTAAGTCTCGGTCTGATACTAATCTTTTTGTTGCCATGTGTGTGGAGCTCTCTCGCCCTCGGACGTCCGCCCCCTCACCGACTTGTAGACATTCCTGACAGCGTCTCCTCTCTCTGTCTGAAGCTGCTCTGCCGACAGCTGGGTCTTAAGCAACATGATCCCCGCTGGAGCTCTGCAGGCCCTGACGACACTGTGTGTGGATATATACAGCATATGTCTGTGTGTGTGCGTGTGTGTGTGTGTGTGTGTGTGTGTGTGTTTGTGTGTGTGTGTGTGGGTGGTTTTTGTACATCCAATACACATGCATGTCTTCCCTATGAGAGGTGCCACATTCATTAGATTCTCTGTGAAAAACAGGCCTAAACCAAGAGATGTGATCGGTCTATTCGGGAAAATATCGGCTTACTGGGACGTGTTTAGAGTTTGCTGGTTGTTGTGGCCTTTTTTTTTTCTTTCTATATTTACAGCAGAGCGGATGTGGTCTGGACGTCGGCGGCTATTAGGGAACGTGTCACAAACAGACAACAACAAATCATCGTTCCTGTTTCCTTGTTTCCGACGGGGTCCCGGTGGTTTCCAGCAGGAGGGTTTGAAAATCCTTCATTCCGCACACACTTTGAATTAATGCCCGTGTTGTCTGTTTCTATTTATTGTTGTTTCCCTGCCTGAGATTATTTGTGTCTTTGAATTGAATTGAATTACAGTGAGTGTGCAGCTCGAGCCCCAAGATCTGCTGAGTTGCCCCCCCCCCCCCCCCCCCCGTGACTCAGCAGAAAGAAATGGATGTTTGATAGAAAAATATAAAAAAATAAACGGTCGTCATGGCTTCAGATGATTAGGAGAATGACGCCTTTGTGGATTGTATGGTGGGGGGAGGGGGGTGGGGGGGTGGGAGGGGTGGGGGGTTAAGAGGAGTTTGGTCCAATCTATCCAGACTCCCAGATCTGGGAAGCAGATGACCTTTATTTGGATGGAGGGCATGATTAATGGCGAGCAGCGGTGAACCATGGAGATCTGGATTCGGGTCAAACTCTCTCTTTCCAGCCCAACTTCAACTTTCACTGAAGTTCAGTCCATCACAGAAACCTGGCGACTCTGCGTCACCTGAGCCGTGACCTGAGGGTGTGTGTGTCTGCTGAGGTATGCTGGGTATTCACTCACCTGAGCCCTGCGTCACCGGGGGAAATACTTTCTTTGTGAAACGAGACAGTGAATGAGCTAATCCCATTCCAACGCTTTAGAAGAATAATTACACAGTGCACTGTATTCAAAGGGAAACCTTAAGTCGCTGGGATATTATAAACGACACCGATCTCAGAGGTTGTTAGTCATCAAACTGGGATCACTGGGTCCTTGCTTAACATCCTGCCTCTGCTGTTTGGGTTTTAGGAGGTTTTTTATTTACATGAAGCAGTAGTGTTGTGTCCGGCTGGCGTCAGATCGCACGCTGACGGGAAGATCGAGCGGGGAAATGACACAACGGGTTGAAGTGGAACAAAGGATCGAGCTTCCGACGGGCTTACAGGAAGTAGAGAGACGCCCTCGTCCGGCAAGGGGAGCTGCCCTGAGTCACGAGGCATACCTGAGCAAACCCGTAAGCTACGCAGACACGTGAAGTGGCTGTCGGGCTCTCAGACTCGAGATTCCCGGAGAGGCTCAGGTCAAACAAGGTTAAGATTTTGAAAAAAACAGAATTTGAACTACTCATATTCAGCAGCCGAGCCTCCAGCTGTAACTAATCTTTCCCTGTTTCAAACTTTCATGACAAATAAAATTTATCACATCTAAGCTCCCTTTCAAAGAGATTTATCTTCTTCAGCAAATGGAGCTGGCACAGTAAACTGAGAGTTTAACTTCAGTAAAACGATAACATGACTGTGGAGAGTGAAGAAGGCTGAGGAGACGTGGCTGAAAGCTCTGAAGAGCAGTAAGTTGACCTTTGGTCTTAGAATATCTTGTTTCACGTGTTGTTCCCGAAGGTTTTGGATAAACAGCCACGGTTCAATGAAAACATTCAGAAGAGCTAGACAAGGACTTTCTGAAATGATCAAGTGTTCAATACCAACTCCTGCCCAAAATAACAAACTCCTTGAAGTGGAAACTTTCAGGTTATTACCTCAGTGAAGAAGGTTTTGTTTTGATCTGCGTTTATTCATTTGTTTATTTGGTAAGATTCAGCAAGAAACAAGGGGCAGGACCAAGGGGAGAATCAGTTAAGGTTTGGGTGATGTGGCTCAGAGGTCAAGGATTTTTTTCGCCACGTTCTTAAAAATTTGTGAACGATTATCTGTATTTTCTGTTGATTTTCTAATATGATTCATTAATTTATTCAGTCATGAGTTTGTGCCAAATTGGGTTCAGATCCATTTAAAAATCCTAATAGAATTAATTCATATTTGGTTTCAATAGGTTTGTTTATAATGTTTTTAAATTAAATCTCTTAATGCTTTTTCAAAACCTCCCTCTCCAAACTGTCTGGGGAGAATCTGGGGAAATGAAACTATTCATCGCTTCATTATTCTTTCCTCTAAAATTATAATTAAATAACTAGTGCCGTTTTAAACACATTCCCAATACAAATTGATCATAATGTAAATAGAATGTAAACTTGACCCCAGTGACCTCAGTTTGATCTGTGGCCCTGCCTCATGTTCACCAAAATGTTGTTTTTGCTTAATTACATCTAATTGTCCCAAATTTGATCTAATCTTCATTCTGTTCTACAATTTCTTTCGTGGCCTCGGTTGTTTTTCATGTTGAGGCAAAACTTCTACTTTAAGGGGAACGATAGGAATCGTAAACATCTGCAAAGTGTGCGTGGGAGGGCCGTGATGATGAGGCAGACTCAGACTTGTTTGTTCTGGCCACCGAGCTTCACCTGACAGCACCCACCCGCTCAGCCGTGACTCCACACGCCGGGTCTCGTGTTTACCATCGATGCCTCTGCTCACTCCACGGTACAGAGACACACTGAAGATGTGTGTACAGGTCACGGCGCTGCACACACTTGTCTTACATCCTCCCCTGTTTTACTGCTTTTTCTTTTTTCTCTTTCTTGAGGATCTAACAATGAACTCACTGTTGCGCAGCTCGGCTCCGTCCACATAATGACGGCCTGTGGGGCGATGACGCCAGGGCTGCAAGTTTGGCCTGAGTGTGTGCCGGTGCTGCGTCAGAGGATGTTTATGCAGCTCGGGATCAGAGAGGAAGAGTCAGTGTGTGTGTGTGTGTGTGTGTGTGTGTCCTTCTGGTTGATCCTGAGCGTCTTTACACTCTGCAGCCAGATGCACAGAAGATTGTGACGCCGGCTGACGACCTCTGAAACCACCGCCGCAGTTTCTCAAGAGGAGCTTTAACATTTAATGTCCTATAAAAGTTCTCTTGGTAGCAGTGGTGACAAAAAAATCCCCCATGTGGCCTTTGGCTCAGAGACCAAAGGTGTGTGTGTGTCTCTGTGTGTGTGTGTGTGAGATTTAACCGTTGCCAATTTGTGAAGCAGTATTTTTAGAGAGGAGGCCCATCCGCTCTCCGGTAATACTCCTCAGATCAGCCGAGCCCTTTGATGCGTTCATTGTAGTGCGATCCCACTTCAAAGCCGCACACTGGGACGGGATGGGACGACCACAGATTCTGCATTCTGTCACCTCTGACCTTTGGCCACTTGTGCTCGCCACACTTCCAATCCACCAGACCCACGGCCGCAGGTTTCATTCCCACCTGTTGATTTTATATCTTTAGCTGATGTTTGTCATCGTGTTAATCAAGTCCTTGTTGTGTTGCTTTTGTTTTTTAAATCCTTATTGTGTTGGAGTTATACACTGATTGTGTGTCTGTCCAGATTTAATAAAATATTGAAAAACTTTGTACATGTGCACCTTTAATCCAGCTTGTTACCTGTTTTTGTTTGTGCCAATGAAATAAACTTTACTTCTCAGGGTCTCCTTGCGAATGTGTGGTGTTCTGATTTCTATGAATGCATTATACAAATCCAGTTTTAAACTTCTTCGATTGCAAATAAAAGTAAAAGACAACTTCATAGGAAGTATATGAGAAGTATTTATCTATAAGAAATCCGAAAACACTCTGCAGTGTATTCACACACAAATGTGCCTGTCACCCACATTTATCTAAAATCAATATCTACATAAACTTTATAAGCTGTGTGTTTTTACAACCTCCCTTCTGAAGTTCTTACGCTGGTTTTTCGGAATATGACTAAAGCTTCTCTCTTGGTTTATAACAGTAATTAAATGGGCGTGTGCCCACAGTTTCACATTTTATCCACTGACACAGCCCTTATTCCATGATAACAGGGCAGCAAAACACACATCCTGTGTAATCAGTGTCTGATAAGGAGAACCCAAGAATTCCCCATGAGAACACATGTAAGGAAGCCGCTTCGATATCATTTCAAATCCAATCTCTCAGGTATCGAGTCACCTGTATGGGTGACTCACTTAAGAATGTTTCTGTGTAACCTTTGAGCGTTTCCGTTCCCTTTCTACAACCCGACCACACCTCAGTGGCAGCGAGGTGTGTTCAAAGGCACCGGATTCTTTCAAGTGTCCCAAGCTTCCGACCAAATCTGCTCTCATATCAGTCATGACCTCAGCCTGCAAGACTCCAGCGACAATTATGAGTCACATTCCACCTGACAGCAGAGCGGAAAGGGACTTTCCTGCCCCCCCCGCCCTCCCTTCTCACTCACACATGAGTCTTTTCAATTCAAAAGTGTCACCAACTGTCAAATATGTCCCTCTGTTGTAATAGAAAAATACACAGACCTTGACAGCAAGTGGAAAATACACTTTAAACAGTAAAAAGTCGAGGACAGAGTGAGGTTATGTCAAAAATGCATGAATATTTATTCAAATAAATACACTGACACACTCAGCACACTTTGAAAAAGTAAATAATTTAAACAACACAAGCTGTTCGCCAGTAACACCATATCGTGGAAAACAAATAAATTAACGTCATGTAATGTTGGGAGTCATTCCTCCCGGGAGAGCAAACTTGAAATAGTTTTGACAATTCAAGGGTTCAGTCCTGCGTGTGGAGCTTTTCAAACTCTGTCTTTCTCTGGGTTTGGTTCAGTTGTCCCCTCTCTCTCTCTCTCTCTCAAAGCTCAGTCCGGGACAATCCTTCATCTCTGGACCGGATACCTCGTCTTCCCTTTGGTCCGCGTATTATTTCTTTATGGTCCACAGTGACACTGGAGGAAGACAGAAGAAAGAAACCATGTGATTAGTTCTGAGATTCTCCCACATAATGATTATTCTTACAGGTTTTCATTCATACAGCATGAGAGCTGGTCGTCACGGTGCGTCTCTCACCATATTAGGAGTGGTTAAGTGCCAGAGTTCCCCTCGGAGGCTCAGGGAGCCCTCGCCATGCGCCTCTCCTGCTGTCCGGGGGACGCGCTCTCGTTGTCCTGCAGCGTTTTAAAGTCCTGGATGGCTTTTCTGTTCTGGAAATCGATCAGTGCCATCGTGATCACCGCGTTCCAGCAGTTCTCCTCGCCAGGGCACCGGAAATCGATCTCCTTATTG
Source organism: Pleuronectes platessa (assembly GCF_947347685.1). Classification (NCBI taxonomy): domain Eukaryota; kingdom Metazoa; phylum Chordata; class Actinopteri; order Pleuronectiformes; family Pleuronectidae; genus Pleuronectes; species Pleuronectes platessa. Next base: position 7,839,311 of record NC_070632.1, read on the forward strand.
TCCGTGGTCACGATGGTGAAATAGACGAACTTGCCGGTGCGCTCCACGCAGTCCACCTTCTTGATGGCCTGCAGCTTCAGCTCCTTGCCCCTGGTGCGCTTCTGCGTGTCCGGGTAAATGTTGAGGCTGTCCGTGGTCAGGACGCACGTCTTCCTCTTCCAGAACTGGAGCAGGCTGTCGCTCCTCTTCTCCAGCTCTCCCTCCTTGAGGACCTCGCTGATCTCCGCCGCTGACATTTTCATTTTATGTTCTCGAGTTGGGCAGGTCTGCTGAGCCCGCGCTGTGTCGTTCCGAGTAGCCCGAGGAAGGAGCTTCTCCACAAGGTCTTTGATAATCCAGAGTTGCGTTGTGTCTGAGCGAAGGTGGCACTGGAGCTTTATAGTCTCCTCTGGCCCGGGCCCGTCCCACTTGACGTCAGATGCTTTGGGAATGCATCAACAGTTGCCAGTGGAGTAATTCAAGGCTGCGTGTGGGCGGAAGCTGCGGCGCGGGAGGGGGCGAGGGCAGAGGAAGTCCTAACGTGGACCTAATTACACAGCCAACATGTTAATTAGTAATCCACATCCTACTGCGGAGATTAGTCCAAATATTTGCCCACTCTTCACTAAGTGAGTCGGTTTGATCTGGTTAATTACGCACAGTGCGCACATGGCCGAGGACGTGCGTAAAAGTCAGCCTGGGCCTATGAACAATTATTATCAGATGTGAAATCAGAGGGATTATTGAATTCCCTGGAAAACTTGTTATCCTCCATAGCCCCCACCTCCCCCCTACCCCTCTATACCTGGTAATTCATTCCTTTTAAACCCTTCGTCTGTGCCACCCTGCTCTCCAATAGTTATTTTAAAGAATAACCATTTTTTTCAGACTAAACAGGCTTCACATCAGTGCTGTTTTAAATACTGCTCTGCTATTCCTGTCAAACCACTGAGTTTGCCTCCAGACACACAAGCTGCAGTTTCCATTCAGCGAGCAGAGGATTCATCAGACAGCTCCAGAAAGTCACTGGGTCACAATGTCTGGAAAGCACAGATACTTATGAAGCTCAGCAGTTACGAAGTCCAAAAATGTTTTCGGTTCAGCGAAAATACACACAAACAGTCTGCTGCCTTAATGGAATTTGATGGAATTAGTTCAAAGTCGTCTCCTGGGTTGTGAAATTGTAAATCCAGATTGTTTACAAAGAGGGTTGGAACTGGAGTGGATGTGAAATGTCATTGGGTTTGTCTCATTTTCATCGTCTGACTAAAGGTATCTAAGACTAAGAGTGAACTGTCAGCAGCCCATTTCAACACCATCATCATTCATAGTTTAAACTCTGAAGACTTCCTGTCTGGTAAACATTTTTGTCTGCAAACATAGAAATTCCCGTGTTATTAAAAGAAGACACATAAAACGGATCGTTCACCAGAAGATGAAAACTCACTCATTATCCACTCAGCACTGTGCCGATGGAGGTGGTGGGTGAAGTGTTTGAGTCAACAAAACCCTTTTGAAGAACAGCATTGGTGCCAAAGCCAAAACTATTGAAGTAGCTGGTGACTCCTTCTTCAGACGTAATAAAACAACAGATGAAAACATAAAATGTCTCCAGACTGCCACCGTGTTTGACCCCCTGGTTACCACAGAAACTCCAGCAGTGTTTTGTGGACTCAAACACTTCACTGACCCCCCACCGAGTGGTGAGTGGATAATGAGTGAATTTAAATTTTTCGGTGAACTATCCCTTTAGTATTGATAATAAGAATTACCTTTATTTGAATTGCCCTTTTCATCGCATAAAATGCAGCTCTAAGTGTTTTACATTACATATAGATTTTATAATAAATAGAACATCAGAAGCTTTTAAGCTTTTTAAGCTTCTGACGGAACAAATAAGGATAATAAAGGATTTTAAAGTCGAGCAGTATCAAATTTCACACACTCATTGAAATCAGCCCCTTAAATTTGTGGGGTTTTTTCCATCACGAACCAAATGATTCAGTGGGAAATCAGTAAAAATGTCATAAAACAAACAAACCCCATATCATAATGTCCTCGGTAATAGATAATAAAGCAATATCAGTGGTTAAAGCAAGATTGTAACGAAAGAAGAAACAGGTTTGAATTAGTTTATCAACTATAAAAATGTGTTTATAACATGTTGATGATAATGAAAGAAGAAACATAATCTGTGTAATGACGTTTTACAGCCGTCACATGATTGGGGCTCAGCTCACGGTGACTTCAAATGAAAGCTACACATTGACCTTAATATCGCTCTACAGGTGTGTTCAGTGTGTTTTATCCTCACGTCCGCCACGCCCGAGGCTGAGCCCCGACACACACACACACACACACCGACCACAGAGCGACTCACCCAGGCCTGGTTACTCATTACACACTGACAGCAGACGCTCGCATGTGTTCCACTGAGCTCCTGGAGCCGCTGTGAATCAGCAGGAGGAGGTTGTAAGGAGGCAGATGTCATCGAGTCTTTATTTTGCAGCCTGTCCCACCCCGTCCTGTCCTGTCCTGGCCTGTCCCACCCCGTCCTGTCCTGTCCTGGCCTGTCCTGGCCTGCTGCCGGCGGCCAATCAGACACCACGCTGACCTCGGTGTCCAATTCAAATAGACACATCACATGAGCGCTAACAGTGGTGACCGTGTATCAAGGACCCACTTCAGGCTGTCCTGTCTGCTTCCATATCAGTCTGCACTTACAGACGTTTTGGAAACATCTGCCCCCAGTTTCCTTCAGGAAGTCCCCCCCCCCCACACACTCACACACACAAATATTGACAGACACACGTACACACACTGTTTTACAGCAATTATCCAAATTACCAGGTGACCTTGAGGGACTAAAATTACCCCGTGTCCCGTGGACCACCCATCAAAGTTCACACATCAACACCCCGGTGATCCCACAGGCACAGACAGCACCCAAGGCTGCGGTGAATCGGCTCGATAACCAGTCTGCAAAGTAGCCACCTGCATGGGGGGGGGGGGGGGGGGGGGGGCCTCGAAGGCAGATTTACCCGCAGGCGGCGGCTGAACGTGTGGTGAGGCGCCTTGCTGTGGAGGAGTGTGCTTGCCAAAGGAGGGCAAGGTGTGTGAGTCAGAGGGTTGTGCATGTGTGTGTGTGTGTGTTCACTGGTTCAATATGTTGTGTCTGTTTGTGTGTGTTTAAGGATGATCGTTTATTTCAATGGAGAACAGTGTTGGGGGATAATGAATAAATGCAGATGTATTACTGTACAGGAGGTTATGAGTTCACTCGTCTGTGAGTTTTTTGGTTTGTTTGTTTGTTTGTTTGTTTGTAAGCATAAATGCATAAAAACAACTTGGTGGATTTCCCCCCAACTTGGTGATTTGATGCAGTTTGTGTCAGGGAAGAGATTTGTCTCCAAACACAGGAAGTTTCACGGATTTCTCAGAGAATAATTCATGGATCTTGACTCATATCTGTGAAACTTGGTGCAGGTGGATTGAATGTCAGGGACTGTTGAGCCTTGGAGGAGGGACAGTGTGCCCTCGACTCAGTGCCGCTCTAGTTTTTAATGCATTTCGATGAGTTGTTGTGCCGTGTTGTGCATCTTTAGTAACCGCTCCACTTTATAGGCGGCAGACAGTCCCAGTGGTGGCTGAGCTGACGTGTTCAAAACATCACAAGACGCATATTGTGACCACATAGTTACAGCTGCAGTAAAACTCATTGTTTTTTCTCATTACTCGGGCTTGTGGGAAAGTACATGTATTTCCGGAGGGGGAATCAAACTGTGTGATGTATCAGTGGAGGTGCGTGACAACCCTGGCTTCATATCAGCGGCCCTGCTGTTTTTCACTGTCTCCACACAGACATAACAACAGCTCCAGAGAGGAAATAACACAACGTGTCAGCGACGGCAGCAGAGGAGGTGTTTTTAATCTGTGCAAAAGAACAGATAAACTGTGAGGAACTGAACACAAAGAGAGTCACATCTGCTCTTCTCTTTTACCTTGTTTACTTCAGTGTGAGGGAGCCTCGCGGCCTTGGGGCACGAAGGTGTGACAAGGAGACAGCAGGTGGAAGGACCAGAAAGACCCGGAGGATGGCGGGCATGTCGAGGCACGAAGCAGCTGAGTGTTTACTCTGAGTCACAGCAGACTGAAGAACAGGAGAGGTCAACTCACTGAGCAGAATTATTTTGTTTTATTCAGGAAGTAAATAAGAGATTGGAGTGTTTTCTTACTGTATTCCAGGACATTGGATAATACAAAGGAACTGTATGGTCAGTAGAAAGAGCTCACACCTCTGCCAAGGCCCAACAGTCTCTCTGAATGAAATCAAGCTGCATTAAATTAAAGATATCTTTAAAAAAAAAATGCATATTGTACAAAGTGCACAAAGACTTACAGCAATCAAACAACTATACATTTTCTCCATGATGGTGGAGATTACATTATGGAAAAATAATATTTAAGAAAGAAATGAGGTACAAACAACTGGGTGGAACAAATGGAAAGAGGTGAAAACATAACCTAAGTTTAATAAGCTACAGGAACCGACAGTTTGTCAGCAGTAACTGGTAAAGGTCATTATCGTTCATCTTAATTAACCCATTATATAAATGACAAATGTCATAAGGATTAAAATCTATGAAGAGGGTGAGACCTGGCCCGGACGACAGCAATTAAATATGATAAATGTGTGGACTTTGTCACACCCAGCTGTTACACCCCCCACACGCAGAATGAACTCATATCCTGCACACGAATGTTTGCAATAACCTCGAAATGCTAAAAGAAAGTTAAATATAAATTGCTTTGTATTCAGGATAAATATGACCAGAGAAAATGGAAAATGTTGTTATCCTGGCTTTGACGTTTACATGTTTATCAGGTAAATGTGTGTGTGTGTGTGTTTGTGTGCTTGTGTGAGTGTGTGCGTGTTAGCCGGTGAAAGCCCCCCCTCAGACACTGATCTATACATAGTCCCCCTAACAATGAGGAGCAGTATGGATGAGCTGCTGTGATGTGCCGCTGACAAGTACAGCAGAGCCTGCAGGTAACAGCTGCGCACTGTGACACGTTTATGACTTTGGCCTGTGTGTCTCTCTCTCTCTTTCTCTCACACACACACGCACACGCACACACACACACACACACACACACACACACACACACACGCTCACACTTGCAGTCATCCTCTTCGGCCCTTCTGCTCTTTGGTGACATGCCCTTGTGATGAGACTCCAGAGCTATTTGAGGCATTGTTCTGATAAGCCCCGTGTGTGTGTCTGTGGCCACGCTGGCATTCAGCAGCGTGGGAAAAAGAACAAATGGCTGATGAGGGCAGCGTGCACACAGTCCAACGCAGCGCTGCAGGAAGCAACTTGGAGAACAATGAAAACATCCAGTCCTGAACGATGGCAGAGATGAAGATGGCAGAGAGTCCACAAGGCATTCTTCATAATCAATCAAGCAAATGTTTTCTTGTTATGTTACAGAAATACATGTGTGTTATTTGTGTGTTGGTTGGTTTACACAAAATCTACTAAACGGATTTTCATGAAACTTGAATGAATGTTGTCAATAAAGTTTTTGGTCCTATTCAGTCATTCATTCACTTCATTCACTGGATTATATATCGCTGTGATAAAGAAAAGTAACAAAAATATATCTGAGTGACATTCTAGTTTACAGATGGAATAATTAAAAGTAACAACAGAAATATAAATTTACATCCTTATTATAAATCACAAGATTATTGCTTTTGCATTGCTATATTCATTGTAACCACTTAATTTATTTGTGGATTTATTCATCTATAGACTAAAATGCATCATAATTTACGAGATGATCATATTTCCATCCATCCATCAAGTATCTATTCCACTTGTCTTCTTGAGGGTCACTGGGAGCTGGGGCCAGTCCCAGCTGACACTGGGTGAGAGGCCTTGTTACAACCTGGACAGATCACCAGCATATATCACAACGTTACAAATATGGATCCTCACATTTACACAGAGCGGGAGGAAGCCGGAACATGCAAAGTATGTCTCTAACAGGGAAGTAGAACCAAAGAATTGCACAAACTAGAAAGTACCTAAAATTTTTCTGTGAACAAAAGTACTTTCTTTCCTTCCCTCATTCAAAGAAGTTCTTGCCGGATGAAAGAACCCAATAAATAGTTGTCACTGCTTATTAAACACAGTAATTGGTGTCTTCCACTAACACGTGTACTTCAACACAAAGGTGTGTGAACCATGCATTCTGCGATAAGCACACTTCTTTCTCACGCCCCCGCGAGTTATGAGATGTGACCCAGCGGGTTGCTCCGAGAGTCCGGCTCCTCATTCCTGCCAATTGACTCTGAAGAAGAATGGCAGGTATGCAGGTCTGCAATTCTTCTCCCTGCCGGGAATGCAGCGTTCACTTTGCTGTCTCCATAGCTTCACCGCGGCTTAAGTGATAAACCGAGAGTCTTTCCATGGAACTAAAAACTAATCTGTGGTGGGCCCGGAGCCATGGGGGGAAAAGAAAAGTCAATTTAAATGATGGTTTATCTATTATTACGTTCACTTGAACACTCAGTCAAGGCCTGACTGTCAGGTATTCTGCATAAAGGAAAACAGATGATGAATTAGTCGGTAAATTCTCCAGAATTTCTGCTCATTTTCGCAGCAGCAGTGTTTGAACAAGTCCAAATTTAACTGGAGGTCGTCAATCGAACTCACATCATTCACACTCAAATACATTTTAACCAGAAAAATGTGGTGCAACAATTTTGGAGGCTGTGACTCGTTCAAATCCATGAAGTGACTCATCTTGTCAAAACCATTTATCTTTAAATATAGCAGAGAATTGTGCAATGAGCAGACCTGGCATTTATTCACAGCAGCTTTTTATATATAAGCTGATAAATGCTCCTGTCGTCCAGGTCATGGCTGATTTATCTGTGTCCGGATGTCAAGCAGCTTGATTCAGGTTAGACCTGCCACACCCGGCTCGCCGTTCATTCACCGATCCATTCATTAATCCAGACAGAGGCGTGCGGCCTATGTGATTGGGCGTGAAGCTCGCTTTCCCACACATACCAGGCAGAAAGGAAGCCGGTGATAATACAGCAGGGCAAATAAGATTAGCTTGGTTATAGTGGCCGTTGTTTATTATCATGAAAGCTCACACAGATAAAGTTAAAAGAACAAAGTGTGCCTGGTTCACAGCTGTAACGACAGCAGGACGTTCTGATAACTCCGGTACAATCATTATTTCCTTCTTCCATAAAGAAACTGTATGTTTCCTCAAATGTAGTTTACGTTAAACAGACTTATAGTCAACTTTAATACAAAGAGCTTTAACATTCTCCTTGTTCTGTTTTTCCTCCCATGTGCCATCAGGGAGGCTTGACATGCCCAGTGCATGCTGGGATAGAGTCCAGCCCCAAAATAAACACATACATATAATTAGAAAATAATAATAATAAGGCATAATTGTGTTTTGGCCAACGTTGGTCAAAGTCTTTCCATATTTCCATCATCTGACGCCCACGTTAGAACCCTCAGAGCAAGAGGTCACGAGGGATTTGAAGGAGCACGTTGGCCAGAGACGATGGAAAAGGTTTGTTGTGGAACCCGATGTTAGTCACAGCCATGTTTGGTCTCAGTCATGGAGGAAATCGTGCCCTCGCTCTCCCCAAGGACGCTGTCCTGCCTCAAACAGGGTTTCCCATGAGCCCGTTGAACTGCTCACATCATTCCTCCTCAAGGTTCATCTGTGTTCTGTTTGTGGTGCGACCGAAACGACGCTGCTACATCAGCCAGTGAGTGAGTGAGTGAGAGAGTGAGTGAGTGGTTTAATCATAAGGTCACACAATGTTAATACTAACGTTACTTTTGCCGATAGTCTATGGAAATGAATCTGAAAGGAATCTTAGAAACCCTGATCTGCACCATACAGGCAAAGATTCTAAGTTAAAGTTGGAAGGAGCACCAAACATAAATAGGAGTAACTATCACTTTAATGACTGAGTCAGCAGTGTTGACCTTTTATTCTCAAAATGCAAATTACAATAGAATATAAATACCATACAAATTTGGTAAATTTACTTAAATCAAACAAACTTTCATGTATCCCGAGGACAACATCATGAGATCAGCAAAGTCCTCAGGATTCATCATCTGGGGATAATGAATGTTTGTAAAAAACTTTTAATGTAAATTCCCATATAGTTGTTGTGATATTTGGATCTGGACCACAGTGTTTCCATCCGGCCGTTACATAAACGATAAGAACCGCAGCTTTGTGCTTCAAGCAGCAGCTGATAAACTCAGAGAAATATTCAGAATTTGAGATATCCACAATCAGTCGGAGGTCGGCGTGCGAAGCTGAGAGTCATTGTGTCAACGCCACCAGTAGCATTATCATATCTGAGAGGTAATGGGCTCTTTATCACGCTGCCAGTTCAGCTCATTCAGCCCCGAGCACCAACCCGGCGTCAGCTGCATAAAGCTGCTCTCTATTCCCTCCGTTCTCTGGAACTTAATCTGGCTCGCATCACTTCCGACCGGGAGGGGACGACACAAAAGACCCCACACAGACACACTCATTCACACACACACACACACACACACACACACACACACACTCACACACTCACGTAGAGGAGCTGCCAAACGCACCTTGGGGCCAAGAGTGGGATGGTGGGTGCAGCTGCGCTTGGGAGGAAGGTCTGAGGAAGACTGTGGCCTTCACTCTGCTGCTGGATGAAGATGAGAGGACGGCACACAGCATCATTCAGGGACGAGCCGGCAGTTTGAATACGTTCCTTTGTTCCGCTGCTCTGGACGTGTGCACGTGGCGTTCATCTCCTAACTGCTTTCTTCTACATGTGATGCTGATACAGTCGAACATCTCCTCTGAACACTCACACGTGTCAAAACATCAAGCAGCCGAGCAGAGAGCATCAGAGAGGATAAAGACTCTATTCACTCTTTTCATTCTCTTGTTCTTTAACTGGATCAAATGATTTCTATTATGAGTCGACTTCTGACAGTATTTTCTCCCTGTAATGTGTGTTAGTCAGACTAAAGTTGCCCATCAATCAACACTTGGAAGAACTTTATAGGAGTTTATTAAGAATCACTTGATTTGACATTCACACAGTACATGTCAGGACATAAAGTAAGAGGTTGAGTCCAAAGACTTGGGCCATAGCCAGACCAAACTAAGAAACCATGCTAGTGGGGCTTTGGACAGGGACATGTCCAAGATAACAACAGTCACAGAGCTTCAGAAATCCTCTGCAGATTTGATAAGAACCTGCCAGAAGAATGACGATGTCAGCAGCTCTCCATCAAGCAGGCCTTCATGGAGGCGTGGCTCCACACTGGTCTCATTGGTTAAGATTCATGATTTCCTGGTTGGAGTTTACCAAACAGCATTTCACTAGCATGGACCAAAACCTCGATGAGGTATCATTTGAGTCTTTTAATGGAAATTCAGGCTGTAAGAAGTTATAAGAAGGGTTGATGTGGAAAGTAGAGGAGTGGTTGAGTAATGGTTATGAACTTCATTTACCAGACCCTGAGAGCATCTATCTAGCTCCTACTAATTCCCCTAATTGGGCTTCACACTCGAGATGTGTATTGTTACGGTCCCAAGGACGTGCAGTGTTGAATATGATGAGATTCTTGACACGTGACACATTCAATCTTAATGAATAATCAGACTACGAGCGCTCAGTGACGACTGGGACTCCTCAACGTGTTCATGACAACCGATTCTCCCGTTTCGAGGCTCCTGAGCTTCACTGAACTTTACACAAACAGGAGAACGTCTCTTTGTGCAGCGGCACAGCTGGACAGTTCTGTGGGACCAGACGTTTTGCCATTTCAAATCAAATTCTTAACCAAAATGCCGTTGTGTGAAGGTCACACAGCAAAATTTAGACTGGAATTTTCAGTGCAAACCAGAGGCAAGTTGGTGCAATGCTCCATTTCCCTGGCCTTTACGCTAATAGCACAGAGATGAGAGCTCGGACACAATCGTTGTCCTTGTTACAGTGAGGCGAGGCGAGGCAACCCCCCCCCCCCCACACACACACAGCAGCCTCGGCATGAATAACGTCTTGTTTACAGCAAAATCCCCAAAGTTACAGAAAGAGAGATTTCAGTCTGCGTGGTACAATGGGATCAGAATTCACTGATGCCAGCTCCCTCTGTTTGGTTGGGATTTTATGAATATTAAATGCAGTATTTTTTTTAATTGGTGTCGACAGTGATTATGTGTCATGATCTTGACATGTGTTTTCTCATGGAGCCACATGTTGTCAACTCTGCTCCTGTGACGATAGAGGTACAGGCACACACGCAGATGTGAAGTGTCACTGGACAAGGTGACAGGATAAGAAAGCACCCGTCTTTCAGCACTTCAGCAGAAAACCTTGGTTGCCGGGCTGCAGCGTCGCCTTCCCACTCCAGAAGCTTGAGTGTGCTGAGTGATTATCTCCCACAATGCATCACAAGGGTCTCACAGAGAAGCGTACGCATGCTTTTTTTTTATCTGCAAGACAGGATTCCAGACATTCTGGTTGCCTTTCCTGACGCTGGACCGACTGTAAGCGGATTCCTCAAGCCTGGATTCCACCAGGCAGGTCCTCTGCTCTCAGGTCAGCTCACTGAGGCTGCTCTTGTTAAACATTGTTGTATAGTCACCTGATGTCTAATTAGAAAGTCAGTGCATGTGGCTGTTCAGCTTCCTGTCAAATTGGGCCATCAGCAGCGTGTGCATCTAACCGAGGAAAGTGAACAGCACGCAATCTCTCAGCAGTCTGTTGATGAAGAGTCAGTTTCTTGCAGCTCTACTTGGGCAGCTCAGGACTAAGTGCCTTGGTCAATTGTTCTATCTCAAAGTAGAGATGTTGAAATGTCACAGGAGGGAAACTACAAATGAAAAGAACAAAACTAATCGTGACTGAGTTTTATTCCGGCTTCAGTCTCTGGAGCCTGGTGTGTGGTTGCTCAACTAAAATAGAACTAATGTTAGTTACTAAGACGTGGTTTTATCATCATGTCTATGGGTCATTCCCAGTAAAAATTTAAATAAGTTCACCCACTTACTTTAAAACCGTCCATCTTTCCGCCGGGGATGAAAAATTACAGAAGTGACATAGTAAATTTCCCAACCTGAACTGAAAAATTCCCCGGACATTTTTCTATTTGAAGAATTCAAACAGGCCAGTTTCTGCTTTTCATGGTTGTAAATTAAACCATCGGCCCAAATTTGACCAAAACAAAACAAAAGTTAAAGCCTGATAGTTACATCAAGAGAAATGATTTAGGAGTTGATGAACTGATTTACATCAATACTTAATGATTATCAGTCAGCTAGTTTATACGTTTACTTTAAAACAAAAACCTTGATCGATCTAAAGTCGTCAAGTCCCAAAACGGTTGAGAACAGCTCGACACTTCAGGTAAACCCACAGACGAGAAACACACACACACGAGACATTTCCATGTCGCACAACTTTAATAGAATATTTTAACTAACTCTGTACAAATTGAAAAGAAATATTGCGCAAGTAACAAATTGTGAATAAGAACCAGTTAAGGCCATTGCTAGCACACGGTCGGATGTAATCGATCTGAAGATGTCAACCGTGGCTAAAAGATCCGTTCAACAAGATCTACAATCGTTCTTTGTAAAAAGAGAGGGGGGGGGGGGGGGGGGTTATTTTGCTGTTGCTATCGATGACCAGCCACCAGGCGAAGGGGTCCAACCAAACGACCGAAATCCAAGAGCAGGTTTATAAAATACATTGGCAACCCTTTGCTATTTGTGTTTCCACAGACATTCTACTGAATCATCAGACAATAACAGAAATAGTTATATATTCTTCAACAACTTTAAAAATGCTGATTAAACTTTGTTAATGACAATTGGCAAACATTTGAATAAAAGTTGGGGTTTTGTCTTTTTTGGCAAAGGAATTTATATTTGATCCAAACCTCCTGCACCCTGTCCCATCACCTGCTCTCAAAGATGTGTGAAGAACTTCTTTCACACAGTGGGAGACTTTTGGATACTGCATCTTATTTAGGGTTGAGTGTCAACCAGTGTCTGCTTGAATTTAATCTCAGGAAAATATCCACTCGACTACATGCGATGCTGAGGTTTGGGAAATCGTTATCTTTATTAAATTCCTTCTGTCCTTGTTAGATAAGTTAAGAGCATCTGGGGCAAACAGAGAAGTAGTAATATAGGAGGTTATATTTGAGGTATAACCACACGCACCCGTCACGTGATATTAGTGTTTACGTGTCCACTCGGGCGCTCAGTTGAAATGCTTGTTAAACCCACCGGGGCAGAGGTGAGCAGTATTAATGGAGATCACAACTCCTCAATGTTTGAAATGAGTCGATAATTAAAGAAAAACGATAAACATGTACTTGGCAGTTTTCACCTTGCGTTGACCTGCTAAGCCCAAATAATGTTTGAGCCAATGAGAAGGAGCCTTTTGAATTGTGGCTGGTTCTTAAAGAGATCCCAGAATGCACCACTTCATACAGCTGCATGACACTAGAATAAATAATCCAATGACATGATAATGAACATAAAAAAAAGTAAATTGAAAATGATACATGTATGTCTCTTAGAAAAAAGTAAAAATAAAAAATAACCCTTCAGACACCCCAGTGAAAGAATAAGTCAAACTTGTTCAGCAGTTTCCTGGTTAAATATCACTTTTCTTGTTGGCGTTAAAAAACCCTGAGTTACTGATTAATTTCCATTAAGCCAAAGTTGGGATTCCATTTCCCATCTTTTTTATTTTGTCCTTTTACACATGATGATGTTCTGAGTTTTTTTGGCAATAGCAACTTACTCCACTTAACCAAAGAAGAAGAAGAAGACTGCCTCTGTGTGACGCCTTTATATTAAAATTTTGAGTCAAGTCTGTTCCTACTTTGAATTAGAATGACGCCAAATAAAAAACGGGGTGAGATGGGCGCAAGACAAAAAGAAAAGGAAGTCATGCACAGAGTAAAAACGCAGTATGGTGTGCGTTCTATTGCGTTCAGGTGAGAGTTCATAAAAAGGGCGGAGCCTGTAAGAGTAGTAGGACTCTTCGATTGGAAAGGATCTGAATTGACTGACAGCAGGTCTCCACCTCCTCCTCCGACCTCGCGGTTACTGCTGTTTGCATTCGGCAGGCTGGGGCTGTTCTTTCTGCGAGGAGACCAGAGGGAGAAACCAGATTAGAGAATATGACGACAGAGAGCTAATGAAGCCACTGGGCATTTACTGGCAAGTAGTTAGGAGGCGCTCAAATAAGAAAGTAGACACTAGAGAATGAAAGCATCTGGTTTGGTACATCAAAGGGAACAATGTTAGAAACCTGGGGTGGGACTACAGGAGGAAAAACCAAATCGATTGAAAGAGGAAAAGAACAAAAGCATGTTTTGTCTACCCAAGATGTGAGTTAAGTGTCTTTAACACCTTGGACTACTGGAGATTGGGGAGGTAGAAGAAAAGAGAGGCAGCCAGAGTAATAAACCACAGTCAACAGTGTACAGTGTATGTGGGACGCCGTCCTTATTTCTCCCTTACCTAGAAATGCATGGGGTGAGAATGATTGATTATGCCTGTAATGGAGGGGAGGCCAGGGGAGGGAGAGACAACAGTACACACAAGATTAATAATAGTCACACAGAAAATGAAAGTGAGCACAGAGAAACATCTGTGAAGTGGAGGAATCAGCAACATGAATTCCTAAGGCAGAGTGAATAACTGACAGCAGCTACCACGAGGATAAAACCTGAAGGAAACTCCTCCACAGACACAGCAGCATTGTTGTTGACTCCCGAGAAAACTGCTGACAGGACGTGTTGTGAACACTTACTAACTATTTGAAAAGATAACCTGGTAATGGAGGATTGTCATTGCATAAAAATTGTATCCTGAGAAAGTGACAATAGAAAACACCAACACCCCTTTAAAAAGATTCTGCCCATTGGAATGTGAAACCTTTTTTATGTCTATGAAACCATGTTCTATTGACCATGTTTGAATGGAGTGTGACACAACCTAAACATGTCTTTCCCCAGCAGAGTGTGGACTGATTAATGGACCTTGTGCAACGACTTGGGACAAATTTTCTGGGAAATTCCAAAAGATGTGACGTTCCTGCTCGCTCCACTTTAAGTCGCTCTTCCACTCGTCCAACGTAAACAAACAACTGGCTCCCAGCAAAACACAAAATAGTTTCTCATTACCAAACCTCCAATCTTTATTTTAGTGCTGTGCCAGCTCTGGAGGGTCAAATATATTCTATAACCCCAAAGATACTTAAACTATAATAATGGTAAAACTTGAAGTACGTCATATATCAAAATCAGTTTTTGGCCGATGCACAGGATGCTCACTGAGAATGTGACACATAGAACTATCATGAGCAGAATGGTTTGTGTGTCTGAGCTGGAAATTTAATGAAAATATGAAGGAACACACACATTCTCACCTTCAGGACTCTTCTGACAGGAATAACTGGAAGTTTAGCTAAATAAAACTGTAATTTGATTTTAAAAGTTCTCGACACAAGTGTTTAAGATAATGTTTATAAGTTCACAACTGTATTTCATAAGTTTTATAAATGTAGTTTTAGAGAAAATGCCAATGATGTATATATATATATATTTTTAAGTAGTGGATGCAAACTGACCTTGGGGTCGCAGTCTCCCTCATCATCATCGTCGTCATCGCCTTCATCGTCTTGCTCCTGAGACACAAAAACCAGATCATTGTAAGACACAAAACACATAAGATGGTCTGGTGTAAGTTTCCAGTTAAGCAATGATAGCCTTAATGTCTGAATGTCTGGTATTTCAGATCAAATGCAGTGTTTGTGAGTGTAGAGTGGTTCCACTAACCTCTTCATCTCCCTCTTCCCCCTCCTCCTCTTCAAACTGCAATGACAATAGGATGAAAACACAACTGTCATGACCAGTTAAGCTTAAAACCCCTCAAACGAGTCACTTTAAAAACATGCCATCTTGCCACTAGAACACAGGAGTGAGTGTGTGTGAGTGTTTTGGAGGAACATCTCTTACGCTGTCGTCATCTTCCAGGGCCTCTCCAGTGAAATACAGCACAGCTCTGGGAACTATTCTCTCACGGAAGAAATGACCGATCTCAAAGTCTGTGGCTAGAGTGATCTCAGAGTCTTCATCCTGTAGAAAGGAACGCGGAGACCTTATTCAACACAATCTCCAGTGGAATAACCTGGGTGGTGGTTGTATGAAGAACAAGGTACTTTTTACTCACCATTTCTCCACCTGGTGAAGCTACAGGGGAAAACACAAAGAGAAGTCAGCACCAAATCACTGTATATGGTGTGTAAAGTGGAAAAATGGGATTTCAATTACTACAGTCATTTTTAATTAACAGTTAACCCTATAGTCACAGTCTGACGTTGTATTTGTTTCAGCACTGAGTCATCTTGTGCATTAGCTGTAACTTGTGAAACCCTTTTACGGCAAAGACCACGTTATTATAAGTGAGGTCAGAGCACAGAGGCAGAGACGGGCTCTTAGCAAACAGCTGTCACTGAACTGACTGAAGGTGACATCATCCCGTCCTTCCTCCACTACATCAGGATCTTAAGCATCAGTGTAAGATCAATAAGAGAATTCAAATATATTTACAACTTTTGAACAGACTGGGATTCAAATAACTTCACTTGTATTCGTGTCAAATGAATCCAAACAAATACAAGTCAGTCAAAAACATAATTTTTTTACTGGCAAGTGAAATTACTAACCTACAAATAACATTTTTGAGGCTGATATGAATTTAAAAAAGTTTCCTCTTAGTGAGATTAAAATGTATTTCCTCAGAAGGTATACATGGGTATAAAGAGTTCTGTTAGTAAAGTCCGCCGGAGTTGCCATGGTGAAATAAAAACTAGCTTTTACTTCAATAGTTCTGTGGTGACTCATTAAAACCAGTTTTTGCGGTGACATTTTGAAGTTCTTATCTGATTTTTAATCTCTGCCCAACTAAGAAATACACAGCAAATATTGTTGACACGTCTGTATATATTATAATTCGTACATTCATTCGATATATCAGAACATATATTAGGTTCAAATTATAAGCAAGTGACGGCTCAACCTCTTAAAGACACCTAAGCCCTGGAGCTCCACACCTTAAACCACTCGACAAAGAGTTATTTATATTCACCAGTCAAAAGGCCAAGACTATGACAGAACCAGTAAGACAAACATTTGCTCAACCAATCAGTGTTTAGGTCAACTACTCATAGTCAGAATGAGCCCGGGCATGTCTGATAGGTATGTTGACTGTACAGGAAAGACAATATAGTCATTAAAGGTGTATCTTGTCTAACATACTGATCCCATAATAAAACATTACTCATTTGATGATACTTTTCTATTTAATGGATCAGTCACTGTATTATTAATTTAATATTAGTAGATATTACGATACAATCTACTACGAATGAGCAAATCGATCAAACTGAAGCAAAACCCCTGACCTTACTCAATTTTAAGGAAGGTAACTCAAGCATGGGAGTATTAAACTGAGAACTTCTGGGATTTCCGCCACCATTTTCCAGTCTGATTTAAACTTCTCTATAATTACTTCATTTATCTCAACTTTTGAGTATCTTTGAGAGGGTTAATCTTTAAAGATTAGCAATTAAATTATAGGCTGATCAGTAATTTGCACAATGTTTAAGGTTGTGACCAGAAAGGCTGATTTCTGCAACAATGCCTATTAGCTTAAGTCCTTCATATATCCCAGTTATCACTACTTTAACTGTCAAAGCTGGAAAATAATGGTAAAACTCAAGTTACATGTGCGTAGTCCAACATCAGTATCAAATGAACATGCTGCTTATTCCGTCAACTGCAGAGTGACTCTGCAAACTCACACAGTAGGAGTGTGGCGCCACCTGCTGCAGAAGTGGGTTCAATGCAGTGCTGATGAACCCACATTGCATGCATGTTAACATATTACCACAGTGCCTGCAGGTTTAACTGAAACATGTTGACTGTCAGTGTAAGTGTGTGGTTTAGCTGTGATGTATGTTTGCAACTCTCCCTCTCAGAAATCTCAATAAATCAGAGTTTGCTCGAGGCCTCTATAAACATCTACACATTTAACAAAGCTTTAAATATTAAATGGATACTCATTTGCAAGACACATGCAGAAATTTATGAAAAGAAATTGGTGTAAATGACATTTAAACCTGCAGAAAAAACCTCTGCATCTCATGTGTGTTCTCACCTTTAACTGGATTAAAGAAGTTGAAGAAAGAGTCGTTGGGGACCTGTTTGGTAACAGTGCGAACTGTGCCACGGCCTTTATGCTTCTGCTTCTTCTTTATAGTTTTCACTGTCACATCCTTGCCCTTATGCCAATCTATCTGACAGCTAGAGCGAGGAGGTGTTAAGAGAAGAGACCGCAGGAAGCAAGAGAACAAAAAGCTTAAGTTAGAAACAATGCCAAGAGGAGGCTGATACATGTGGGATGTAAATACAGAATGATAGAGATGTTTCTCATACCACGCAACAGCCATTTTTTTTAACTTTACAACTTAATGTTCATTTGCTCTGGAACTTACCCTTCACAATCAATGATCTCTGGGCCCTCAAATGAGAAAGGGTCAGGGGCATCGGGCTCTGACTTCATCTTGTAGACTTTAGTGAGGACTGCATTGTTGAAGTAACCATTGGACTCAAAGTGGAACTCTAATGTGAAACTCTGAGGGCAAGAACACGACAGAATAAGCTCCTCAGCATTCTAACACTAGTTAGTTAATGTATACATTGATTATATGACATGATGGTGACACTGACCATCGGCTGTCCAGGTTCAGAAAACTTGACTTGAATATCTTTCAGGTGCTTTAGGATGGGCTCATCGTGCTCCTGGTGGACATGAACATGACAGGTCAGAGACTTAAGGACACTGTTCAGAAAAGTAAAGTCTATGAGGCACAAATGAGAGATGAACCATTTAAATGTACCTGTAGCATGTCACTGAGCATGTCCACACTCTTGAATATGGTGAGCCAGAACTCGGGAATGCCTTTTGGGTCTTCCTCTGGCTTGGCTTCTTCTTTCTTTGCATCCTCAATGGCAGCTTTTTCCTTTACTTCCTGCTGCAGGCAGCGAACAGAGGGACGAATCAAAATCCAAACAGTCATAAGTTTCTTAGTCCATGTTGATCTCATTAAAAGCGCATTTCCCAAAACCATCTTTGGGTCTGTTAGATATTAACCAATTTGTTGATATTTGTGTTCGTTTTCTTTTTGCTTTGGAAAACCCCAAAATGACGGTTTTGGAAAGAAAAACAAAATCAAATGTGTACTTACAGCTAGCTCTTCCTCCTCCTCTCTGTCGCTGTGCCACTCACACTCCGCTTCTGTGGGTTCCACTGTTCCTGTGACAATATCTCGTCTCTGTGAAGCACACATGTAATAACAACATTAATCAATTTCAGAGAAGGCTTTGATAATAATAGAGTGAAATATCTGAATATGACCAAGTATTCATTTGACAAGGCGGAATTATTTTAGCTAGCAAGCATGCTGAAATCCACACCACTTGACACACACACACACACACACACACACACACACACACACACACACACACACACACACACACACACACACACACACACACACACACACACACACACACACACACACACACACACACAGACACACAGACACACACAGAAACAGGTGCAGCAGGATTACAGCTGTCAGTCTTCAGGGTAACTAAGAATGGCTGTCACTGGCCCTTGAAATAGCCTTAACTGACAAAAGAACAGTTGACTACTCGTAGTGGCAGTTTTCAATTTAGCACCAAGGTTTCGTACTCACTGACCTCAGGTCTGACCAGTGAGACATACCACCCATTAGTGCAGGGGATGACAGAAGTGATTCTTAAATATTGTTTCTACTAATAAATGTCTGTTTTTCGCGCGTGCTCTTTTTGCATGAACACTAGAGACGAAGATTATATACGTCAAGTGCTACAATCAGACTTCAGTCAAATATGGTGAAGAAAAGTAAAAGTTCTTAATGTTACCTTGTCAAACAGTGGTTGGTAGAGGGCAGCATACTTCCTCTCTAGCTCGTGGACTTCCTCGTAGAATTTGGCCTCTATGTTGGCGCACTGCACCTGTAGCCTTTTCAAGGCATGCACTCGCCGCCTCACTACCTTGGGAAGCATGCTATGAGAGAAACATGTTTGGTTGGTAGCTGGCAATTGAATCAATATTGCAACTTGAATGATCATAAAGTTCTCATTCTATCCAATCTACTGACACTGGTAGGAATAACATGATAGCTTTGAGGGAAGAACGTCAACACTTTACATATAAACTTCAGAAATCAATTCAATTTATACTGAAAAAAAGTTCAACATGTGAATAAGATTATAGGCTAAAGCAGTCGACCCTTTGAACCAGGTAACTACCGTGCATGTCAGCAAGTTGAAACATGTCAACCTTTCCACTCTTATCAGCCAGAGTAGAAAGTTAGAAACACAGTGAAAACCATCTGCACTGACCTTTCCAAGAAGTGGAAGCTGACAGGTCTGTCCATCTGTCCGACAGGGTTTTGCATCCCTTGCTCCCCTTTACCTGGCAAACCAACAAGGAACAAAGATTTGCATTTGTAAAATGTTTATTTGATAAATTAAACGTATAAACTGCACACACTGGATTGCCCCCATTCTTATCAATGGAGGATAGAGTAGAAAACCCTTGCAGCGTGGATTTCAGTCGTGTCCCGCCATACAAGATATAGACAATTACAATGTTTTTAGCTGATATTCAGCAAATGTTAGTCTTTCTAACATTTCTCACAGTCAATAGCTACATAAATTGAGTCTTTACCTTTACTGGCGTCCATTACCGAGTGGCAACTCCTTCCTCTGTTAGAAGCAGATCAATTACATTAGTCACATAGTTATTATTGGCCAAGAAAGACATTGAGTTACTGCTGATATGAAGGAAGAAATCTAACAACGTGAATGTCAAGTGCATTTCCGTTTAGCGCTGTTATTGTTAAAGGTATTTCATCACGACATCACCACAGATCTTCAGTGGTTCATTCTTTGAATGTAAAGGTACAAGCTGAGACAAGTGTCAGAACAACTGATCCAGCACCGACAGGGGTGTTGAGCAAGCGCAGGCCGATGACGCACTGACATGCTAGCGGCAGCTGAGCTAGTAAAGGTAGCATCGGCTCCCCGCTAATACAGAGTGAAAGCGGCCGTCCCACCCGGTGACAGTAACCGGGGACCACGGACAACACAGCAGGTCGTGGATCTACTCGCTAACGTAGTCTTACCGACACGCTCGTACGGATTCCCACCCAGTATGGGCGGTAACAGTGATCTGACAGCGGCTAGCCCGAGCTAGCTAGACGAGCTAGCAAGAAAATACGAGACAACGTGCTATGAACAAAGCTCAAGCTAACAGCGAGAATGAGGGTTTAACGTTTAAACACCGGAGCCCCCCACCCCGCTGCGTACGGAAGACACTTGGACTAAACGAGTCAAGAAAGCGACGGAAGCATTTGACGCTGCGCGCTTTGTGGATAAAAACAATCAGTTAGCGTCACGGCTGTTAGCCCCGCTGCTAGCCGCGGTAACACGCTAGTGTGTGTGGGTGGGAGCTAGCTGCCGTTAGCGCGCGCGTTGACAGCGGGTGGAGGCAGAGTGTCGGAGAGACAGCTCGGCGGCGGCCGGGCCGGACACGCACACGGGTCGTACGGCTCTCGGTTCCTGTCCCGACCGGAGCAGAAGCGCTCGGAATCGCGGGTTCGCTGCGGTTAGTCTCCGGCGGAGCTCTCACCTCTGCTGAGCGGAACTCTGCTGCTCACGCGTCTCCGCTTCACTCACCACGCGCGACACACACACACGCGCGCCGCAGCATCCCGGCCTCCGATTGGTCGGCCGCTGAAGGAGGGCACGGTGCTGCGTTCAAGTGCCGCGTTGAAGACATAGGGTTGAAGAGAAAGAAAAAACACCGCGAACACAAACACAAAGGTGCTCAATCACATCTATCTGTTAAATGAACTATAATAACGGCAATCCTAATCATAAACATATCAGTCATAATCACGAACACAACAATCATAATAATAAACATACAAATCATAACCATAGTGAATAAACAGCAACAATAACAATCAGAACCATAAGCATACGAACAATCATAGTAAAATAGATACTGATCATACACATTACGTCAATAGTGTAATAAGAATAATCATAACCATTGTAAAATAAACAACAACAATTACACTCATAATCAGTCAAATGAATACTAATCATAAACATAATATCAATGGTAATAATAAGAATAATCATAACAATCATGACCATGGTCAAATTAATAATAATAATAGTGATAATAACCATAATCGTAATAATAACAATCATAATAATAAAGTATGAAAGGCTGAATTTCTACAAATAAAATCTAAATGTAATCTCAAAACCACTGTTCCTTTTGTCATCACATCTGGAGCAGAGGTTCTTAATTTCTTCTCAGCAAAGCCTCCCCTACTAGATGTAAATATTCTGGGGACCCCTAATGTGTGACCCTTGGAATAGTTTAAGTTAAACAGCCTATCTTTTTATATAGTCATTAGAAAAAAAATGTTAAAGTTTGTTTTAATTAAAGGTATCCTATAAACATAAACTCCCATACAACTTTGTTTCTGTCTTGTCCAATTTGCTCTGACCATCCAGTAGGTCAACGTAAGAGGTACTTAAGCGCCAGTGTAGCTCGGCCAAGTGGCGTTCCAGTCGGCGAATGTATTTGGTAAGCTCCAGTGCCTTTGTGTGCCCAGTTGGGGTCTGTTTGAAATTGAATGTACACATAACCCCATCTTGTCCCCTGCCTACACATTCTGCAAATTGACAGAATCTGTTAAAGCGAGATCACCAAACACACGTAGGAATGACATCAGCCTTCGGTGTCTTGTATACACCTTTACTGGTGTCTTCATCTTACCATCTCTAAATGGGAACTGTCACATTCTATCACATCTAAAATTCGTATTTGGATAACGATTCTATAATTAAAGCCTGCACCAAAAAAGTTGAGTCATGTCTCCAATTTATGAGCCGTATTAGATGTTGTTTGTTTGGCCCGGATTCTGTTTTACTATTTTTTAAAGCTTTGTTAGATTTAGGGTGGGTGAGTAGCAATTAATTAAATATTTAGTCTTATTGTATGGGATTCAAACTAAAACTTGAGGTAGATTTACAGTCTATTGATGCATGTTGTGAGTACTGACTGTTTAGACCACAAGAGGGCTTCATACACCTGTGCTTCATAGGAGACGATGACTATCTGTGCATGGAAAGAGCTTCTCAGACATTGTTTTTAAAAATGTAAATAATTCATTATCTGATTGACTTGTTTTCAAACAAATCAGTCCTCACAGGTCTGTGATTTAAGAGCGAGGAGGATAATTTATACACAGCTGATTGAACCTATACACCTTTACCTGAGCAGTGTCTTGGGATCATTTTATAACGGTTTGTGAATAGCTTTATTAACAGTCTTATTCCACTGTGTAGGAATAATGTAACTACTAAACTGAAATAATTCCAACAACACATCAATCAACATCTGTGACTTCAAGACTTCATATAATTGACTCAGTTTATGAAGTGTTCATTCCTTTTACAGAAAAAAGGAAATTTACAGCTTTCATTCAACATTAATTTCAGCTTCCTTAACATCTTTAAAACAAGTTACTTCCTCCAGAACAACACCATCAAATGAATTGTCGCACCCAGAAAATGAAACTACCCATATTTTGTCAATTACCCATATTTTGAACACTTTTAAAAGAATACAGACACCTAGTACCTGTAGGTTTGTAACTAACCTTATTTGCTTTATTTACTGCCGCCTTCAATTTACTCATTTTATTCCAAAATATACAAATATATTGGACATTATATTGATATTAGAAATATATATACATCATTATCAAACAATTATGACAAAGAAATGTAATTGAGGCTTGATAGTTCACAGTTTGACAATTAACTACAACAAATACAAATAAAGCCTCTACTCGACGGCTTGCTGACCCCCTTGAGTAATGTAAGGCAGATTAAAGTGGCTTTTAGGAATAGTCGGATGAGCCACTTTATAGTTGGAGTGAGTAAAGCTCAAACCTCTTTAAATACAGGAAAAAGTAAGAGAAAAATAATCTGTGGGTTACCCAGTCAATAACTGATTATGAATGACTTCGCTTACATGACGTCAAGGTGATGATAATTAATACTGATCACCAGAAAAAAGCTAAACATTTTCTGAATTATAAAACAACATGTTATTATTAAACAAAAAGCCGTATTTGAAGCGAGGCGTCAGTGAGCACTGTCAGAGAGCGTTTGCATGAATTAGACAGTAGGACAGAGCTATCATTTACCTGCTCTGACACTTAACATCACTGTTTCCGTTGGATCCGAGAGACGTCGCAGAGGGAAATTTTAAATGTGTGTGACAGAAATGTTTCAAAATGGAAAGTAGTGATAGCTTTGAGTCATTTTCTGTCACCATCCACAAATGGACACACTCATTTGCTTTTCTCCTCCTGTCATTAGGAATCACATCTCAAATAAGAGAATCCACAGCCTTTTGAAATCACATTTATTTAGAAATACAGAGTTCACTTTATTTCTATTTTGACTCTGTCCTGAGGACACAGAGCGTATCACAGGACTAAATCAGTAAAGATCTGTTCCACCATTTATACTGATCCACCATTTTCCTGTTGGAAATGGGCTTTTTGCTGAAACAGTACATGGAGTACCAGACATATAAAACGCTAAAATTGTGTTTGCTATCAACCATGATGTAGTCTAAACACTTGAGAGGAAGTGACAGCACCGGGGCCCCTCAGGGTCTGATTGTGGTGACCAGGCTTTGTGGCTGTCACAGTGTGACATTTACCAGAAGGGTCTGTACTCACAGAGGAAATCAATTGTGATTGTGTAGCATTTGGGATGATCCAGAGACCTAGAAACAAGTGTGCGGTAAACGCAGATTTACAAATTGAAACGTTGAGCTGGAGTCATTTGAAATGTAAATGGTAAATGCTCTGTATTTATACAGCACGTTTCTAGTCTTGATGACCACTCAAAAGCGTCATATTTGAATCAGCAATTCCCTCATTCACACACACATTCATACAGCTCATCTATGTGCAGGGCTTATCACTCTCACACTGTCGGCACGGTCAGCAAAGGCAATTTGGGATTCAGTGTCTTGTCCTAGGACACTTCGGCACGAAGAATGGGAGAGACTGGGATTAAATCCCAGACACTGGTTAGTGGACAACCCGTTCTTTCTCCTTAACCACAGCTGCTCTATTTTAACCTGTGGCTAAATGAGCAGAGAAGCTCATTGTGCACATCACCTCAATGTACCATTGAAGTTTGAGTTAAAATAAACACATTCATATCGTCCATCGATGTACGACAAATTCGACATCACTCATACAATGTTGGTACTGTTGATATGCAGAATGGGTTGAAGAGGAGATAGGAATTGAACTCCCAACCTTCTGGTTAGTGGACGACACGCCCCACTTCCTGAGGTTGAGCCAGGAAGGATCTGGCCACAGTGTCTAAATGTGCAGATAAGCTCATCACTTCGATCTAACATGGACCTTTGAGTCAAATCAAATCCATAGAAGAACATATATAACTTCTAATTTGGGTGTTTGACTTTTTTATAGTTTTGCGACCCTCCATCGATGAAGAGTCTTTGTTGAAAGTGACTCTGATGTTGCTGAGACAATAGCTACACCTGCAGCCCTCACACAAAGCTCTACTTTACAGCCTCAGCCCACCGGCAAGTCAACTCCAAAATAACAACCTCCTGTTGTATGATAGCGCGAGTGTTTGCTCCGTACACATAAAGGACACAAGATCAATTCCTATCACACGTCTGTCATATTGGCTGATAGCGACCATACCTTCAAACACCCTGTGTCTCTCTGTGCCACAAATATCATGTCTGTGAGTCACTGAAGAAGCAATACAGACAGAGTGAGGGCTCAGAAGTGAAATGCATTGATTCACATGTTCAATAATACATCATTTGTTGTCTTGAAGACCCCGGTTGTTAGAGCAGGAGAAATCAGAAAGAACATCACAGAGAATTTTGCCGTATTCTAGTTTTTGAATCCTGTCGGGATACTGCTAGATTTTACTGACTTTCTTTTTCTTCTCACATGGCTGCACTGGTTTGTTTTCCAAACTTACGAGGGTGTGTTTGGTTTGTCAGTTTCGGTCTTGGCTGGGTAACCATCTGGCGACCAGGTTGTCTTCTTGCCTGGTGCCAGATTCATGCTCGTACAGGTACCTCGTGACGGTGAACAGAAATCCCTTTGGAACTAATTGTCTTCACATTCTCACACATTGATTAGTCAGTTACTTTGCATTGATTGCTCGAATGTGGAAATGGGTGGCGCAGACAGATGTGGAGACTCTGTTTATCATTTGAAAGACCTTTAATCAATATTTTGTTGGCTTTTGAAAGAAAAACACACATTTCCTTGCCTTTATTGGGCTTAATCTGGAATCAGAAAGGCTTAGATTCTACCCAGATGCTGTTCCCATGTTGTAATTCATCATCTTTGTCTTCTGTGTCCTTGTTTCTCACTTAATTCACTTCCACCAACACACGCACAAACAGAAAAAAATGGTGAAGAAAAGAATTGACCTCCTCCTGAAAGCAGATGTCATGATAGCTCTTGTCTCTCCGTTGATTGGACACGTGGCCACAGGGTCTCCGCTGGCACTTCTCATCCCACTGGGGTATTGGTTTTGTGAATGAAGTGGCCAAACTCCCCAGATGGCAGTATTGATATGTCCGGGACGTCAGGGCCGGTGTTTACGAGCCACCCTGCCCCTGCATCCTCTGTCGTCCATTAAGCCCCTGTCCCCCTAACGCATGGGTAATGGCCTATCTGTACGCCATAATCAGACAGACACACACATTGAATGTAAAAAGCCATCAAAATAAGACACACAAACAAGCGCACAAACACACGAGGCTAGCCGCCGGATTGACACAGCTGCAGTCATTATTCACAGGAGGAGGTCTCAGGTTTTAGGGGGGGGGGAGGGGGGGTTGAAGAATGGCAAGCGGAACTGCCAAATCTCGTCTGAGGTGGCTGCGACAGACGGCCCCTGCATGCGTAACAAATTCAACCGAGCCATCCGTCCAATTTGCGGCACGCCCGGGTTTTGTGTTCATGCTTTATGCGATCTGAACGCAATTTGCCTTCATCTGCACCAATAAGCAATTTCAATCATGCCATCTCGGTTGTTATTTGTGTGTTTGTCGTCTTCCGAGATCACTCAGTCATTTTTGATTCTGCAACGACAGCTAAACCTTTTAGCCACCAGCTAAAACAAACCGTAACACAGACTATCACACACACACACAAAAGGAAAGATTATTTGTGCGTTGACAATATGTAAATAAATGGGACTGTTGTTTCTCCCAATAATTTCAGTATCAAAATTGGACATTGACAGCAAAAAAGTTAAAGGATTTCCTGCCAAGGTCACAATCACTTTCACGCTTGATCATTTTTGAGAATTTGCAAATGTACCGATTATTATTTAAAATAAGTTATGTTTCATTTGTTTTTGAAATCGTCCTCTTCAGTGGTTCAGTTACTTTTACTTCTGACGTTCTGAAACATGACACGCTTTTCTTATTGGGCTAACAAGATCTGTATATTGGTTGCAAAGTCGTTATCTTTAGATAATTGAATATAATTTGATGAGCTTCTCTTATCCCCTTCCCATGCACACACTCGCCCCCATATTGGAGAGTTAATCAAGTTTTCCCTGTCCTTTGATTCCCTGTGTTAATTGCTCTGGCATATTAACACAGGATTGTTCTCAATAGAAATCATGTACTGTGTATTTAGTAGGATATTAGACTTAGCCTTTGGAAGGACTACATTGTATTTAAAACTGCCATACTTGGTGAACTGGGTCCTGAAGATTCAACAAAGACAGCTACAACTTCACCTGAGACAGAACCCATGCATAAATGCATTTACCAATATGAAGACACAATCTTTTGGTGTGTTGATTAAAGTTTTGACAGCTTATGACTGTCCCCAACTTCTGGAGTCTTAATTTCTTTTCTTAAAAGTACATAAAATGGGAGAAAACTCCACTGAATACCAAATATTCTGTATCAGGTTCCTTACATAGACTTGAATAAAGACAACGTCAAACATATAGTCTTTTGTGCCAGGAGAGATCTCCTACACCTGAGGACAGCGGAGTTCGATCTTCCTCAGTGCCGGCTGCATGTTGCAGGGATGATCACAATATGTGAATCACTAATCAAGGAAGCAATTTTCCATCCTGAAACTGCATGAGCAAACCCTGCATTTTTAAAATAAACAAAGAAACAAAGAAACAAAAAAGCCAATAATTGGATTTTGAGTTGAGATAAATTAGTCAGCGTAGAATGCTTTCTTTTGTCTTTATCACTTAGTTGATGGTCTATGTAAACCATCCATGTGAAGACCATAGACTACAACATCAGTAAGGCCTTTAATTTAGTGCTGGCTTGAAGGCAGTCTTCTCCTGTGCTATGACATATTGTTCATTTTGACCATTTGGCATTTTGAGTCCTGTGCAAAGGTGCAGAGGTGGTGTATTAATACTGTACTCTGGAGAAACCAGGTTTTTGTACAGTGTGTTTAGAATTAATGTCAAACATCAGATCAGGTCTACAGAGAGCAGCATGAGATACGACCAGTGACCTGCGGCAAAACAACAACACACATTACACACAAAACAAACTGGTTTATTATGACAATTTAAATCTTGGTATGTAGAAGATGGCTCACTTTCTCTGGACAATCGTGTGAATGTGATTACTACGAACAAATAAACAAGCAAATACAGTTAGCATGAGGCTCCAGCTGGATGTTTGTCATGACCTGCAATAGCTTGGGCCTGCAGGCTGCTGAATGACAAGGGCCCATTAAGGAAAGGTAAATCTAATTTGGAGTCTCTCCAGCCTCAGTGCTGTGTGTCACTGCCGGAGGGCGAATGGGCAGCGTTATAGCGTCATTATGCTTTTTCTGTGACTCCAACATTGGGACAACGATTGGATGAGCGTTAAACATGGGGCTTAGACTACTGATCTGCAAACAGGTTTGTGGGCACACTAGGAGGTCAGAGATGAAAACTGCTGAATCCTGGCTGGATTTGCAGTCGAACAGAGCGTATCCTGTTTTCCAAGCAAACGAAAAAAAAGTGACACAAACGTATATTTTTCTCTGACTCTCTCTTGCCCGAGAGTCAGAGAAAAACGTATCTGTGCTATTTGTGACAAGTTAGCTCCCAGACCACTTACAGTGATTGATGGAAATGGCTTTTGAACAATAACTCATGTGAGTTTTTAACCTATTGGGCAAATTCAACATGACACACACACAGTAGATATGTGGGAGCATCCGGGCCACAATCAAGAGTTATCAGATATGACATTTAGAAAAGCACAAGCTGCTGGAGAAACAAAGAGCAAGAGAGAGAGAGAGGCGCAGCATTGGTAGCCCGAGGATGTGTGGCAGACACGCTTCGGAGAAACCGCTTAGAAACCGCTCAAGACGCTGCCTCTCGTTGACTGCCCTTGAAATGAACTGGTGGGGATTTTTAAATACACAATTACATTTTAATTTGATGTGTCAAATTCTTTCCTAGACGCTTCTGACGAGTCACACTTGAAAGGAAGGATTTTGTCTGGAGGAAACACTTTAGAAATCAATCAACTTTCCCTGATTAGTCACGTTGGCACGACTTTAAATGGCCATATTTTTTTCACACGGTGCGGATGTTTGTTCCTTTGGGTGTGAGGGTGTACTCACACACCGAAACTAAAAACAGGTTGTTTGAAAAAGCATGAATGGGAGAACTGCCAGACTTTTGGCTCGTTTCGGGTGGCGAAGCGGTCGTGTCACACAGCTGTACTCAGTGGACGCCATGGCACCGGCGTGATGACGGCAGTTGACATTGACCACTGAGCATCGAGTCCCTCAGCCACTCGCCCGCCCCAGCAGCACTTTATGCCACCGTGCGCTGTCAAATTACACGAGGGAGAAGCACTGGAGGAGCACTCTGTGTGATTAGTCATTCCGCTTGGCAGCTGTATTTTGACACATGCAAAAACAATCACAGTCATCGCCAGTCACAGATGTTCGGGAGGGAGGGAGAGAGAGAGAGAGAGAGAGAGAGAGAGAGAGAGAGAGAGAGAGAGAGAGAGAGAGAGAGAGAGAGACCCGGAAACAATAAAGTACAATTCTGTTTGAGATTCATATCTGACTTAAATAGTTTTGTCTCAGAATTCACATGTTTTGTAATTGGGCATATTTTTTATTTTGCATTAATATGGTTGTGACTCAACCTGATCACCTTCCTCACAGGGGCAACTGTGGCTGAGGGGGTATAGCGGTCATCCTCCAACCAGAAGGTTCGATCCCAGTCTTACCCATCTGCATGCCGAAGTGTCCTTGGGCAAGAAACTGAACCCCGAACTGCCCCTCATAGAAAAAAGTGCTGCAGATAGAAGCACTGTATGAATCTGTGTAGGAATGGGTGAATGGCAATAACCTGACTGTAAAGATTTGAGTGACCAGCAAATACAGACCATTGACCTTGTGCTTGTTGAACCACGAACCATCTACGGATTGGGAGTAACTAAGAAAAACACCATCATGAATAATGGTAGTGGAGCATCAGGACATCACAAATCTTATTTTTTTTAATTCTAAAACTGTTGACAGGATGGACACAGCTCTTCCAAAAAGGTATCCCCTTATCTATGTGTGTTGATGATGTCACTGAATAATGATGTCAACATGAAAGGCTAATATCAGCACTAGATTTATGCTGAACTGGGGGGGGCTCTGGTGACCCTGAAGGCCATAATATACATTATGATTCATGCTACATCATTTACTGTGAGCACTCAGGTATGGAGGCATCTGTAACAATTTCATCATAGGTTGATATATTGTTCATTTCTACAGCATTTAAATGCATTCGTTTTCCAAAGCCTGGAATTCATGTTCATTCATGAATACATTCAATGGTAGAAACAATAAGTATAGGTCCATTATGGAGGGGTCTCCTGGGAGTAGCATTAAAATGTGGATGTAAACCATGCAGGTATTAGAAACTGGCTGGTTTTATTAGAATAGAAACATAATGTGCTTTTGCTGCTTGTCATTCTGAGTGTTAATCATACATATTTTATCATATTATATACATTATGTGGACGTACAGTATAAGTATGCACAAGCTGAGGTGCATATATAAGAGTAATGCAATTTGATCTTAATCACAAGCGACAATCAGTCACAGTTAATCAGACATCGTATGGACAGGCTGTCTGAAGCATCACCGCTGCAGCTTCCATTTCTGATGCATGAAACCCCCGGAATTTAATTTATCCAATAAACTTTGTATCCATCCTCAAAGCAAGAGTTGTGTGCAGATTGCTGGATGAATAATTTGTGACAAGCAGACAGTTTAGCCTATTTATGCATATGTCTGCATGCACTAACATAAGCACACACACACATACAGTTTGTGAGGGTATGGCTAATCATGTGCCACAAGCTGATATGTTCATTTCGAGTCTGTTTACACAACATTATCGCAATTAATAGGACACTTATTTTGTGTGTCCTCTCCTCTTCATCAACTGGATGAGTCTAATGACCCCAACAAAGGTGAGCGTCACTGTGCCACGACGAGAGGGAGCAAAAGAACGAGGGGGATGAGGGATAATGGCCCAGCTGGTCGCGTTAGCTGCAATTAGCCCGTCTGAAGTCCCACAATCATGAAGGGAAAAGCTGACGCTCACAAAGCCACAATGCTGCCGCTGAATCAATACATAATTGTTATAATTATCATCCCGGTGTCATTGGTGGACACGTCCGACTCTTCGAGAAAAGAGGATGGAATTGGATAAACATTGGATGAATGGCGGAGAGATATCGCCTCTTCAAGTGCAACATTTCTAACAAAAGGTAGCCTTGATAGCTGCTATGAGCAATGGTGGGGGTGGGCTCAGTGGTGATGAGTCAGCCTAACTGCATGGAAACGTAATGGACTCGGCAGCTGAGCTACAGGGATTGGAGTAGGACAGGGTGTGTATTTCACGATCTTCCATGTCAGCGGATGGGATATGGACCAAAATGAAAAGTTGAAGCACACGTCAAAAGATTTTTCTCAAATATGGTTTCTGTCTTTTTAGATTGTTCCTATCACACATATTTGAAGTCAAACGTTCATTTTTCTGGTGAGTCAATCCAGCCATCAATCCGTCAATCCACCATTCTATACATCCTTCCTTCCATCCTTCCATCCATCCTTCCATCCATCCAACCATCATTCCATCCATCCTTCCATCCATTTTTTTCACTTATCCAAGACAGGGTCACAGAGGTAGCTTGCCAAGTAGGGTATTCCAGACATCCCTTACCCTACTCTCCTCCTGTTGGATCCCAAGGTGTTACCAGGCCAGATGGGATTTGTAGTCTCTTCAGCCAGGTCTGGGTCTGCCCCTGGTTCTCACTCCAGCTTGGGCGTGCCTAGTATACCTCCAACAGAAGGCGCCTGGGAGGCTTCCTATCCGAATCACCTCAACTGGTCCCTTTGATATGAAGAAGCAGCGGTTCTACCCCGAGGTCCCTCTGGATGTCTGAACTCCTCACCCTGTCTCCATGGAAGAGCTCCCCCCAGTGCATGGAAAAGAAAACATATTCACACTGCTTGTATTTGTTCATTCTTTCGTTAACTACCAAGAGCTTGTGACCATAGAAGAGAGCTGGAATATAGATTGACGGGTAAATTGAAAGCTTTGCCTTGCGGCTCA
Source organism: Pleuronectes platessa (assembly GCF_947347685.1). Lineage (NCBI taxonomy): Eukaryota > Metazoa > Chordata > Actinopteri > Pleuronectiformes > Pleuronectidae > Pleuronectes > Pleuronectes platessa. The sequence continues at coordinate 7,871,279 of NC_070632.1, forward strand.
GCTCCTTCTTCGCAAATGTCCTTTACAATGCCTGTGTTACTGCTGACATCATGATTGACAGCTCCATCCCCCCAGCCTCTACTGTGCAGACTCAACATGAGAACGATGGCAGCGTTTGTGTCATGGATATTTTTGACTTCACTTCTGGATAGTCTGAGGAAGTAGAGATGCATCAAACATCTGTAAGGCTTAAACTGATTAAAACACTTTAAACCTGCAACCATAACTGTTGTAACTGGTCCCAGACCTGAAGCATCCCAGATTGTGGCAGTTTCCAGAACTTCACGTGTTGAATCATCTATTACATCTTTTGGTGACAATCTTGTAGTGCAGTTGGATTCTCATTTGCCAGAAAAACAGTCTTATCGAGCCTTCAAGGTTCACTGGATCTCACTGGTGTGTGGGCTCCAAGTCTTCAGGTGTCAGGCCCCCAATTCTCTACCCTTGCTAGACAGGGAGATTGAGACCGAACTCTAACCGTGGATGGTCTTTACTCTCAGGGCTGAGTTCCAGATGTCCTCTCGTGATCCTTCCGACAAAACCAAAGGTAAAGAGAGGAGAAGCACAAGCCTTTTCTGTGGTGATTTCAAATAACCAGTAATAGACTATAGTCTTGATAAACTGGGCTGAAACAGGAAAGCAGACGCTTGGACAGAGAAGGAGGGACAGTAGTTTATCTTGATTCAGATTCAGCCTGTAGCTCCCCAGACTAAATCTGCTGGGCTGCTGTACAATTACTACGTCTCTTGTGGTTCGGAATACAATAATTTTTTTATCAGTATTCTTTTTTCCTGGAAAAACTCATGGGATAATTATTATTTATGTTGTTTTTGTTCACAGAGGTATTTTTTAAAAGGCTAATCACTTCAACTGCAAAACCTCAATAACTTCAAGAAATCCGACCTTCTGTCTCTTATCATTTACTTTGAACAGGCTTTTGAAAAACATCGGCTTTGAAAACCCTCAGAAGATGTGGATGGAACCAACCATAAAATTGATTTTTCCACTGTCTGAATAAATGTCAAACATCTGCCTGTTGCTCAGTGTTTTTTTTAATGTTGGGCCACTTTCAAATAAGGTCAAACTAAAGTGGAAAAACAAGAATAACGCTTCATTTCTAAAGATAAACTGATTTATTCTGTGTCCATGTGGAGAAAAGTCCTGAACAAGGTGGAAAGGTGGTTTCTATCTTATTGTCTGCTTGTTTTATCTTTGTTTTCATCACGCTCACTCTATCAACCCCCCTCTTATAAAAGAGGGACCTGCAGTTCTCTGTGCCGGAGGCTACATCAGTGCTCTTTAGCATTTTCATCTCATGTGTTCAGGTTGGAGGACGAGTCACACTGGGGCCCATTTGTCGTCTCCGCAACCCTCGCGAGGTTGCTGCTGTGGCAGCGTGTGGCCAGAGGTCCGCAGATAATCCTTTTACCTCAGCTCGCCCGCGGGCACCATACATCACTCCCCCATCATGTGATTGTGGATGATAACCACCTACGTCCCAAAAGTGGTACACATTCAGTTAATGTGGTTGTAGCAGAGGTAAGAAACAGACACGGTGGGCCAAACAAGAAAACAATGTGATGTTCTCTTTCACCTCATTGTGTGTGGGTTTTTTGTACCTGTGTGTGAGTGCGTGTGTGTGTTTTCACAATCAAATTGAATGTTGTGAGGATCCGTTGAGATTGGATTGAGCTGATAAAGTGACTTAATTTTCCACAGTTGACTTTTCTCAGGTCTAACCTTTATGTAAAGCCCTGGGGGTCAAAGCGGTGATTATTGTCTAAAGCTGCACTAGTGAGTCCATCTGCTGCTTCTAAATAAAGAACGTCACTTTGTATGTAAATATTGATTAGATAAACACTAATTGGGAAAATGTTTGTATTAATTGAGTTTACGTTCAATTATTGTTGAGAATGTTTAGACAGAGATTTAGGAGTAGCCTACAAGAACTTCCATTTAGAAAAAAATATATAAATCGTAACCAATACATTTAAATTAATTCAAAAATTGTAATTATGTTGAAAGTTCCAAAAACATTTACATTTGTACAATTGTAAACCTTTCGAAATTTAAATCATCTGTTTGTCCAGGCAGCAAATAACGGAAAAAAAAGTAATATGTATTTATTGATGTACTCTAAATATGCTGCTCCGAGTTGAGTTGTGACTGATGGATTCTGCGCATTGATCGATCTGAGCGACATTAGTGTGCTTGACGTCAGAACGTGCAAACAAATGACCCCATAAAAAGAGGGAACCTGTCTGAAAAAAAACGGAAAGGTCTGAGCGCACAGCAGCTGGAGAGGTCTGAGCGCGCCACCGCTTCTCTGTCACTCCAGTCCCACTTTGACACGCAGGCACAGCGCAGGACACTTGTGACAATTAGTAAATATGCCGCTTTCCAGCAGCTCCACGTCCTCCACGAAGAGCCTCCGCCGAGCAGCATCCGAGCTGGAGCGGTCTGACTCCATCACGGTGAGAGATGTCAAGTTTAAACTGGCCAGATCTTTGATATAGTTCAGTGTGTGGTCGTGTTCTAAGTGTTATGTGTGCATTTTATTTAGAGGATCACTGAAAACTGCTGTGTTGCGCGTAAAGAGCTTGGCGAGGTGCCCATTACGCACCGGCTCTGCCTGATACGCACAAGATTGTTATATGAATTAAACTGCAATTTAAAGCTAAAACCATTTGAAGTGTGAGCTGTGGACGCTACAGGTCTTTATCGAGTGCATTACTTTCATATTCTCATTTGGAGATTGTAAATCCTCCCTCTTCCATCTCTATATCCAAGAGGTGAGAGAAGCCCAGCTACCACCTTCTGTTGTGTGTTGGTGCTCGGTCACAGAGTTAAATCTTTAATATTCGCCGCACGTAAGACTTAAATATAATTTCTCTTATTTCAACAGTCTCAAAGATTCCTCGGAAGAAGGCAGAGCTTGATCGAGGACGCGCGGAAGGAGCGTGAAGCCGCGGCTGCAGCGGCGGAGGCTGCAGAGGTCACTGAGCAAATCGTGTTTGAGGAAGACGATGGAAAAGCGTTGCTCAACATCTTCTTCACGCTGAGGAACTCCAAGACACCTGCGCTGTCCCGGGCACTGAAGGTTTTCGAGGTATCACGATAGATGCGTAAAGAAAGGTTTTCAACAATGTCTGTAAAAATATATTTAAGACTCGGTGTATTTGAAACTGAAATATTGTCTTAAAAACGTTTTACATATTGTTTTATAACGTTGTAAAACATTTGTAAATATTTAGTGTTAAGAATCATGTATAAGCCATTAACGAAGATAAAAGTAGGGTTGCCAGGTCGTTAAGATTCCCTCCTATAGGTGTTTATTCTTTATAATGGTAATAATGAAGTTGTAACTGTTTGTGATTCATTGTAATGCTACCTTCGGATAAAATAAGTCTATATTTGTAGTACATAAATTAAATTCGTCCAGATCATCTGCAGCCCTTCTCTGTTAAACACAATATAGAAGGGATTTTTATTCTGTCAATGGTTTATATCTTTTCTGGAATTAATTTCTGAATAATGAATCGACTCAGTTAAAACATTGGCTCTTTTTATAAATGTTTCATTGGTACTAATAGGGGTTTAGAAGATGAATATGTGAAATCAAGTCTTTTGATAATCAAATTATATCCCATATACTAGGTCACTAAATAAACATTAACCAGTGATGAGCTTAATCAGATTTAAAGTGGGAAGTGATGTGGTCTGTGGCCCTTTATGTGTTTTAACAATCTTTTTTGTATTAGTGAAGTGTTTAGCTTACAAAACCCACAGCTAGAATATCCACCTCTCTACATCCAATGCTCTGCCACATAACTGCTCCAGCACATTTCAGCGTGTTGATCGTGTTTCAGACGTTCGAAGCAAAGATTCGTCATTTGGAGACGCGACCAAAGAGAAAGCCCAGGGACAGCGTGGAGGGCCTGGAGTACCTGGTGCGCTGCGAGGTGCACCTCTCAGACGTCAGCACTCTCATCAGCTCCATCAAGAGGAACGCAGAGGATGTGAAAACCACCAAAGAAGTCAAATGTAACTCCCTCCCGCTGCTTTCACGTTTCAACATTTGACATTTTCCAGATAAACAAAAAAACAGCTTGACTGATTTTGAATAATTTACTGTTTATTTACTCTGTTAGTTCATTGGTTCCCAAAGAGAATAGCGGATTTGGACAGGTGTCATCATCTGGTCACTAAATTTGATCCGGACTTGGATCAGGACCATCCTGTGAGTAGCAACTCCACCAGCAAACAACTGTTGTCGTTACACAAGTCTGTTGTGTGTTTTTCCGATATGTCGCAGAAATGTGATCAGTGTTTTATATATTGGATTTGTACAGGGCTTCACAGACCCGGTCTACAGACAGAGGAGGAAGATGATTGGTGACATTGCCTACAGATACAGACAGTGAGATAAAGTCTTTCCCTTAATGTGGCCCAGCACTGCAGCCATTAAAAGACGAAGTATAGATGTGATTATTCCTGATGCACTTCTTTATGTTTATCCTCAGCGGGGAGTCGATTCCCAAAGTGGAATACACCGAGGAGGAGATCGGCACATGGTAAGAACTGCTGCTCCACGCTCATGTATGATGATGATTGCATACGTCTCATGCACGTGGGAGTTTGTAGAGTCTTTCACGGCTGTTTTGGCAAGGTATTCACAGATGAGGGGGGGTTGTCAAAGCATCTGTGGCAGGTTGAGCTCACCGGCGCAGGCAACACATGAGTGGGCTGCAGGAACACATGATTTGACAGGAAGAGATCACAAGAAAATGGATTTTCCCTTGAAGCCTTAATTTCAGTTGGACAGTTTCCGTGAAAAGAAAAAAATATATCTTAAGATTCGTGATTCCAACAAATACCAGCTACTGAAGATTCTTGTCTGATGGTTTGTCCTGGCCTTTGGATTTATAGGGCAGATTAATTTGCACAACAATTTCCAATATGAGTTTAACTCTCAAAGTGTTGTCAAATATATAAGAAAAAAAGTCTCAAATATTTGAATTGTGGATTTTATGGATTTTATTGTTTCTTATCTTATCTTATCTTATCTTATCTTATCTTATCTTATGAAGAACAAAAGATAGTAAGTTTGTTAAAAATGTATTAAAATGTTTTATTGAATTATATCCCTGATCAGGCGAGAAGTGTACTCGACCTTGAGGGACTTGTACAGCACCCATGCCTGCAGTGAATACGTGGAGGCCTTCCGCCTGCTGGAGAGGCATTGTGGGTACAGTCCTGACAACATCCCCCAGCTGGAAGATGTGTCACGCTTTCTCAAAGGTAAACGATAGGAAAAGACACTAAAAGAGGCGTGACAAATGAACACCAACATTCATTATCCCTCTCTGACTCTTTATCTCCCTTTTTCTGAACACACACACACACACACACACACACACACACACACACACATACAGAGCGCACAGGCTTCCAGCTGCGTCCAGTTGCAGGTCTGCTCTCAGCCAGAGATTTCTTGGCCAGTTTGGCGTTCCGGGTGTTCCAGTGCACCCAGTACATCCGACACGCCTCCTCTCCCATGCACTCACCAGAGCCGTAAGTACAACCGTGACTTCTCCAGCTTTCCTCTTCACATATCTCTACTGGACGTGCCGACAGCAGTGACTCTGCAGTCACGTTGATTAAATCTCTCTCACTCTGAACTTTGGTAAAGGATTTCTTAGACTCAAGTTCAGTTCATTTCATTGGTATCTTATTTAGATCATAATCATGAAGCTGAAACACAAAGAGACAGTTCAAAAGATGGATAGTAAATATATTTAAAGCAAAAACACAGAGAACACAGGTACTTCGTTCAGGAAACTGTGCAATAACTTACACACACATATCCCTGATATACACTTTTTTATATTTATATTGATAATTTTTTAATAGAGCTTTCATAAATTGAGGTCTCTTCACTTTATTTTATTTTAATTGAGTTATTGCTCTCATTGTATTGCTGATCGGACTTGTGCTTTCTGTACAACACATTATATTTTACTGTTGCATGTGTTAAAATACATATGTTGAATAAAACTCAAAACTCAAAACAGCCAGTTACCGACAAGTAATAAAGATTAAATACGACTGTTGAATGAGAATAAGAATTAAATATTATTATTTATTGTATTAAAATATAGCAAAGGCCATATACCTATAATATATAGACTAATGCAATCTAAATGGTGTATTAAATATAATTTATTTGAATTAAGTGTAGTGTGTCATAAATAGCATATTAGTCATTTTCGGCCAGGTTTAGTGAGGTCACTTAGACATTTGACCTTTGACCCTAATAATTAAGCCTTGAGTCCAAGTTACTGTTTTTGCCAGATTTGAAGAAATTCCCTCAAGTTGTCCTTGAGAAATCGTTTTCACAGAAAGAGGGCGGACGAAAACATAATGCCTCCGGCCACAGCTGTCGAAGGCACAGAGGCATAAACAGGGATGAAAAATTAAACTGAAGAAGTCGTCCTATATACAAGCGTTCTCGGTTTTCTCTTTCTTTCTTTCTTTCTTTCTTTCTTTCTTTCATCAATCTGTATTGAATTGAACTTCTGTCTTCACTTTTCTTGCCTCGCACTGGGCACAGAATCGCTCTGTGACCGCAGCTCTGTGATTCAGCCATGCTGAGCTGCCAGTTTGTGATAACAGTCTGTATTTGGTTAAATCGATCTGGGTTGGGATTCAGTTTCGGATCAAACCCGGTCACAGCTGACGTTCTCTCTTTCTCCTCAGCGACTGTGTCCACGAGCTCCTGGGACACGTCCCCATGCTGGCCGACCGCACCTTTGCCCAGTTTTCACAGGTTAATGACAGATGATCCTTCAGATATATCGATTATAAATTCCCGATTACATTTTGATGACAATTTGTTGATTGTTTGTTGCAGAACCTCGGTCTGGCATCAGTCGGGGCTTCAGATGAAGACATTGAGAAACTGTCCACAGTAAGAATCAAGTCCTCCAACTCCAGCAGATACTTAGGAACTGTGCACAAATCATTGAGGTGCAGAGAGGGGCTGAACCTTGTGTTTGACTTTTAAAATGCCAGACCCCTCTGGGCTTGTGGAGTTGTGTTTGAACTCAGGGTGTTTGCTTCCCAGAGAAAATATCATTTCTCAGAACCGCACCAAAAACATTGTTTGGTCTGCGGCTCACACAAAAGTCATTTTTTGGAAATAAATATTTTGACGGAACTTTTTGTTTTTCGGTTAATCTCGCAACAAAATGAAAGAGGAAAAAAAAACCATAGATCTGGAGCAAGATCCCCCGCCAGATCCCCCGCTCTCCCAAAACAATCAGAATACCCTACCCCCTTTTCTCCGAGCCCACCTCCCCTCCCCAAGCACCATGTCTAAAATGTGACATATAAACAAATGGTTGGTCTGGCCTGTTATTGTTCTTTTTCTCAGTCACTCTCTTAATTTGTTTTTGTCCCATCAGCTCTACTGGTTCACCGTCGAGTATGGTTTATGTAAACAGAATGGTGAGGTGAAGGCTTACGGTGCTGGGCTGCTCTCCTCTTACGGAGAACTTGTGGTGCGTTCCCCCCATGTTTACACTGCTCTCTGCTCAATGTCAACATCATCCCACTGGATAATAAAGCTGCATCCATCACAGCTAATTCTCCACCTTTTCGTTTTACCGTCAACGCAGCACTCTCTGTCTGATGAGCCAGAGACGAGGGAGTTCGAACCCGAGGCGGCGGCGGTGCAGCCTTATCAAGACCAGACCTACCAGCCCGTCTACTTTGTCTCCGAGAGCTTTGCAGATGCCAAGGAGAAATTCAGGTACTTTTCTTTTTTGGCACAAACAAAAACAAAGAGAGGGAGAGAGAGAGAGAGAAAAAAAAAGAAGAAAAAACCCCAATAAACAAAGAGGAGAGGGGGTTATGTTAGGACAAGGTCAGAGAACAGCCAGCCAGCCCCTAAGGCCACAAGTGTTTGTGGGTCAGCCATAGCAGCCAGAAGACAGCTGTTACTAATGTAGTGTTTCTTACCAAGGCAAAACTCTGGAGCTTTATTTGGCAAACACTTCAAATGTTGAGCAGCAAAACAAGTAGCTTTAGTGGGTGTTTTGACAGTATTTGGTCTCTGGTAGAATATAGCATATGACATCCCCCCCCAACACACTGGATGAGAGGGTATCAGCACGGGAATGTTTGTGTAGCCCGGGCGTTGTAAATATGAGATATGAAAATTAAAGATTACGAAACTCACACCGGTTATAAGCAGGATATCCCCGACTCTGTAAAGAGCCACAACCGGAGGGAGGAGATATTTGGGTTGATAAACCTCAGACAGGGAAGCATCATGAAGTGCTTGTGGAAGACCTCACCTTTAGGTATTGCTTTATTACCTCCAGCGAGGAGGTCATGTTCTCACCATTTGTGCTTTTGTTTATTGGTTTGTTTGTAAGCAAGAGTTCACAAAAACAACTCGACAGATGTGCTTTAGGGATGTGGTTTGAATCAAGGAGGAACCCTTTAAAATGCTGCAGATCCTGATCAGGGGAGAGATTCATGAGGTCTGTTATCACTTTCTTAAACATTGTGAAATAAGGTGTTTTTCTACGCTTTGCCAGCTAGTAATTCATGGAACATGGAACATTTTGGGAACTATTATCTGTGAGTGTTTAGGATCCTGGTGCAGCTTGATTGAATTTAAGGGGACTGGTAATTGGGCCTTGGCGGGGGTGTGCGCTCCAGCGAGTGCCGGGCTAGTTTTGTTTTTCTAACTCCCTCACTGTCTTCCACCAGGACTTACGTGGCCGGTATCAAGCGTCCCTTCTCGGTGAGGTTCGACCCCTTCACCAGCAGCATCGAGGTCCTGGACGACCCGCTGAAGATCCAGGGAGGCCTGGAGGGAGTGAAGGACGAGCTGAAGATGCTGATAGATGCCCTCAGTGTCTTGTCATGATGACGCCCCACTGTGCTGCCATCCCACTGCTGTCTGCTTCCTCTCCGCTGTGCTAAACAAGACCACTGTGTTCATCTCTCTCTCTCTCTCTGTGCTGTACCTCCAGTCTGATGCTGTCTCTGATGGGTTGTTGCTTGTTGTGGGACACCGTTCGGCTGACAAAGTTGCGACCGTTAGAAACCTCAACACGGCGAAGGGGACGTTTCCAAAGATGTTTGGCGCCTCGCTGGCTTTGGTTCTTGTGAAATGATGCTGCTTTACCCACTTGGCCATTGGCTTCCTGCTTTTAAAGCAAGTTTGTGTTGTTTAAGAAATATGTCAAAATTGTAACCAAATTCATAGGGAACTGTGATCATGAATGTATCAAAATCAAACTAAATGGATATGGTATAATTATTTTAGAAATGTAATCCTATAATAAAGTGTATATTGACATCTTGTTTGTTTTGTTTAGAAAAAAAAGAAGAAGTCTGCTGTAATACAGGCTTTATTTTCCAAATGTGAATCCAGTATCAATATTTGCTGATTTATTTGGTTTTATGTTGTTATGTGCAAACGATTTGAAAAAATGAATAATGAAATATTCTTCCCATGTTATATATTGTTGAAATGCTTCAGTATAAAAAGCCAAATAATAAAGAAATGCAAATCTAAAGGACTCTTGTTGTCATGTTTACAAGGTTTAGTTCCACAACTACAGTAATTATTATACTACGTATCATTTAGTGATAAACTTATTCTCTAAGGTCTAGACATGAATCACATAAGAATCATAATTTTAATTAGATTTGTCAGATTTAAAGATTAGACATAAATCTGCTATCACAAAAAAAATTGTTTCAACACACAGATTATTTGACTATTAACTCCGCATTTGCAGATTAGTTTGGTTTGAAGTTGTTTTTGTTTTGCAGTGTTTTATTAATATTCCACCCATGATAGGAAAAGTTAATTTACGCTTCAGTAAAAACGTCTGTAGAATATTGAATACCTACAAATTCAAATCACCATCAAAGTTTCAGTTCCAAAACTCAAAATGTTTTCTAAATCTATACGACACTATCAAATTCTCTAAGTTTGTAGTTTCCTCTGAGGTCTGACCAGAGAAGCAGAAATCACTCAGTCATCCTAATCATGATTTCATGATGCTCGACTACACGACAGTTCACACATGTCTGCCACAAGAGGGGGCACTGCTGCACTTTGTGTTGTCCTGATGTTCAAATCACAGCGGATTTTTATTGAGCTTATTAAAGGACTTAACCTTCTTAATTCTCTCCTCCTGCCTTGAATCACAGTGGGATGTTTTGCAATGCGACTGGATGCTAAAAAACAAGCTTATAGTGACAAATTGAGCTCATGGACAAGTGGAGAGGGGGAAAGAGCTTAAGAATAAACAGATTTATATCAAATACAGTAAGTTTTTTTTTTATAAAAACTAATTAATATGTCGTTTATCTTCAACATGCACATGGGACTTTATTGATTGAACTAAAATTCTTCAAATAAAAAAAAAAAGATGCCATGTTTGTTTGCAGATGAAAGATGAAAACTGGGGGACTTGCCCGGTCAGATCCCCGCGGCTGCTCACCCAGGAGGCTGTGAATCAGATCCTGGACCAGCAGTTCAATTACAAACCAGTGAACCTTCCTCCCAACCTGCAGAGAGCCGAGACAAACAAATGGAGGTGCGGCACCACTAGGTGTCAGTGTGAGTCTGAAGACGTGCTCAGCTCCTCACCTTCTGCAGGAGCACTCACTTACATAAAGGAGCAGCTTTATAACGAAACAAGAGAGAAGGTGCTTATATGTCAAATATGTTCTAGCTCTATGTATGCAAACTATTTATTTTTGGTCTAATACCGCTGTGCATGTAACATCTGGACGGTGCTTTGTTGAGAGAAACATCTGCAATGCTTGAGTAATGCATGGGTTTCTTTTTTTGTGTGTGTGTGGGGGGGGGGAGCTGCATCCATCCTGAACTGCCCCAGCGGTGACTTCACTCTGTGCACATCAGTCACTGCTGCATCATCTCTCCTCCCCCGCCCCACCGCTCCACGCCGCCTCCCCTCAGGTAGGACCACAGCCTCACTCATCATCCTCCACCCTCCTCCTCCTCCTCATCCAACCTCCTCCCCCTCCTCCTCCTCCCTGCTCTGTCACTCACTGTTTGACCCCGGTGACTTCATCCGCACCTGAGTCAGAGGGAGAAAAGCCGCAGACCTCGGGCCACGCACCCCGCCGCCGCTGCTGCCGCCTCATCTCCTCCTCTCCTCCTCCTCTTAAGCGTTCATCTTAATTACAGCAGGGCGGAGACATTGACATTTTTTTCTTTTTTGGAGTCTGAGGAATTGCGTCTATTCTTGCTCCCAGTCTGCGCACTGTGTGTAAACACTGTGATTGCAGGTTTGCGCCGCGCGTAAACGTGGAAAATACCTATGGAACCGGTCTGCGCGGTGGCAACTCTCTCTCTCCCCCTCTCTCCTTTTCTCTTTCTTGGGCTTTTTCTCCGTTTAAGCACTTTTCCATAAAACGTCTGTGGACCTTTTTCTTTTCCTTTTTTTTTTATTTTTTACCAGCCGTGAGGAGGAGGAGCAAGGGGGTGGGGTGTGGATGCGAGGGGCGTGTTTTGGTATATAACACTTCTCACTGAGAAGTTTTGCCTGTCGCCTTGTCTTTGGGACAGCCTGTCACACATCATCCCTATAGCCTCACCAACTGGGAAACTAACTCACCTGCAATCCCTGCAACCAAATACCCCTCCACCGCCACCATCACCACCGCCACCACGACCACCACCACCACAGCGCTGTCTTCCTCTTTTTCTTTATTTTTTTCAATTTTTATTTTGACTACTGCCATCTGACATGGAGACCCAGCAAAGACACGGACAGCACTCACTTTGCCACACCTGCCGGAGAGCGGAGAGCAGCCGACTGAAGGTAACCAGAGGGGGGGGAGGGGGGGGGAGGGGGGGCCTGTGCATGTAATCTAACAGACCTCTGGCACTGAGCTGGAGCTGCGGCTTCTTCAGCTCATGCATTGGTCGTTTTTTATTACATTTTTCTCTTTTTCTTTTGTGCACTGTGAGCAATGTGGCATATTCATTTGCATGCAACGGGGAGAAACTTCAGCGTGGAGACCAGGGGTGAGCTTTGCAACAGGTTCTGTGATAAGGACGATGAAGGGAGAAAGAAGGAGTTGAGGGGTGTTTTTTATTCTCCTTGTGTCTCTGCTCTTGGTTTTGGATGTTGCGGGGGGGGGGGGGGGGGACTCGCAGCAAACAGCTGGTCCTCTTGCCGGCGATAGGGGGCGGTGCAAGCAGGTCTGCAGGGTCAGTGAGCTCGCTACAGGGTGAGCAAGGGGGGGGAAGAATATATGCTGAGTCTGTCTTTTTCAGATAGTTAACTATCGAGCAGCCGGTCTTGCAACTTCTGCTGGGGGGGGAGTTGTGTAAGAGAGTGAAGCGCAGAGATACGCGTCTCCTTCAGTTTTTTCCTGCAGAATAAGCACTTCTCTCTCAGGAGCCACATGGTGACAACAGATAACTGTGGAGGTGAAAACTGCACATTTGGCACCGTGTGTTCCGTGCGGTGAGGCGCTTTACTTCCCGAGGTAGTGGGTCAATGCATGAGCCAGACACTTAAACCCCCTTGAAGTCGCACATCTTGCGCGCAAATGTGAGCGCGCAAAAAGAGTGGATCCTCTTACAGCTGTATCACTCCCAACATCTGGCTGTCATCTGAGAATTTCCTCACAGGCTTTCATGTGCACGACTCGTGGGAGTCGGCCCGGTTGCGTTTGTTTGAGCCGTTGTCTGTTCACGCTGAAAATGTTTGATTTGTCTCATGTCCTTGTGTTCTTGTTCTCGTGCAGGTCAAGAAGATGTCTTCGTCCAGTCGCGCGCTGCTGTTTGCACTGGCCCTGACGCTCTACGCGGTGGAAATGGCCTCGGCGGAGACGCTGTGTGGGGGAGAGCTGGTGGATGCGCTGCAGTTTGTCTGTGAAGACCGAGGCTTCTATTTCAGTAGGTTTCAAAAGCATTACACCATTTCTTTTACAACACGAGCTGCACGAATGTTGATTCTTTAGTTTTTTTCGTCCTCCTCTCTGTGGAGTCTTTCTGTTGTTCGTTAGCGCACATCTGTTTGGATAGCTGAGACTATCTCGCTCTTGTCTTCTGTGGCTGTGGTATGCGTGTATGGTGTTTTTCTTTCTCTCTCTCTCTCTCTCTCCCTCACACACACACACACACACACACAAACACACACACACACACACACACACTGAGTGGGAGACAGAAAGGAGAGTGAGAGGGAGATTATAGCCAGCTGTGAGTCTCCAAGACCTCGTCCAGGCCGCTCCTCTGCTGAGCGTGCGCATTCTGCCCCGCAGCCCGCACCTCTCATTGCATATGAAAGGCCGGCGAGCTGTGTGAAGGCACACACGACCCAGCGCGACACAATGGGCCGCTTGTTTACCAGTAAAGTAATAGCACCCCAAGAGGCATACCAGTCACCTCAGCACCAGTGTTCCCAGGCCAGGCGACCACACTGATGAGTAGCAGAGAGGGGGAGGAGGAGGGGAGAGGGAGAGAGGAGGGGAGGGAGGGGGGAGGGGGGGGGGGGTTGATGTCAGGTTAAGAGGAAAGATCATTAACATCAATTCTGATCATTGCTTCCATTGTGGCAATGATGGGAATAGCTGTAAAGCATTGTGTGAACGCATTGTGGTGGCTGCTAATCCTCCCAGTGGATAATCTGCTGTTTGCACAGAGTCCAGAGTTTGCCACAAACACAACTTCACCTCTGGTGTCGTCTCTGCAGCAGAAGAGACACTTCCCCCCCCCCCACCCTTTCCTCTTTTTTCTTCAAAATGATATTAGCCCACGTCCCACCCTCGGCTGTCTCGCCTTTGTGAGACAGGCGGGCTTCTTTGTGCGCCGCTTGCCACAGAAGCTTCTCTCCCAATCAGAAAGATCATTATCCAATTTGGGCCAACATAGATGTGCCTCCCCCTTCCCCTTCCTCCTCCACCTCCTCGCTTTGCCTTCTCCTCCCCCTGGGTCACCCTCTCTTTCCTCTCTCATGTTCCTCTTCCTTCAATCAAATCTAGCCTCCCCTCTCATGAGATTTCTCCAACATTGTGTGTGGGGAGCGGGACTTCAAACAAGGCCTGTATTGATTGCGGAGAGTGTTCCCCTGTGCAACATGCTAACCATCCGGCCCTCACCTTGTTCTCTACCTTTTCCTCTCATGCCTCTTCTCTCCCCCTTTTGTTTTGTATTCTTCCCCTCTGTTTTGACCCTCTCTCCATGCTGATCCCTGTTTTCTCTCTACCTCGCTGCCCCTCCTCTCCTCGCTCCCTCCTCATCCTCTTTATCTCTGCTGACTTGATAAAGGACAAGGTCACAGAAGAGTTTCCATTTTACGTATTTGCTCACCCAAAGGTCTGTCTGAGAGCTTAGCGGGCTCTGTCACACTCTCTCAGTGTCCACAGCTCAGGGTGTTTACTTGTGTATTCACTCATTAAAGGACTTCCAGATAGCCTTAATCAGATTATCCTCTACAAACAAAAAGATTTGTTGCTGTTGGTCATAGATTTCCTTTTATCCTCTTTGCCCCCGTGGACTGCTATGTTTGTTGAAGTAATCCTGCAAAAACAACCTAGATTCATTACTGATGCCAGTGTTGTGTGCTCAGGCCTTAACCTCACTCTGCTCACCGCCTGTCCCTCTCTGCGTTTCTCCTCAGGTAGGCCAACCAGCAGGGGCGGCAACCGGCGCCCCCAGAACCGTGGGATCGTAGAGGAATGTTGTTTCCGTAGCTGTGACCTCAAACTGCTGGAGCAGTACTGTGCCAAACCCGCCAAGTCCGAAAGGGACGTGTCGGCCACCTCTCTACAGGTCATACCCGTGATGCCCGCACTAAAACAGGTACATCTCATCAACAACAGCAACACACCAGTATGGGAAACAATGCTCAGTCAGTCCATATCTGACCTCCCATCTCCTGTGCCTCTATTCACCTCTGAGCCTTGCCCCCATGTCACTGACACAGAGTACAGACTGAAACCCACGCAAGGACAGGTTTATCATGTTAAATGGTCACTAGTAAGCAGTTACCTTCCATGCAAAGTGCTGATCATCGTGGAAAACAGTCCCGGAGACAGTCACAGCACATTAGAGACAGGAAAAGGCAGAGTCATTCTCAGAGACCGGAGTGCGTGCGTGCGTGAGTGCGTGCATGTGTGAGAGAAAAAGAAAAACCTGTTAGATGGTGAAGACTGTTGGTCCGGAACATAACAGTGTGTTCTGTGAGTGTGTGATTATTAGTCACGGAACAGCAAGCTCCCCCGAAACTGGCGTGCGTTTTGATCCTTGCGGTCAAAAAAACCTGAGCTGGCCAGCAGAGGTCGTCTGAAATATGTCACAAACATGAAGAAGGCGATCGTCAAAGCGTTTCAGGGCCTTTCACAAGACTGAGCCGAAGGCTGGTCACAAGACTGAGCTGTGGCTGCTTTCCAGACCTCTTAAAAAGTCCCTCAGCCTTTCTCTCGGACCAGAAGAGAAGGACGTTTGTAGTGTTTCTGCTTCGACTTTTTAGAAAATCAGTGTCCGTGGCGTGAGATTGCTTGTGATGTAAATAAAAAAGAAAAACTGGATGAATATGACAAACGAAGAAGCAAAGCAATGGACCTTCTGTCCGAAATGCGATAAAGAGGCTGCGAGGGAATTAGTTGGGACATGTCCCTAGTTTGTCTGGGCAGGGAGAGTTGATGGGTACAGGCTGCTCCGAGGGCCAGCTGTGTTTAGCCTATTGAGCAGGCCTGAAGTGAATGAAGGGGGATAAACACTCTTCAAGTGGCAGGACCAAAACAAGCCATTCACATGGAGCACTTGCTACTCGCGCATAAATTCTAGCTGCGCTGCCACCACTCCCACTGTGTCTCCGTCTGCGGTGGCCAGCACAACACCTCGTGTTGTTCAGACGACTTTCCTGTGCAAGAATAGAGGGTTTGAGATGACAATGTGTTGATTGGTTGGGTCGGCGGAGGTTAGTCAGTTCGGCGGGTCGTTGGGTGAAACGACGACGTGCTCCTCATATGTATATGAGGCGAGTGACCGCCCTTCCTTTTGACAGTATGCTAAAGAGGCTGAGCTAAGCACTTGTTGACAGCTTCTCTCAGTCAAGGAAACCAAAACAAGGGCAAGTCAGAGGCGAGGCGAGTCTGTTATGACGCTCGGCGCTATAAGAATGACATTTGATTTCCATTGGAGCGGCCCAACAATGACCAAATCTTTTCAGAAAGTAAACAAAGCTTTTCCTCCATTGTAATAACTTCTCGCACCGCATCTTATCAACCCTAATGAACTGACATCCTCTTTTCCCCTTTTTCCTCTATTTTTCGCCCGGCACGCCACAATAGGAAGCCCCAAGGAAGCAGCATGTGACCGTCAAGTATTCCAAATACGAGGTGTGGCAGAGGAAGGCGGCCCAGCGGCTCCGGAGGGGTGTCCCCGCCATCCTGAGGGCCAAAAAGTTTCGGAGGCAGGCGGACAAGATCAAAGCACAGGAGCAGGCAGTCTTCCACCGGCCCCTGATCAGCCTGCCCAGCAAACTGCCGCCCGTCTTGCTCGCCACGGACAACTATGTCAACCACAAATGAGCCCGCCGCCAGCCCTTTGCACAGACAAGAGTTTGGAGGGAGAAAAAAAAGACTAGGGGATTATAGCTTTGTCTCTGACGTCATTTCTGTGGCAGTCCTCTCTGACCTCCCCTGCCCTGTCCGAGCCCACCAATCCCTCCCCCTGCTCTCATCCACTACTTCTTGACCCTCTGGCCCTTTTCTATTGCCCCCGTCAAACCCACCCACCCACCCTCCTCCGGCACACAAACATGCCTTCACATTCTTCCTGTCTGAAGTCTTTCGCTCCCTCTCTTTCAGTCACTGACACAAAAGGCACAAACACAAATGATGAACAAAAAGTTAACAATTCGGCTGAATGCAATTCAGGTGGATCCTTAAGCAAAAGAGAAAAGGGAAGGGAGAAAAGAAGATGAAAGAGATCCGCGGTTCGCAAGTGTCAAGAGGACACCCAGCGGAATGTTTTTTTGTCCCTGCGGAAGACAACTGAAAGTGAAGAGCAGCTTGCATGAAAGAATCCATTCCACATCATTTTTCCTGAGGCAAAAAGAAAATCTCTGTTAGTTCTTTTTCTTATTAGTTTGCACCTCTACCTATAAAGGGACTTCCACACTGTAAGGAATTATTTTGTAAAATTAGATTCCTGTTCCAGCACCTTTTGATCACAAACAAAAAGCAGAAAAGAGTCTGCAAAATTGCACATTGCCACGGATTACGTCAAAGTAAAGAAAAAAATGGCACTATTTTTTTATGAACAATGAACGTGTAGCTTAAAAAAATGTCATGGTGCTAGCTTTGGGAATGGACTCAAAGAAGAGGTTGAAAAGCACGTTTTTTTTTTTTCTTTGAATGAATATTAAAACTTTCCGTTTTAAGGAAAGTGTGACTTTTAAAAAAACGGAAAATAAAGGATCTGGGGGCGCTCCTGGCAGTGGCAATGTCAAGGGGGAAGTGTCACTGAGAAAAGATATGGGCTGTGTCGGCGTCTGGGCTCGCAGCGAGTGCTAGCGGCTGCTCATCACTAGCTTGCCAACATTAGCGGCAAGAGGGACCTGAGACCCGGTCCCCGTTTCCTCCCGTCCCTCTGAGGCTGCCGGACACAGGGAGCAGCGTGGGGACACATATGGGACACCGTGGACCGACTGGATTGGGACAGTACTTCAGTTCTGGGACAGTACTTCCTGTTCGCCATGGCTTTGCAGACTGCTCTGACAGGAAGTATCATGGCATGGACAAAGAGCGAGTGGGATAATGATGATTATATTTTATTTTGTCTTTTTTTTTTTTCTGTTTTCTTTTCACATCAATGTTTGAATGAAAAAAAAGGAAAACCCCGTCAGTTTTTGGTACCGTGACATTCCTGTTTTTGCAAGTTAGGCATTTATTTTTTTCTGTTTCCATGGTAATTATTATGATGTTATTTTACAGTTCTAAAGAAAGGCACAAAATTTCAATTCAAAGGGAAAAAAACAGCAATAATGTCAACTAACATTTTATTTTGTATTGTATATCAGTAGTATTCACATGCTTTTGCCTGAAAACAAATACTTGAATATATATATATATATATAAACATCTATGTATATATATGGATATATACATACTGTATATATCCATATATATAAATATAGATATATAATTAGTTTCCAGGGACGTTGTGTTATTTTCCTTTAGTCTGAGCTGTATCTTGCGTAATGAGCCGCCAAGCTTTTTTGTTTGTTTGTTGAAATACAAATAAGGGCACTGTATAAAGGCATTATTTATTTTATTATAAAATATATTTGAAAAATTGGTCCAAATAATATACGTAGCACTGATGCTCAACTGACGGATTTATTTTGTATGATCTCTGTTTTCCAATTGGAGTTGTAAGGCTTTTTTGTAGATGCTTTGTACCAAAAATAATGTCTCTTTTTTTTTTTTTCCTTTTTTTTGTTTTCCATAGTTACTATAAATTAATATTTTAACAGCAGCATAGCCTGGATTGCTTAGGCATCTTATGTCACAGAAATAGGCACATACTCTGAATACGTTGGGTCGGCATGGATTTCCAGAAGCCTGTCAGGGTCGTCTGTGAAAAAGGAAAGCATCGATGAGTGATTTTATCATTGGAAAAAAAAATAACTGTTCAACATTGATTGTACTCAAACCCACTATGTTTTTGTTTTTGTTTTTTTAAAGCCACTTTAGTATTGATGGCGGGGAGAATGATCAGTCCTTCATTAAATCATGTCTTTGTAATTATGCATGGTGTCCTATGGTCTTCTAAGGAGCATCTTGCGTGTGTGCCAGTGCCACGGCCGCGTGTTGGTTTGGGTCATGGGGCCGTAAATGTCCAGTCAGCTGCAGAGTAGAGTTAGGGGTTCAGCTTACATGTGACTCGCACGTGTCCATGCCCTAATTGGGGGGAATGATGTCGTTAGCGTGACGTTAGCAGCCATCAGAGGTCAACTAAAGGTCATTGTCTAATCAGGAGATCTTATCGTCTATCAATCTGTCCCTCTTCTCTCTATCTATCTATCTTCTGTCTACCTGTCCGTGTGTCCGTCTACCTCTATCTATCTGTCCTTCACCTATCTTATATATGTCTTTTACAAATCTTACATCTATCCTTTCTCCTCTCCTCTGTTTGTAGAAGACAATGTCCCCGATCGTACACCATCAGTATGTATGTGTGTCTGCGGTGGTGGAGCCGTCGTGCGTTTTGATGAAGGGCTAACATGCTGAACCATTTGTGAAGCACTCAGGAACAAAAAACACAATCTACGCTCTCCGAGGGAGAAGTGGAGTTAGTCTCCGAGTGTCTAAGTAATATCGAGCTGTGGAAAGGCAGCTGAGGTTGTCACCTGTTACCTGGCCACAATGATACAGCTCTCTGCAACTAACCACTGAAGCCCATGTCAGAAACAAGGTCATCCTGTGCCACATCATAGTCTCCTCCTCCGTTGTGTCATGCGTCACCCCACGAGATGGAGACTTAATGGATACTCGCCATCCTGCGGTGAAGAGTCAACCCAATACTTTCTATCTTCCTTCTGTCAGAGAGATCTCAATTATCAAGGCTACGTCCTGTCTCTAATTATATTCTACTTCAGTTGTGCAACAAAGCAGGCAGTGCAATTATTATTGTTATTATTATTGATATTATTATTATATTTTCTATTTTATTCTATATTTTCCTGCTAGGACTGCATTCATTCACTATTGTAATGTTCAAACAGGCTACTCTAGTGTTCTTATGAATGGCGTGAAAGACAACCACTTCTTTTCGCTGAATATGAAGAGATACATTGCCGAGCAATGGCAACTTTTTCTGTGTCAGTAGCTCACTCAGCCTGTGTGTATTTTATTGATTTAACCTCTGCACGCTAGAACGTCCGAAATGCACAATTCATGTACTTTCATTTTTAATATCAATAAAAAAAAACATTTTATCAAACGTACAACGTCTAAAAGATTTACTGCTTTGTTCAGTGTATCTGCCTGTCCTGGATGTGTGTTAACACTGCTCGGTGTGTGTTGAGCTCCAGGGCCACTTTTGAAATCTTTTTATATAAATTAAACCGTATGTACCCTGTAAATGATTTATTACATCTTAAGGCCTTGCAAAGAATCTCCAGCTGCTTTTAGCACCCTCTCTCTTCCTCTCAACCACCCACCATCCCCCTCCCTCCCTCCCTACCCTCTCCTTTTCTCTCCCTATCTCTCCGCCTGCCTCCACGTCCGTCTGTCTGTCTGTCTGTCTCTCTCTCTCCTGCTCCATGATTGTGCAAATAGTGCCAAAGTGGAAATCAGCACTCACAGAGTGGCAAGCCGGGCTGCCCGCAACTCCTCAGTCCTTCCTCTGCTGCATGCCACACTAAACCTGACCTGTTCTCACTGCCTCCGACACACCCATCCCAACATCCATCCCTCCATCCTCCAGCGGCTTGCTAACTACTGGAGCAGGCTGCACCTCAGCGGCTAAGTATAGTAACCAGCATGTCTCAAATTATCACATGCATGTTGCTGAAAATGGCACGACCTTTCATTGTTGACGTGCATGCACACACCCACCCTTGGGATGTCTGTCGAGGGGCAGATTGAGAGTATATTTGTTCCCAGATGGGAACTGTTTTAGACACTGAGGTTATCTTGGTGCAGCGCAGTATGAGAGAGGCAGAAATCTCCCTTTTTTCTCTGGCTGCAGCGTAAAGTCCTGCCTCACAGTGATGTGTTACCCATGTGTTGCTTCTGGGAAAAAGTGAAGGATCTGCTCAGCTATCATTGCAGAGGAGCTTGTGTTCTGGGTTTTATGGTCATAAATCACTCAATTAAATCCCCTCTGCCTGTTCTCATGAAACCTCATTGCCCCACTGAGGAGTCCACCTTCCTGCAAAGAGGGAGGAACTCAGCTGGAAGTGCACGCTGTCAAAAATAGTTTAATCTCTTGAAAGATGGCTAGAGGCTGCACAAGCTCACACACAATCATGCACATACTGAACTTGCGTGCAAACACATGCAGATGTTCACATATTTTCTCTCTCGGCAAGTGAGTCCTGCAGCATTACTCAATTCCCTGTATTGATTCATGCATTATGAGTGCAGTGTTACTCATTCCCATTACAACACTTTATTCTCACACTTTCTTTAACCTTACGGCAGGTGTGTGTGTGTGTGTATGTGTGTGCGTGCGTGTGTGTGTGTGTGCGTGTGTGTGTGTGCGTGTGTGTGTGTGTGCGTGTGTGTACCCGCCCTGGGACTCTCCTGTTCCCTGCAGGTGTTTAGACAGAGTGGGAGTCTTTCGAGCTCGGAGATGAGAACAGGGACTCTCAGGTCCTCAGGGCTCGTCACGTCACCGCTGTGCCTGGCAGGGCAGCATCTGGCACAGCATAAGTCAACCAAAACAAGCTAAACTGGGCCAGAGTGAGCCAAGACACACACTTGTTTTCATGACCGTTGAGTTTGATGGTTGTGTTGGTTTGATCTTATTAAGATCGTTAGAGCTGATACTTCAGCGGTGTGGGAGTTTAGTGTAGATAGACTGAGGGAAATAACAATGTCATTTATTATATTAAATATTTATTTCTGCCAAAACATCCGCAGCGCTGAACGGTGTAAAAGGCTGGGAGGGATTTGTCTCGCGTCCAAGGTATGCGTGTAGTTTGGGAAGGTGCAGTTTAACTTGTTGTCCAATTTAAATTTACTTGTGCGTCTAAATCCGGAGCTGAGACTTGAAATCCCTGTAACATTATCCTAAATAAGTAAACAATAGAAAGGAACGCAAGAAATGCCACCTCAACCTAAACTGGTGTAGCCAAATAAACCATAAACCCCAAAGCCGTGCATCTATCCCCATCAGAGAGGCCTCCTGAACTGTGGAGCGGAGTGTAGATGTGGGTGGCACAACTCTCCCAGGCCTGACATTGGAAACTGCCAAAGAGCACACTAGAGTTAGTTGTGGTTGGCCGGATGCACGGGATGCATGTAAGGCCAGGCCAACTATTGAGGCACAGGGTTTGGCAAGCCACGACCATCACAGCCCAGCGTGGCCACACAGGCCAATTAAGACAGGCCTTCTCCTCTCCTTCTTCTCCTCCCCTCTTCTGTCTCTCTTTCATCTCTCGCTCTCTCTTTATCTCTCACTTTCTCTCTTGTACTCCCTCTCTCTTTCTCCCGATCCTCACAAAGCGTGCTCACACATTCCTCCTCTCCCACTTTTCCTCCCTAATTGCCATGGACTGAAAAGAGGGATGGAGAGAGGGGAATGAGATTGAGAGAAAGAGACAGAGAGAGGGAGAATCGGAGGGAAAGGGGGTCATACCACAAAACATCTATGGCCAGAACAAACTGTACTGGCCCCTTGAAATAGTCAAAACTCTTATGTGTGGTGTTTATGGCCTCGAGCATCCACCTCTCCGTCTCTCGTTAATCACACAGAAACACAACTGTTTGGCTAATTTCCCCAAAGAGCGAAATTCCATAATGCAAAACATAATTCAATCTACATCCTTGCATGGACTCTGAGGTGGTTACGGCAGAGCCAGAGTATAAAGAGGTGATTGTGTTTCTTCAGCGCCCCACAAAACTATCTAATTGTTGATTCCTAATCAACCAGGAGCTGCGAGGAGGCTTTTCTAATTATGTAACCGTAGATTCTGACATATGAACAATGAAGCGAAAGTGTTAGTGGCTTTTCTGCAAAGTGAAACTATGCGCGGAGAGGAACAGAGGGTCGGATGTGTTGAATTTTGCTCCTGAACAAGTCGGTTTGCTCACGTTGTTTACATGTCGTCGTAATCCTGATTTTTGGGGGATATTATTCTCTTTAAAAAACAGTCTGACCTAAGTTCTAACGTGTAAATTACACCGTTTGAATTCAAGAGTATGTGGACGAGACAAAAACAAACTATTTCAGCGCACAAAAACAACTGCACAATAGTCGGTGTTTGTTTTTGGTTGATGGCTGACCGTCTCCCTGCAGCCCACTCACCCACTAAACATAGAGCGCTTCGGACGCTACCTTTGTAGAGCATCGCAATTTTGAGGATTCTGGTGCCTTTGTCAACACAGCAGTGAAAAGGTCAGAGAAACAGCAGGAGAAATGAGGATGTGACAAAATGTGTGGGGTAGACTCGTTTTCTGCAGGACCAGAACATGGGAAATGAGGTGGTTAAGCCATACAAAAATCATAACAAAGGGGGAAGTGGTTTCCAGTGTGGTGACTGGGTCACTCCATGACAATTTCCTCTTACTGGAAAACAAGGGGGTCACAGCTTCACACTGAAATATACTCTGTGTGTGGTGCGCAGACCGCCGGGGCTATACTTACTCACGGGGGTCAAAAGTTACACTCTGTCGTCGCTCACTTTTTTAAACGTTTAAAACTATTTGTGTCTTTCGTACAAGCAGCCGATTAAAAACATCAGTGCTCTCCGTCTCCATTATTATCTGCAGCGGTGACCTCCATCACTTTCGGCTTTCCTGAAAGACTCGTGGATTTGTTAAAGGCTAAATTTAATTGGAGGTGTTGCAGGAAGAGTGAAGTGGGTGGCAGTAAATGTTTAAAAGCAAAACGCTGCACTTAATTAAACAAGGAGGTCAGCATCTTGTAACGTTTAAGGTTTCGCAGTTTTTAACTTTAACATTATCCAGGTGGGTCCTTACTCCACTCTCTCAGGGAATTCATCATTGTTGCACGTCAGTGTCACTATGTGGAGGTCACTGGGGCACTACCTGGTACCACACACACACGCACACACACACACACACACTCTCACACACACACACACACACTCTCACACACACACACACACGTACGCACGGCCTTTCTGCCATGATCCATTAGGCAAGGGGAGGCAAGAAAAGCAAAGGAAGCAAACGTGCCGCAGTTAAACTGATTCCGCTGCAAACACACACTTTATTGTTTGGTGAGAAACTAAAAAAAGAATTGAAACTTTAAGGATCAAGGCAGACAATCAGTTATGCCGGCACTTGTGGTGTTGCAGGCAGAATAAAGCCGGCTGCACAATAACCAGGGACACTCCCCTCTATGTTTGAACAACATATAATTACAGATCAGGATAGGAGAGCCCATTCTAAGGGGAAAATAGCAATCTCTCTTAATTACAAGGCAGGCCATGATCCATACCTATCCGTCACTTCAAATAACTCTGTTGGATGACTCTGTTGGAGTGGCTGGCAATATTTCGGTATAAGTGGAGATGAACAACAGGCAGCGCTGAGAGAACTAACAGCAAAAACTGAAGTCAGCACTAAAATCATCTGGCACGTTTCTATCCACAACAGGATTTCGATGATTTTTGCAATCTTTTAAATCTCACACTTAAAAAAAAAAAAGAACACTTGATTGATATAGGAGAGAAAAGAAGGAGCCGTGAGGATCACTTGCACCAACCCCGGCTCGTTGTTCCATTTTTAGAAAAACCATACACACATCCCTGTGGATGTTATTATGTGCCTTTGACTGACAAGTGTTGAGTTCGACTTTTATGCAACAGTTGAGTTAGTGCCAGCGTGTGTGTCCAGCTGTCATGATCCCACACACACATAAACAGGCCCCAGTCTCCAGTGAACGGTGTGAGCATGTGCAGCTTTGTCGGAGGTTCCTCGCTCCCTGACTGCATTCTGGTTATCTTCCCCACATTAACCAGATAAGCTCCATGTCTTTGGCCCATGCCAGGGCCCAAGGGTTACAGGGTTTATTCCTGCTATTGCTCCCGGTCTCCTCCTCCCCTTGACCTTTTTTCCTCCTTGTTATTCTGCAACTGCTGTTTTCTGCGTTGTAAAGATTTCTGTCAGATTCAGAAGCTGGTATTGTGTGCAAACCCCCACGGCTCATTAAACAATTAATATCTGATAATGAATGAATAAAATCCTCTTGACATTTCCCCTGTGAAAAAAAAAAAAAAGTATATCAGCTCCCCCCCCCTCCCCCGCCCCCCCCTGAAAGCGTGCTCTTCTCCTAAGAATGACAGACATTTCAGATATTGCTGTAGCCCATGCACAGACACTGGCAGACAAAAAAAAACACACACAGACAGAAAAAGTGTGAATATTTGTGAGGACATTGCTTGAGAAGGACGTTGCAGCCGTGCCATTTGGCTGCTGCAAACTATTGTCCTTTGAGACCATGGAAGCTGGCATCGGCTGTTTGTGTCTACTGTGCCATCCCCCTGTCCGAGACTGTCAATTTCATTCTCATGCTTCAGTAATGCGGATGGGAAGACGTCCAAAAATGCCACAACTGAGAGACTATGTATGTAGAATGTGTGTGTGTGAGCGTGACTGTGTGTGTGTGTGTGTGAGAGCGTGCACTTTAACATAATGGATGCCACACACAAGTGGCGACAACGTTTTTCTCTGTGAAAACCTCACACAGATAATCAGATGTACACAAACACAAACAAACAAGCAGGCACAAACAAACATATATGAAAGTGCATATGCGTACATTGACGTGTGACACATGTGACACAATGCACACTCTTATATCAAAACACACACACTTGCGTTCGCGGAGCCCTGCTAATGATGGGTGGCAGTATGATGTTTGTGTGTGTTCCAAAAGAATTGGCATTACTACTTGGGCTAAATCAGCAGCCAACAGCAGCAGGCTATTAACAAAACTGTTTCTTTGTTTGCTTTTTTTCCTGTTTTTTTTCTTGAGAGGCGCCAAGCAATTAATGGTCTGCCTATGGGAGACCAGTAAACTGTGCCACAGTGGGGAACATATGCACAGTGATGCAAGACATGATGGAAAAGAAAAGATGATAATATGACTGGAGGGAATTCATCGTTCGGATCTTCAAGACGAGACGGATCAAAGAAAAATGGTCTGTGGCCGTCCTGGAGTTCAAAGTCTACAGGCAAGTTCAGGGATGAGATGTGTGTGTGTGTGTGTGTGTGTGTGTGTGTGTGTGTGTGTGTGTGTGTGTGTATGGTGTGAGGAAGGTTAACCATGTTGAATATATCCCCCTCAATCCATGGTAGAAAAAGTGGAGCAACTTGTGGAGCAAACAGTTTGTTGCTTGTTGTCTCCACCAGGTCTTTCTATAGGAAAAGAGCAATTTGTTATCGTTTTTTTTTCTTCTCACTGGTGCAACACAATTTTTACAAGCGTGAAATGACGGGAAGGAAAACGTGGACGACAAGTTACGTGATAAAACCTCAGCGTTCAAATGTAAACAACTTCTGTGGAGGAGCGTTTATCTGCTGTTATATTGTACCACTTAAACAAAGCTGATAAGCAGTATAGATTAACGGGAAGGGGGGGGGCAACAAATCTTTATGAAAAAGGCTCTTTGAATAAACACTTCCTGTTACTTTTTAAATTTTGTATATAATAATGTTAGAATTTTCTCTTATTGAATAAGTCAAATGCAGTTTTTAGTTGTGCTGCTGCAGTTTGAGTTTGATTTCCTCTTGTTTCACTTTTCGTTCAGATTTTGTTCCTCTTGTGTGTGTGTGTGTGTTGTTTCTCTGCTTGTGTGTGCAGCCTGCCCACACCGCATGCAGCAGTCAGTGCTAAAGGTGATCGGCAGCTGCCAGTGACCTCACTGGACACCGGTCCACAGTTTGATATTCACCCCCCCCGCTCTACCCAGTGGTACGATAATTTAAATTTATCGGATATGACGGAGCCATAAAAATAAAGGGAGATAATGATGTGGATTTATGACCCCGGGGCTGGCTCTGAGGAAACTGGCTCATCTGATTATTAAATAACTTTCCATGTTTTGACACTGACACTGACACTGGAGAGAGATCTCCATGCAGTGCGTGCAGCGTTCGGCCGACCAGAGGAAAGAAACGTGTGAGAATTCAAACAAACACAACATCAAACCATATACTCTCAGTGTCCTGTCACAGCCCTATCATCTCTGCAGTGTCAACTTCTCATTAACCAAGGAGAACAGGCGTTGGTGTGCCAGGGACTGAGCGGTCGCAGGCAGAGATGTGCCATAAAGCAGAAATAAGGCTGCAAACAAATTGCGTTTGTTTTTATTGTCAATTAACACCGAGCGTTGTGTGTCTTTTCCCGTCCCTCAATAAAAGCAGATGCTTTCTGGGGTTTAAAAGACCCTGAGAGACAACAGCTGCGGTTTAACCATAACAAGAAGTTTTTTTTTTCTACTTGAAAATTAGCTGCTAATCCACGGTTTGGCTCCCGGTTTACATCTTCGTCTAATTCCCATGTGCGATGTTTGCGTATTCCTGAAAAGCGTGTCTGTGCATATGTGTTCACGACCAAAGTTTTTTTTTCTTTTTTTTTTCTATTTGTGTGTTAAGTGTGTTTGTGAGGTGGTGGTTGTGACAGGTAACCAGGAATTATCCGGTGGCTTGCTCCCCAGACAGACTGTGTGCGTACGCAGTGTGCCAGGCCAGTAATTGTGGGCTCAGAGGGAGAGAGGCTACATGTTAGCCGTATCATTACAATTAAAGCGAGAGTTAGCTCGCCGTCTGAGGCCATGGTCAAACGGGGAGATGCTCGTCCAGACAAACTGCTGCTTGCAGACCTCCTGTTTGTCCCACGTGTGCCTGTGTGAATCAACTGCTGCCTGGTAGCAATTACCGCCGGTCCATCACTGCAAATAACAATTTGTCTTCATTTGACCGCCACGGTGAAACTAATTCTGTTTTTCTTACCTTTTTTTTAATGAAAGGTTGTGCTGATTCGCTCAGACCTCCCTCACCCTCTCTCTCGCTCTCTCTGTTTCTCTCTCTCTCTCTCTCTCTCTCGTGCAGCACCGTGCTGTGTGTTAATTAATAATGTCGGGTTATTAGCCCTGTAGGTTTGACCACCTGCAGCCCCTCGGTCCAACAGCTCAGCTCCGAGCGCTCGCAGCCGACTGTGGGTTTCAGTGTTTGCCTGTACCTGAACATGAAGTCTGGATAAACACCTGTTTCTGCTCCGACAGCTGCTCGGCTGTGACTGCAGCACTGAGAGAGATGGATTTATGTTTCTTTGTTTATTAGCCAGCAGTAATACAAAAACAACTCAAATTTCCTGGAAAGGTTCTGGGTATGGGGCACGACCCGAGGAAGAACTCATTTAATTTGGCGCAGACCGGGATCAGGGGGTTGATCCAGGAGTTTTTCTCCCCCTTTTTTTTTAAACATTGTGAGATTGTGAGCCTCATATTTATGAGTGTGTTCAATTTGGAGCAGATCCAAATAACAATCTGGATCTATGTGGTTCCATAAGGGATTTAATAGGTCTTGTTCATCCTCTGTCTTAAGCCCCAATGAGATCACATACCCTTTATGTAAAGGAAGTCTGTCCAAGATGACAGCAAAACAAAATTGACAAGACAACATGAAATAGGACAAATGATTTATTTTATTAACATTCTACTGATGTTTATTGCTGCTGTAACACGATTGAGTTTGTGATTCTACCTGAAATAACAGATTTACAAATTCACACCACTTACATTTTTTTGTTTCAGGAGATTTTAGTGAAAGTCTTTCTTTCCCATCTCTCCTTTTATTCAGCAACAAACATAAAAGTTAGAAGGGGGAAGATCAGGCTCCTCAAAATATGCCAAAAATTCTCATTTCACAACCAAAGCTCTGGAGCCTCACGTAGTATTTGTTTCTTTTGTTTTTTCTAATAATTGCACAGTTCATTCTGGCTGTTTGTGTGTTCTTCACAAGTCCGGAGGGCGACAGGGTTCTCGCCATGCGCTGGCAAAACCAAACAACAGAGCCGGACAACAGACACAAGTTCTTCCTGTGAAAATAGTGGCAGTTGCCAAACCAAACACCGCTCTGGATCCAGAGTTGTTGTCGGGGATTTGCCAGCAGATGCTCTTGAAGGAAATTGTGCAGCAGAGGGGACAGGGATGACGCCACAGTGCCTGTTTTCCCCTTAAAGCCCGCCCACCCCTCCCTCCCCTCCCTCCCAACCTGTCCCAGTCCACATTCCAGAGGTCTCACCTGCACATCCGAGCCCCCCACCCCCCAGAGGGAGACCCCCGGAGGGTCCCGGGTTCCTGGGCTCTCCAGCAGTCTGATAATAAGGGATTGATGTGGCTGCCAGCTCAACTCTCACATGAAGGTTTTTGTGGAGTAGGGGGAGGGGCGAGGCGGACAGCAGCAGAAAAACATTGAGATTAAAGAGCACAATAACACTTTTTTAATCACTCACTACGTTCACGTGTGAAAACGAGCCTGGCGAGATCCAAAGACTCACAGAAACAACACCTAAAGACCTAAAACACAAAGGGGAGGGGGGGGGGGTATTGTTTCTTGTCCAACCTTTTGCCTGATTGTGCCTCCTCCTCCTCCTCCTCTTCCTCTACAAATGAGATATAGAAAGGAAATCATGACTTTATACATCATCAGTTTTGTGCTTTCTCAAAGTCTCAAGGACATTTTTTATATACAGTCTGAGCTCAGCAGCTAAAATTCCAATGATAAAGACGAGTAGTGACATCGCACGTATAGAATCAACGGACATGAAGGAGGCCATCAGAGAGGAATGGAAAGAATTTTTGATTCATTTTTGACTTTATTAATAGCACATGGCAAAGAAGTAGTGTGCCGGACTGTGTGTGTGTGTGTGTGTGTGTGTGTGTGTGTGTGTGTATGTGTGTGTGTGTGTGTGTGTGTGTGCATGTGCATGTTGAGCCGACAACAGGTGCCAAACATAACAGGGGAAACGAGAAAAACACGATGGGGTTAGCTCACAGCCGGGCTTCCCGCTAACGCAGAGTCACAAACAAAAAATGGGGCGGTGCGTACGTTTGAGCGAGACCGTGCGATTTTGTGACTACGTGTGATCTTATGTGTGTGTGTGTTTGTTTGATAGATAGCGTGTCTGAGAGGATGCACATGTGGTTGTGTGTGTGTGTGTGTGTGTGTGTGTGTGTTGTGTGTGTGTGTGTGTGTGTCTGCAGCTGTACGTGTACAATGAGCAATAACAGTATGGGGAAATGAATGAGGTATGTGTAATGGCTGGCTGCTCTGCTATGTTCATTAGGCTACAGAGTGTGTTGATGTGTGTGTGTGTGTGTGTGTGTGTGTGTGTGTGTGTGTGTGTGTGTGTGTGTGTGTGTGCGTGTGTCTGTGTGCTGGGGTGTGTTTGCTTTGCTCAAACCCAAATTCCTGGGAAACAGTAGGAGGTATATGGAGAGTGTTCCCTGCGCAGCTTTTGAGGTTTGGTTGTCAATATTGTCGGCGCAACATCCCCGGCAGTAACACGGGAGACAGATGCTGACAGTGCAGCAGGATTACCCTACATTTGTTTGGCCACATCCACCCATAGATCATATTTCTTATTTCCCTGCTGCCTCGGTGGAGAGTTACATCAATTTTTTGGGGGGCCTTGCATGTTGCAAAGGTTTTTTCAGAGAGGTATTACTTAAACATCCACTTGGCCATATCTCTTAAACTGTATTTTTAACATGTGTATCACACGTCTCTCGTTAAATACACGTGTACAAGCACATGTTGCACATAAGCACCTGCTGTGTAACGTCCCTAGCTGCACTGCTCACTTAACGTTTATTTATTTCACTGATTGCTGTGTCCCAACACCTCTTTCTCATTGTGTGTAGACATCACAATAGAGTCACTGGATTGTACATAATGTTAAATGTTTATTTATCCCTGCTCAGTGTCTTCCTTTCTTGGCTCTATGTCCACATGTGTCTCTCTGCATTCACCTCCACCATTAGCTCTAACAGTGTCTATTTGTTCTTACAGCAGGATTATGCAAAAGCTACTATTCCGATTCTTTGGAAACTTGGTTGAAGGAAGGGACATGGTCCGGAGAGAACCTGTTAAATCTTGGCAAAGGAGTGGTTCCAGGAATATTATACTTTCTTTAACATTGCCATTTTTAAATTTGTTACTGATTTACAAGGGAATAATGTTTGAATCTTCTTGGAGAAAAATATACTAAGGAGAAATCTGGATCCGTTGAATTTAAATTCCTAGAGGGGCTGTAGGGCCTTGATAGAGGTGCGCGCTCTACTGAATGCCAAAAGTGGAGATCCCATATGCACAAACATACTTGTACAATAAAGCTAAACATGTCCCTTCAAGGCGTGCAGTGACATGTGAGGACACCATATGCTGCACATCAGGTCTGCAGCACAGTGGGCTTTACAGTACCCTGGTGCCGTACAGTGCGCTCCAGTGGTTAAGTGACTCCAGACGGTACCGTTCTGCTCTTTGGACCCGGAACGCTTTTTTGCGCAAACTGATTTTCTCGCTCCTCGTACATCATCTCTCTCTCATCCTATTATCTGTTCGTTTGTTTAATCACCCAGTTATGTTTTTCTCTGGGTTGCTGTGGTAACCGACACACACCGTCCATATGCTCAGGAGAGCAGGGAAACATTGGGGCAGAACAATGCATAAAATATAATTCATAACAGAGTGAGATTTTTTCCCACAGGATTAAGTGGATATAAATAAGACCCTAATGGTCTGTGACACATTTGGCAAGCTCAGTTACATACTCAGTACATCCATTTCAATAGAAAATGCCGAGACACACTCTTTGAATTACCCCCTAAAGAAAAACTCATCATGTGTGCCAGATCATATAATAAACACCGGTTTTACAGCCTCAAAGCCAGCTTGTCCCAATATCATTAAATGTATGGTCCTTGTTAGAGAAGCCATTACGCTGAAGTCGTTTTCCATATGAGGCCCGACGTTTTCCCCGATGTACACTTTGCTGTCCTCATATGGCAGGGCCGAGCTGGCTGACCCCCAGCACAGTTTACTGGGAGTTTCACTTCTACAGCGGTTTCCCAAAAAGCTCCCCGACACAGACAGCGGCGCAGCTGGCCGTCCGATGGCTGACATTTACAACAGGCTCTCATCTGACAGTGATTCACTGCACACACACTGAAGATGTGTATCAGGCCGGCGGAGCTGCGCAACAACAACAACTGAGACATCGATGGTGATGAACTGTTTGTGTGTTTTGCTCCACGTTTGGGCGAACAGCTTGCTCAAAAACAAAATCTAAAAGGGGGGTCTTTCCAAAGTGACGTTGACGGGTAAATGCCAAAGTGATCACCGAGACTTGAGCTCTGTTTGTTTAATGTCATCCGTGCTGGTCGAGCACACAAGTCGGAGCAGGAGAAGATACAATCTTGATGCTCTGCAGAAAAATATCTCAATGTAATTAACACTGAAAGTCATGTAACTGTAATGAGGAGCACGGTATGAACCGCAACTCATCAGCGTGTTTGAGTAAAGATGAATGATGCTGCAAGTCACGGCCTGCAGCCAGACTTGCATGTCCAGCTTCTTCTCTGGTCCCTGAGAGGTTCTGCCTGTGCAGACACAGAAGAGTTGATCTCTCTCAGAGTCACCTGCCAGCGCCAGTCTGAAGTTGGCTCTTCAGCCTTAGGGCAGCGCTATCGGTGGATTCAGAAAAATTCTAACCATTTTTCACATTTTCCGTTTCTTGCCTTCTGACCCCTTGGCACCATAATTTGCATGAGAGAACTTGCTCATCTTTATCTGATTGTGCTGTATCAGTCTGTGTGATTGGCCGCAGAGGTTGTTGCTGGCAGCAAATTCTTTTTGGTCCCGCCATAGCATCTGAGTAAATACCTCAGTTACAGAAGCTATTTCTCTCCCCTGGCCTGTGGATTATCTGTGTCTGTGTGTGAGTATGTGTGTGTGTGTGTGTGTGTGTGTGTGTGTGTGTGTGTGTGTGTGTGTGTGTGTGTTGTTTGTGTGTGTTTTGGGGAATAGTGTAAGGTGGGAGTGCAAATAAAAGTCTTGACCCCGGGCCGTGGAATTCCAGGGTCGGCATTCAAGGAACATGCCCAGCCCTAAGAGCAGGCGAGCCCGAACCCCCCCTCTGGGCAACTTCAGCCTTACTCTGCAACACACACACACACACACACACACACACACTCGCACACAATACACATACACATACACACAACAAGCAGACAGTCCCCCTACCCCCTTCCTTTTGTTGTTGTTGTTGTCTCTTCTCCCCCCCTCACAATGGAAAGGCATCTCCACTCTCTCAGAGGCCACAGCGAGAGATCGGCTCAGTAGCGGAACAATAAACAGAATCTATACCGGCTACGCTCTGCTTCTACCTTGGACTTTAGCCGGCCACCTGATTCTAACTTACCAGGCCCAGATAAGAAACAGGCTGGACGAGCAGCAGAAACACACACACACAATCGCCCCCTTTCTCTTGTGGGTAAAGCCACTCGGAGGCGCTTTCAAAGAGCGACAACCTCTTGGGACAGGGACCTTCTGTGGCTGAGGCCCCGGTGGCATCGAGACACTCGGTGAGTCGCTGTCAACACAAAGCTCCTTTGAGCATGAGCATTGTCTCCCCCCCTGGCTTGTTCTCTATGATTAGTCAGCAATCTGCTATCATAGAGGGCCCTGGCCTACTTCTGTGCAGGAATTCGACCTATGACATCAGTCTGTTACAAAGAGGCCAAAGTCTGTCTGGCGCGGGCCTTATAAAGTCCAGGTGGAACAATTCGAAGATTCAGGGCCGTTATTAAATCTCCCGTTCGAGCGATTGGCCCTCGTTCATAGTCACAGTGATAAAAAAGCATCTCCTCAAATGTTAATAGATAAGCACAGAAGAGAGAGAATGAAAGAAAAGATGACATAACAGGAACGTAACCAGAAACAGGCACAAGGTGGACGTGATTTTTTTTTTTTTTTGTGGTCGGTGTATCTTATTTAACCATGACCGGAGGCTTTCAAACACAAACCACAAGCATAAACCTAAAACACACACTAAAACTGTTTGAGTTTCTCCACCTCCACCGAACCTTTGACTGCCTAAACTTCAGTTTAACCTTCACCGCCGGCTAACCTTCCCCTGTGATGAGCGCCGGACGTCAAAGCTGCGCCGCCACGTGAACTACCCCGCGGTGGAGGAATACACCACATCTGCAACGTGCAATTTGGATTTCAGTGTTATTTTCCGGATTTTTACGACGTTTTTTAATGATGCAAACACACACACACACACAGACAGACAGAATTGTGGATTCACACATGGACACACACATGTGAGGATGAAAAAGACACTGATGGAGGGGCGGGTTGGAGGGAGAGAAAACAAAACAAAACGTGAGAACAGAAACTGGGGGAGAAAGACGGATTAATCCCTTTGGCAGGTGCTCTCAAGATGTTTGAATCAGCCGCGCGACCCCCCTCCCTCAACCTGTCTCCTCCTCTGGGAGGTGGTTTGATGTTTCATTCTTTCTTATCAATGGCACCTTTGCATCAATTACCCAACAAAAACATCCTTCAGAGGGAAAGGGGATGGGGGGTGAGCCAAGGGGGAGGGGGATTTCTTCTTCTTCTTTTTTTTTTCCAGAGGGAGTGTGAGAGACAGCCTCCTTGTAGCGCATTCCAAGCTTTTGTCATCCCTGGGAATTTGTTTCCTGTCAACATCTGAAGCCAATAGATAATATGTTATCAGGGATGAGAGGAGCCTAGGGCCCCCTCCACCCCCAGCACCCCCCCCCCCCCCCCCCCCACCACTACGATGAGAGAAGAAAATACCTTTTAAGTGAGACTTCTTCCTCAGTGATAAATGTCTGCTGGCTTAGGTCCACGGCAGTAATCATTACAACAGAACTTCTTCGGGACAACCTCCCCCCCCCCCTAAACTCACCACAAAAGAATTATCAGGAGAGCTGATAATGACGGGATACTGCCAGGCTTTTTCTCCAAGTGGGATAAAAGATGTTTACAGATTTCTCTCTAATGTGGATGTTTTGGGGTATTGTTTCATGACTTTTGGGCTTAATTTACGAGATGCTCCACACATGAGCTCGTTCGCTTTTATGGTCCTGTGTTTCCCAGTGTCTGCAAAGAGATGTGTTTGCCCTCTAGACAGCCGGCCTGGGGCCAGTAAACCTCTCTGTGTAGAGGCAACCGCAACCATTCTCTTTAAATTACATCACCTTTCCAGATCCCACCGGTGGAACCCAGGCTCAGCTGCCGTCGGGTTCACCTCACACTTTGTGCCGTTACCAGTGTAACGAGTGCAGCGCTCGTTTCTGAACCTGCCTGTCTGGAGTGGGCTGTTGGTTTTGGCCTGTGGTGATACTGGATGCAGCTTTCGTCTTGAAACTGTAAAAGTCAGCTGCAGAAATTGAGTCGCAGCAAAGAGAACACCGTCACACAGAAAACTCTAAGCGGTTCACTTGTTTATTCAAAGTTCTGTGAAGCTCGTCTAAGTTTGCAGAGCCCCGAACTGGAGAATCCCTTGTTGTTGTATTTCTCCTTTATCGCTACAGTTTGTCCTGGTGTCCAATACCATCTTCTTTTTTTTTCTTTTCTCCCTTCTCTCATCCCTCTGCATCTCTGGGACCGACTTGGAAGGAAGTGACTGTGGGTCAGTGGTATGTCTGCAGAGTAAACAGTGGTTATAACAGAGGCCTGGACCAGGCTTATCAGGTCGCGTCTGTGTGATTGACCCTCCACTCCCTCTTTGTTTAGACGTCCTGACAGGCGGGTCAGCACTCCACATCCTCCTTCACCTCTGCTGCGCCATTCCCACAATTTCATGTTGTAAAAGTGAAAGGCCATGTTTTACTTCTTTACGTGAAGGGGCAAACAAGTAGCCGGAGGTGCTTTTGGGGAAACCAAACACTGCTATAAAGGGACCGGGGGCCACCACCTGAGTAACTGCAGGTCATGATGCTCAGACAAGCCTCTATGATATGTGGCCCGCCCCACAGAAACAGAAGGGAACGGTAAAGGCGTGTTGGTGGCTGTTGACAAATATTTACAGCTCACTTGGACAACAGGAGGAATGTAGGGGGAACGTCTCTACCAGAGGTTACCACCCCCCACCACTTTCCTCCTTCCCCTCTGTGTGTGGTACCGCTGTGTTTTTCAGCTGTTCCCCGGGTCTGTCTGAGGCCGCTGTGGCCTGTCAGCCTGTCAGATTAAAGCCTTGGTCTCCCCGCTTTTTCCTTAAATGCCACACGCTTTGTTTTCATTGAGGAGGGGTGCAGAATGCGTGTGATCTCTTGTCGGCCTCCTTCTCATCCATCTCTGCCAGAAGCCGAGGGGGCAGAGGGGGGAAAAGGGGGTTCAGGCGGGGGCAAGGGGCAGGGTCACACAGGGGGAAGAGCAGGGTCAGAGGTTAAGCTAGGTTACCCACAGCCTTTGCACTCGGAGTGGTGAGGACCTGAAGGGAGGCCTACCAGACACACACACACACACACACACACACACACTCACACACACACACTCACACACTCACACACTCACACACACAACCACGCTCCTCTGCCCACCACTAATAAAGCCTTCCACTGACATTTCACTCATGTCTGCAACACTGCAGTTATTCATGGAGAGTGTGGCTGTTATTGAGTGCAGATGTGCGGCTGTAATGAGCAGTAGCTTTTGCACTGACTACCCGGTGACGAACAGAGGGCTGCGCTGTGCCCAAACGAGGAGGACGAGAGGAAGAGATGGATGAAGAGACCATAATGGATGAGGCGAATGAGATGAGTCTGTTGTTCGCGGGAGGAGTACAGGGGAGAGTCGTGAGGAGTTCCAGGGCCTTGTGCAGGTGCAGGTTGTTCACGGTCACCTGTGAGCGCTCAGTGCAGCTGTGTTACTGCAGCGTCTGCTCTAATACCTGCTTAAAGTGATTGTGTTGCTGGAAGCCCATCAGCCGAAATGTCCCCAGTTCACGTCCAGGTGGGGACTTTGTTGCATGTTGTTTGCCATCTATCTCTAGTTTGGCTGGAACAGTGGATGTGGAAATGAACTGTCTGGATCATTAGAGATGTGTGAATATACAGTATAAACAGTAAATATTAGCATTATTATGTTTTCCCTGTCAGAGCCAGGGAAGGATTTTTCATGAGCTTTCGAGAGCAACAATAAACTCGCCTTAAAAAAGGTCTAATCTTTGTCAGTGAAAGCTTAAAACAGATAAAATGGACAAATGAAGGAGAAAAGTGCAGAAATCAATAATCTGA
Organism: Pleuronectes platessa; assembly: GCF_947347685.1. Lineage (NCBI taxonomy): Eukaryota > Metazoa > Chordata > Actinopteri > Pleuronectiformes > Pleuronectidae > Pleuronectes > Pleuronectes platessa. The sequence continues at coordinate 7,908,337 of NC_070632.1, forward strand.
GAGTTTGTTGTAACTATGTGCTTTTCACACGAGAGCTTTGAGTGAACTTTGGTCCACTGGTCTTACCTAATCTGCTGGTATCAAGTTCTGGGGTTCAAAGACCATTTCACATATGATTTATATATACATATATATATATATTTATTGCCCAAACACATACACGTGCACACACACACACAAAGGTCTGCACAGCTGTCTTTATTAGGACTTTGAATTGACTTCCATTCTTTGTGTGAACCTAACCAAAGCCTTATCGTTAACCTTAACCATAACCAATTAATGCCTAACTCTAACCTTAAATTTTAACCAGGACCTCAGAAATACTATCTGCCTCATAAGGACAGAGCTATGGTCCCCACGAGGTCCACTGGTCCTGACAAGGTCAGTGTTTATGCTGGAAAGGGTCCTGCAGAGGTAACTAAAAGAGTAAACACACACACACACACACACACAAACACACACACACACACACACACACACACACACATACACACATGATTTACTGGAAGCACGTGAGACAAGACATATTTTCTTCATAAATCCACCTAGCTGTGCAGCTGCTCTTTTAAATTGTGAGCTCAGCAAAGTTGTTGGAGAATTTCTTCAGCGGAGTGAAACTATTGAGAAACGAGTGACCATCAGAAAAGGTTCTCACTTCCTAAAAGTGGTGAACTCAGTGGCCCACTGGTGCAAGTGACAGAGCTAAAGATAGCTTGCATCCTGCAGTGACTAATCATCCGCGAGACCGACATTCAACACTCGCTTGAAACCAAATCCTACTGTGCAAAACAACAATCTGTGGACTCATTTTTTTATTTAGATTTGGAAAAATAAGTTAACTTTTCAGGCAAGTGTCAGTTAAGGCAAATGAAAACAGTCTGGGTCACAGTCGTTGGTTCGGTGTGGTGCTGATCAAACAGAACACAGGGACACACTGGGGCCCAGGGCATAGATCTCATTTAGGTCTGATCCAATTTTAAACTGTCTGACTGACTGACTGTCTGAGAAGATTTGAACTTTATGCTCCCTGGCGCCATGACACAGACACAGAAACAAACACACACACACACACACACACACACACACACACACACACACACACACTTCCAGCAGAAAGCAAAGGACTCAGGTTATACTCGGTCCTATATTATCACATAGATCCTGATGTATGGAACACATTATACAAGAGATTTTGAACTCAAACCTTCGTAAAAGAAGCTTTGTCCCTCATGTGTATGGCATCCTTTCTAGATAGAGCTGCTCTTCTTGTTGATATCCTAAACACCTGTTATGGCTTTAGTGATGATGACGATGATAAGAGGAAGAGGGAGGCTACAGAGGCAGAACATCCAATACATGACTGTGCACTTGTCTGAGCCTCTGTCCATGGTCCTGAAGCACTCATCTACTCCCATAGACCTAGAGCAAGTAGAACAGACTGACCAGGTTTTTATCAACAGGAAACCCAAACAGAGGTTATGTCCAAGAAAGAAATCTGCAGCAAAATTGATAAACATATGTTTATATATACTTTTTTGGCTCCAGTAAAATTGTAGTCATATTGCATTAGTTTGTCAGAACACGTACGTTAAAGAATATCTGATATACAGAGCGTCCATATTACGGCGCTGTGCAAAAAAATGTGTCACTTACAGTGTGTACGTCTGACTATTTAAAGTGAGCAGGAAATATTTGCTGAGACACGGCCGCTCTGCCTAAGAGCAGCCCTCAGTACAGAGCTGTTCAGATTCACTTCAAATCTCATGAAAAATTTAAAAGCTATTAAAAGTTTTAAAAGTTAAAAGTCTAATGTAAACAGAGCAAGCTATCCGCTAGACAACTTCCCACCGTCGTCTGTCCTCTTCCCCTCGCCTGAGCATGCCATCTTCCTTTGTTTCAACCTCCTCTCGCTCTCTCCTGAGGAGTCAAAGAAGTAAGTGTGCCGGGAAGAACAGAGCACTCTCCTCAAATGGCGCACATAATGCATGAGGAGACGTCCTCGGTAAACATCACAACAGGAAGTGTTTGAATCCACGAAACATCCTGCTTTCTGAAAGTTAAATGACGTGTTGTAAATAAAAAGTTGTCTGGCTGGTTGGTTCCTCTCTCTCTGTGTGTGTGTGTGTGTGTGTGTGTGTGTGTGTGTGTGTGTGTGTGTCTGTCTGTCTGTGAGTAATACTGTAAAATCACTAATTCCGTGCTGCACACAGCTAAAGACCAAAAAGTCACCCTGGATCAGTTAATTAGACAAATTTTCACAGTTTTTAAAGAGTGTGGATGTTAACAGGGCGCCTGTGACTCGCTGCGGATGTGCGTACGTGTCTTACTCACCTCGACTAACAGACCATAAACCCAGAGGGATCCCGCTGTGAGCTGCTGACCTTCCACCCTAATAATGTCCACCTCACTCAAACTCACTACTCATGTCCAACACACACAGATACACACACACACACACGCTTCAACATCATTTTATCTATTTTGTAAAAGACGTATAACTATTGTAGATCCAACATTTAATAAAACATTTTCATGATATCGTATGCAGGTGGAACGGTGGTCAAGTGGTTTGCACTGTTGCATCACAGGGGTTTGTGTGTTCTCTCTGTGTGTTGGCCGTGTGACACATTGGCGACCTGACCAGGGTGCACCACGCCTCTCGCCCTATGGGTCTGTCAGGGGTCACATCCTTCTGAGCCTTCAGTTCAAGACTGAATGTGTCACAACGGCATTTTGAAAGCTCTGACGAATGAGTCCGAGGATTTCTGGGAAACGAAGGCTCCAAAGGGGCGATCCTTCCAAACCCAACCTGACCACAGAGTCCTTGCACTTTGGTGACAAAATGCGGCGGCAAGCGACGAGATGTCTGATGCCTGGGTATCAAGCAACCAAACAGCTGTAAGGGGAGACAAACATTCTTTCTCAGTGTGTCCAACTGGAGTTCTGTTGCAAGGTGACAGCAGTAAAGGCGGGACAACCTAAGGAATCCACTGTAGACCACGCTGTCTTATTTCAGTTTGCCTTCCTTTGTGACGGCCTGCATTGGGACAGAGCTAATGGCAGCTGGGATTGGTTCCCGACCCTAAGGAGGATAAGTGATAAAGATAATGGATGGATGGATATTGTGTTCACAAGAGAAAAAGTTGTAAAAAGAGTTCTGTTGAAATCTCCAAGTAGAATGAGAGAATCAGTAATTTCCCCAAGCATGGCTATCCTAGTTATTATGACACTTCCCCCCAAAATATTTTTCTAACATTATAAAATAGTGAAGCGAGTAAAACTCTAAATCTAAAGTGTTTGGAGGGTGGCGTCGTTTAAAAAAAAAAACGGCTATATAATTGGAAATTATGAAACAGTTTGTTTATCTGCTCTAAGCTGCAAACATTAGCGGGCCCGGTTATCTAGCTTACATCGGAAAGTGGCTTACGTTCCAGTGTCAGAGTGTACATGTAGCCAACATGTGCCTATTTAAGCCTCTTTTCCAGACTTCTCCTTGAAATCCAATCAGCTGGAATCATTAAAAAGTCAGCCGGAGACAGCTTCATCCAACTCATTCGTCTCTTCAGCCAAAAGAACTCGTAGGTCACCGGTCAGAAATGCGACGTCTGTCTTTGTTTACCACCGCGTGACATTTAAGATCCTTTATTAAAAAAAATAAAACATTCTGCGGGATTCAGGGATAAATGGACCCTTTTTTGGGAGATTCAACAGATCAGGGTTCTTCTGATGTTCCACTCTATTGCTGATAAGATAATCCATTACAGTAGCTCTAGAGATCCAGCGTGTAATGCGGATACATTATGTTTGGAGGACAGGAAGCGACAGGATGCCCTCAAATCTGAGTGTTTTCCATCCATCTTTTTATGGCCCCGGCCCTCCTCTTGCTCTTTTAGCGTTCTTGTCTGTAAATGCACACACAAGTGCACATTTATGCACAAACATTGGAAACATGAGGAAGGGGGAAGTATTTTTTCAGCTGAAGCCCAGTTCGTGTTTTGGCTCTCCTGGCCGAGGAGGCTCTCAGCTCAGACGGAGGCCCATGCTGTACACACACACTCTCACAGAATTTTCTCAGGAACAACCAAACATTTCCTCTAAACCTGAACGAATGGGAACCGCCTCTGAATTGTCTCCTTTCACAAACAGAGCGACAGGGATACAGGCGCTCAGCATTGACCCTTCCTGTATCACCAGCTCCAGCTGGCGTGCGGCTGGTCACTCATTGACCAGAACCCTGATAAGATCTGTTGGCTGAGTTGATAAGGCCTCTCGTCTCAAACACAGGGGGAGATCATTGACACTCGCGCAGTATTATGAAACGCCGATGCTTCTGCAGCGATCTGTCTTTTCCTAGAAGTTGGAAGTTGATTGATGGATTTCTGCTCACCCTTTCTGTGAGATGTTCTTCCCTGACCATTGCTCCTCTCGTGCAACCCTTTTCCAGAATATGGATGGTGGCTGGACTCACGTGAAAACACCGCTAAATAAATAAGTGCAGGGTGTAAAAACAAGATCTTTCAACAGATCAACGAGCTGCATGGTTTACTGTGCAGCTGAAGATTAAGTGAAACCAATTCATGTTTGTTTTGAATCAAAAAGAAGCAAAAGCAGCGGGAAAGAAAGAAAGTCGTCACGGAGTCCATGTTGTGTTACTGCAAAAGTACTGTGTAATATTATAACACAACTAATATATCAATAGTGAACCCTTTTGTAAACTAAAGCAGTGCTCATCTGATACCCACTTTAATATAAATTATGGGAGTTTTATAATAATAATAAAACGATTGAAGGAAAGGTTCACATGAAGTCTGGAAGAGTCATAATTTGCCAATAATTGTGCCATTAGGGTCGCGTTGATGCCCCTTAAAGTTAAAATAACAAATCACTGTGAAAGTAACTGTGTTTTTATCACAACATTCTCATTGTGCGTCTGTGCAAACAATGAACACAAAGAGTGAATTGAAAATCTACAAAGAGGTTTCGAAGAAACCTTTTAATGAGCATATTAAAACGTGGGTATTGCATCAGACTAACTTCAAAGACGTGTGTGTTCATCCTTTAATCTCATGTAAGTACATAACTAAAAACCACTTATAATAGTTGTGATAATGATTTATGTGTGCAAACACACAAAATAGAATTGTCAACACCTATTTAAAACTCATTTGGAATCTAATGAAAAAGATCTGCTGCCATTTAACCAGGTTCAACTTGCTGAGGGTTAAACATGTTGTCTCTGTACATATGACTGTGCAGTCCCCTCTGTCCCCATCTGTATCTAACCCTCTGAGATTGACACCAGAAGCCTGGCTGTGATTCCTGGGAACAGGACGTGTGGCGGAACAGGAAGTTCAAACACCAAGATGCTGTCTGTGGGAGCTGATGATTAACAGGGAGCCAACCATTAGAGTGAAAGCCCAACTCCACCCTGACTGGGATTGGTGCAGAGGGTGGATGACATTGTCACAAACTCCACGAACTCATTATGCCAACCTCCAACCCTGCCCACAGCGAAACCAGCTCCAACCACTCACACGCCACCGTCCAACTTTCACCTCCTTCACAGGGACAGACTTTGAGCTTTGATCAGATCTTTAAAGCCTTCATTCATAAATTCTATACGTGTTCATTGATACAAAAAGAAGAAATAAGAATCTCTTATATCTTTGTAGAATTGCTTATTTATCCAAACTCATGGAAAACAGATTTGAGTATCTTAACACAAAAGCATAATAACTATTTAGACAATCATTTAATATGACCATGTTAACTTCTGTAAAATTTATAATTGTACTTGATTAAACAGTCAGTATATTTGTGCTGATTTGATCACAAACTCAAGTTCATGTAGAATAAAAGTCAGCTCAAACTTATTTGATTAGAGTAAAGTTGTAATATTACAGGAATAAATAAATATCTAACATTGAGAAAACAAAATCCTAATTCAGAATAAGCTCTTTATATTTATATATTTGACTTTATGCTCACATGTTCACGGAAAATTAAAAATGTATTCTCAAAATCAATTAGTTTTTTCTTCAACATGGCCGTAACTACACTGTAGAACTAATATTGAATGAATAGTCTATAACTTTGTATTCATATTTCATAGTTTCCATCTCGTTCTTTATGTCTTTCAGCCCAGAACGTTGTATAGTTGCACCGGATCTATAATACTAATAAAATAAAGTCTGTATAGTTAAAAGATGTTTCTGACAACAGGCATCCTTCAGATCCTTCACAAATTCATACTGATCCATTCATTGACATTTTGCCAGAGGAAGTCTTTTTTCAGTTCAGGGTAACACAGGTGAGTGTGTCGGAGTTTGTTTTTCTTTATCCCTCATTCATTAAAATCATCCATGAATCGCTCCCACCTCCTTCACACCTCCACCTGCCTCTTTCCTTCAAGTGTCTTGTTCTAACGCTCACGTTCACACACGCACAAAGTCACGCACTCCGACAGAAACGCCTCAAATACCTGCACACGGCCCACTCGCATATATGCACAAACATACAGCTCCTGCACATGTTCCCACTGCAAACAGTGGTTTTCATGGGAATCATACTTCCAGGCAGAGAGCAAAAACCTTTGCTTAGCACAGGCTGTCCTTGAGCAGATAAGTCTGTTTGATTTGCCAGATTTTGGACTTTAGGTTCAGAGTCGTCCTGGGAAAGGAATGTTCACAAATCACGTGGATCAACAGACTAATTTCATCATGATGTCATGTAGGGCTGTCGAAATTCACCGAATAACAGGTAGGCTCTAACGATTTGAATATCTATTTTTGTGCATCGTGTCTATGACCCAGCAAACGGATAAAAGAGACTTAACTGCTCGTATAGATGTATTTATTTCACGTAAAAACGTTTGTTAAAGATTTTCATACGTGCTCATTACTGTGTCAAATATGAGTGGTTGCTGGGATTGAGTTCTAGACATCAGGCCACGCTTGTCTTTTTAAACGTGCTGGTGCTGGAATAGACGGCTCATTGTATCTCACAAAGCTTTAACTTCATCTCAATGGTCCAGAGACCGTCTGCTAATGAACGGGGTTTCCAAACAGGAGTTATTACAAGGCTCCGGGTGCAAAGTTGGGTGATGAACTCTCCGCCATCATTACCACACACTTGTTGTTGAATTATTCACTCATTTTTGGCTTGACCTACATTTCACTCTCGATCAATGAAAGTGACATTGTGTGACTCGTCATGAGAGATTTCGTGAGGCCGACCACAGCAGCAGAAGCGCTCCTTTTTTTTTAGGAACAATTGAATATCTGTTTTTTTTTCCTATTTGCATTATAACCAGATGTTGATCCCTGAAGAAAACTAAATGGATTTCAAAGTTAAAGTTATTGCTGAATTTTGAAGGGGAAATATTGTGCTATTTATTTGTTTAACTTTTGGACTCCACAAGAGTAAATCTGCATGAAGCACAGTTGGAAAAATATCTCAAACTGCCTGTGATCCGGCCCCTTAAATTGAGCCTCTGACTGAAATATTTACTCAGGCCCCTTTAAAAGCCCACTTTCTTATTATTAGCCAAACATCCAGAAGCCTGCTCAGGGACAGGAAACCCTGCACTGGTGACCACTGCCTCATCACCCTATACTGGCAGGATGTTTTTAAAGAAAAGTGGAAAAATTCTCAAATCCATCTGAAAAAGACCATTCCAACAGCTGGATGTTCTTTTTCATGCCTGAAAATACGTTACGGTTGATCTGCTCTGTAGGTTATTTGGGTGCTAGAGATCATTAACTGCCTGTAATACTACTCAAGTACAATATTTTGGGATTTTCACCCCAAAAAATAACAAGGATTCTTTAGAAAAATAAGTTGAAACCTCTCGTTCAGAACAGTCTAATACTTTTTGTCTCACAGGGATAATTCCTATACATCATGGCCTCTTCATCTGGAACCTTGGTCAGGTTTTCTAGGGACATTCAACAATACAACAACAATAAAAAATAGGGCAGACAATAAGGGAAATGATGGGTCACCTCTAAATGAAATCATGGAGACTGTTTACCGCGGATTCATAGAAAGTTGCAGTTCTGCAAAATAACAGGAACCAGTCTTCCAGTCTGGAAGAGCGGAGGAAAGAGCCAGAGGGTCACCTGTGGTTTTGTGGTATTCCCAGTCCATTGATGGCCTCGTTCTTTTATGGAGTGTATTACAACAATATTTAGAGATGAAGTCATCCTCCCCCCCCCCCCCCCCCCCCCCAATAATACTTGAGGATATTTGTTCAGTGAGGGGATCATAATACCATGATGTCAAACAGGATGTGACCTCAAGTGGCTCGGATGACATAATTGCTATCACCTGATAGCAATTCCCGAGGCCAGTCACCGTTGAGACGGCGATAATCACCACCATCATCAAAACAAAAATTGCATGATACAAAGATGTTTTCGTTGAGCACTGGAGACTGGATTTCATCTTACTATGAAAGTGTGACAGAGTTTCCTACCACCAGAGCCTTCAATGCTGCTGCCAGAGGATTTTCATGCAGACTGTGTCTTCCTTGGCCGCCTCTGGGGATATTGTCTGGGTCACGGTGACCTCGAGTCTTGTGGGAGCTGAACAAGCAGCAGCAGTGAAATGAGTAGTAGGGGTTTTACTGGTAACAGCGGCCGTTACAGACCTCGAGCTTCGGCTGTGAGGAGACGTTTATTCTGTGTCAGCGGAGTGATTGACGGCATTCCTGTTGATGCACGCTTACAGACTGTTGGAGGGATGCCGCCTGGATTTCAAAGGACGCAGTGGTATGCTGCCATCTGCAGTTGCCCACATGGGACAAAGCTCTCTCTCACAATCTCTCTCTCTTTATTTTTCTCTTTCTCTCTCTCTCTCTCTCTCTCTCTCTCCCTCTCTCTCCCTCCCTCCCTCTCTCTCCCTTCCTCCCTCGCTCGCTCTCTCTCTCTCTCTCTCTCTCTCTCTCTCTCTCTCTCTCTCTCTCTCTCTCCCTCCCTCTCTCTCCCTTCCTCCCTCGCTCTCTCTCTCTCTCTCTCTCTCTCTCTCTTTCTCCCTCCCTCCCTCTCTCTCTCTCCCTCCCTCCCTCTCCCTCTCTCTTGCCCTGTTGGCTGGAACCACCTGACTGGTCACAGTACAGTTAATCATGATCAGACATTATAATCGCATTGATACCAGACAAGTAAATCGAATGAAATTAACAAAATAATACTTGCCTAAACTGGCCTAAAGGAATTTAAAAACTTTTCTTATTCTTGAGCTTCGAAACCATCGAGCCAGAGTTGACCGACGCTGTTTAGTGGGAGTGATCGCGGGCTAGACGTTCAACAGTCAGAAGAATCTGGGAGAAATTTGGCCACGTCTTTGGTCCCTGTGGAGCCGTGAGATTTACATTCTGAAACAGACGGTGTGAGCTTTTCTAAAACGCTGTTTGCATGTGCTGAGGGATTTATGGCCATTTGTCTTGACAGATAAAATATACATGTTAAAAACTTTTTTTTTTAAAACTGTCTGAGACCTGAGCCAAAATGTTTCTTCCTCTTCAAGTCATTGGTATTGTGTTGCTAAATGGCAGCCTGACCTCAAATAGAGCAACCTGAAGATTTATTGTCTTGCTGAAATCTCCCTCGCTGTCTCCGCTCCGTCGAAACGCTGTAAACTTTGACCCAAAGACAGCGGGCGCTTATCTTTTCTTTCTGTTTCGGCCTAGATTCAAATGCTGTGTTGACATTTTATTTATTAACTGAAGCCATGAGGAAGCATCGCAGATTTTTTGCCTAACAAGGAGATGCTTTCACGATTAACCACAGGCCACATTGAGTGTGTGTAAAAGGTCAATAAGATGATTAAAAGAGGGATATGTCTTTCTGTTTAATGTATGAAACTGTGGCCAAACTAGTAAGGAAATCAGTGACTGACCAGTTAAACCACAGATAAACATACATTTAAACGATACTGAAAATTCTCTCTGTACTTAACTGGTATTACCCCAGAGATATCCCATTATCACACAAAATGTGCCTTTATTCAAACAAATTTGCCGTCTTAAATTCCTCCACTTGAAGTTACATTAGGTCATTATTATCAGCTACATTCAAGAAACAGCCTTCAACACCTTTTTGTTTGTCCAAGCCAGGTTTTAAATATCTGGATATCAAGATAAATCTCCTTTTTTGTTCCACCAGTGAATTAAGACAAACTTATCCACGTTTCTCTATGTTTTTCAACGCTCCTCTTTTCTTAACAGGACTTGTTTTTGCTTACTAGCTTAAATAATGTTGTTCACCTCTGCTGCAGCTCATCAGAACTCTAAATAAGATTTAAAGTCTCCTGAAGCTTCGTGGTTACAGTTGGGACAAGAAGCCATGAAAGGTTAGAAATGCTGAGGCAGGGAAATACAACACTCTTCTTTTGAATGTTTGACACGGTCAGTTAATGGTCAGGTCATTTCCTGAACCTTAGAGGTGTTTTTATGTAGTTTGTTTTCCTTAAACACCATGACAAGCAGGGAGAGCGGTGCCGGTTAAAAATAGATATAAATTATAGAACAATACCAAAGTGGAAGCAATACCTCTTCCTCCTTTTGGCAGACGTAGGATGTTTTCTCTGGAAACTGGGTTCACGACCAGCCATTGTATCAATTGTTTTTGTCCTATAATAGATGAATAAAATACTACTACTGCACACATGCAAAAGGTATGTTGTAATCTGGTTCGTATTTTATTTTGTGTGGGTGGGTAGTTGATTGTTTTGCTCTGTAGAAGTGAATTCACTCGACTGGGATATAATTCATTCAGAACGTTTTCCTAAAACATTTTTAAAAGCACAACTCCTTCTTCTTAGTTGTAGACTTGAGAGAGCCCACACAGAAAGTGGAAAAAACAACTAAAATGCCGATATGGCCTGAAACAATAAGAAGAAACACCAAACACACCCGGGAGTGGTCACGTATATCCCCCCCCCCCCCCTCGTGGCCTCCGCAAAGGTCAAGTGTAGGTTACATGGAACTGGCTAACCACAGTTATCCTGCCCTTACAAGTCAGACAGATTTATTAGGTCAGAGCAGAAATCCACAGCCCACAAAAAGAGAAGCAGCGTTCATTGAGGGCAGAAATAAAATAAAAAGCGGGAACGTTCTGTTTCACTCAACTCTATCTTGGAGGTCCGAGGCTTCGTTTGTGTTGATAAGGAGAATGTTTGACTCTCCAGAGAAATTTGCTGAGATATGCGGGTTTGTCCAAGAGGGAAACTGTCGAGTACGACCGAGTTCACAGGGACATTGTGTCCACGGGGAAAAAAAGTCAGGCAGGTTTCAGCAAGCCCCCTTCAAACGGAAAGGGAAAACAAAGAAGATGAACAAAACAGACTGAACGTAAACAAACATGTTGTGTCCGAAGTCACCGTGAACCAGAGCAGAAGTCAGGATCACCCCCACAATGTCCCAGAAGCCTTCACCCAGCGAGGACAACCATAAAAAAGTTCAATCAGGCTGCACTCACTAGCCGGGCTCCTTCAGTGATGGGTTCACTGCTCTTTTTTATGTGATCCCAAATGCTGTTTGCCGTTAATGACAGTAACTGATGGTTTTACAATAGAATAATAGCACAACAGCTCAGTCCACACAAGGATAAGTAGTAGACGTGTCTAAGCATGTGCCATCTAATCCATGTAATGGGATGATGGTGAACGGGGGGGAGAGCACTCAGATGTTTTTATGGGACACGCAGCATTAGCATACGAAAGCCCATTTGCAGATGGAACAACTGAATTCAGCTGTGCACAAGTATTTCCTGAATGTCTCTATGAATAAAACCGTCCACCACATTACAATTGCAGCCGACTCGCAAGCAGTGGAATCCTGGCCGCATGAAGTTACCATTATAGAGCGGAGGACCTCTCTCATCCCCGCTGGATGGAGAGGAATAACATGAGCCATTAGCCACAATGCCACAGCAGCCGGGCTACTGTAGGCTGCGTGTGTCAGTCTTCATTTCACAGTTGCACGACTGCAGAACCCTTTCTATCACTCACGCCGGCTGAGATCATTAAAGCGGCAGCTCGCAGGCTGAAGACTACCTGCGCTGTAAAAAAAAGGAATGACTCAAACATTCCTCCCACTCTCCTCCTCACACTTAATCGAAACGTGCTAAAAGAAAATGTCCAAATCGGACTTTTCAAAACCCTTTGCAAAACCCTAACCCTAAAAAGCCACGTGCTTTACAACCACTAAAAGTCGAGTGTTGGACCGTGGCAACGAGTTGTGACCTAACGTGATGACATCACCTTATTTTGACAGTTGCCCCATTTCATGTGGAAACGTTTAAAGTAGAAGACAAAAGAGGGATTTCACCCATTACACATTAAAGTTAACCAACCAATTACATGGGATTTTATAGGCCATAAATAAGAACATACTGCTGAATTTTGCCCTCCTCGAGCCACTGTAGAGCCTCCTGTGTGTGTGTGTGTATGGGTGTGTGCCAAGCTCAGGGGTGAGACCTCTCCATGGGACTCACCCAACTCCCCGCTGTCGATAAAGCGCACCAGCATTGTTAGTAGAGACTGGGACAGTAGGCACAGGATATAGCACAAACACACACGCTCACACGCACACACGAAAGCAAACACACACATTCACTCTGCCCATTCACTTTCAACATATTGAACTAAATTCAAGCCTATCGAATTACAGTCCTTTCTTAGCCGGCCGCCCGTGACAGGCATCATGTTTACAGCACTGAAGGCTGAATGCTATGATTCCTGGAAAGCGACGGGCAAGCTTTTTGCAGTTTATTATCTCACACAGCTCCCTCTCATTCATCCATGCAGCCATCGCAGCGACGGATCTCTCAGCGCTTTCACCACCGCGCCGCTCACTCTCTGGGCCATTTGGTTGCGATTTACTACCAAAGGAGTTTACAGCAAATTGTTCCTTCCTCTGCCCCCTTTTTTTCTTCATCTCTTCTTTCCCCCTGTATTCCCTTTCCCCATTCTGATCTGTATTATGGCATTTCATTGTGTTTTGTTTGTTTCCCCATGACTCCTTTCATCTCCCGTCTGTCTGGCCTCATATCATTTTTAAAGTGGACCCAAATGCTTTCCCTGGCACTTGCCGGCGTGCGCTTCCAGTAAGTCTGAGACATAAATCGAATATTTGAAAAAAGACAAATAAATACAAGTGTAAATACCCTTTTGGAAATGGCCTTAGCAACTTCTGTGTATAATTATGCTGTCGTCTGTGAGTGTGCGCACATGTGTCCACTTGTGTGTGTGTGTGTGCCTGTAGGTCTGCGTGTGTGAGGAGAGGGAGGGGTAGCAAGATGCAAGATGTTAGCAACTGTGTAACCATTAGTGTGCGAGTGAGTAAAAGCCCTTTTTAACCGACGTGTAAAATGTTCCTCTCGGGCTGGAAACGACTGAGAGCCCCCGAGGTGATGGTAAAAAGGTCTTTTCCGTGCCCCCCCCGCCCCCTTATTCCTCCAGCTACCAGCAACATTTGACCGGCTGAAACACCACTATGTGTCGGCGTTTATCGTACGGCTTGAGAGTCTCACTGATTCACTGTCGTCTGGCCGTCGGCTTCCAGGAACACAAGAAGACAGAGCAGCAAAGACAAAGAGAAGGAATGTCACAGTTGGGATTGTGGAGGGTGATTCAGAGAAACCGAATACATGTCTGGCATGTGTGAATGTCATAATCATGATGAGATGATGGGGCAACCCCTGTGTTTTTCCTTCTGTTGTTTGTTTGTGCATACATAAATGTGTGTGTGTGTGTGTGTGTGAGTGAGTGTGTTTCATGCCAGTGTCGCCAGTGAGTTGGCGTGTTTTGCCATGTTTATGTGTGGGTATTGTGTCTGCACTGAGTGGTTATTGTATTCCAGACATGTGGTATATGCCGTGCTGTGTGATTCACTCCTGCCAGCATCTGTTGTCTACCTCTGCCGTCTCCGAGAGGTCTGATTAACACCGCCACCACTGACCCACGCGGAACTGACCGGACCTGACCGGGCCTGACCGGTTCTGACCGCGACTCCAGAAAATAACACCCAGAGACAAACGGGATGAAACCGAGACAGAGGAAGCAATGACCTCCTGCTACAAATGACAAACATCCACAAACACAGGGAACAAGTAGTGTTTACTGGTGTCACTCCTGGGAACACCATGATCCTGACCTTACCAGTGTGCCAAACCATGACGCCAAAACCTAATTACCAGGATGTCATTGTCGCCATTGTTTGGAGGAATGCTGTTACAATGGGTTTTGCTTGAGATTACGGGTTAGGAGCCCTTAAATGTAATTTGAAGGCATTACTTCGAAGTCAAAACATATTTTAGATACTTTTTAATACTTGGATTACCTCAACATTGTCTTGCTCAAGTATCATTATTACACATAACACCAAATTAAATGTGGCATTGAAACAATACCACTACCGATAGTAGACTGAAGCCTGGAGTCACTCAGATGATGATGTTCACACTCAAATGGACAAAGGCCCAGTTCGACCTTGACACAGCATCATGATGGAATGAAAACCAACAAACAAGATGAAAGTACAACGATGTGTATTTACAGTTACATTTACATGATTTACTGGTGTCGCTCCTGGGAACACCATGATCCTGACCTTACCAGTGTGCCAAACCATGACGCCAAAACCTAATTACCAGGATGTCATTGTCGCCATTGTTTGGAGGAATGCTATCACAATGAGTTTTGCTTGAGATTACGGGTTAGGAGCCCTTAAATGTAATTTGAAGGCATTACTTCGAAGTCAAAACATATTTTAGATACTTTTTAATACTTGGATTACCACAACATTCTCTTGCTCTAGTATTATTATTACACATAACAGTAGATTAAATGTGGCATTGAAACAATACCACTACCGACAGTAGACTGAAGCCTGGAGTCACTCAGATGAAGATGTTCGTACTCAAATGGACAAAGGCCCAGTTCGGCATCATGATGGAATGAAAACCAACAAACAAGATCAAAGCACAACGATGTGTATTTACAGTTTTGTAGAATATTTAGTTTTCACTTTGTTGCCTGAGAAAGGCAGTTTTTAACCTCCCCCTGTTTTCTCATGGTATTAAATGCGGGGAAAGGGGGTTAGATAACAATGATATAGATCTGCATTGAGGAGCAGGCAAGCTATAAAGTGTAATGTGATTACCACCATCTGATTTAACTTTAAAAAGTCACTCAAAGTTGTTATCCATTATTCCCAAACACTACTGAGACCGAAATGTAGTCAGAAGCGAGAGGAAGCTGAGTCATGAAACTCATCGCGATCAAAAGATTTGTATACAATAAATACATTTTTAAACTTCAATTTCCAGCAAAAAGTAATGTTATTGTTTTTTTGTAAATGGGGATACATGTACAAATCCAAAGCCTGTATTGTGCAATCCTTCAGTTTTGGAATCGCAGTTGCATTTCCTATTTCAACTTCCCACAATGCCACTCTAAGAGGGAAATGGAAAAACAACCTTCCTCTATTGGTGTAATCATCATTGTGACTGAAATGAACTTATCATTTTATTCATCACACAAGAGTCTCCTAAAGCCGCACTCACCTCACACAGAGGTTGTGTAGTCAGGTACACAGAGGGCGGGCGAGCGAGGCCGGGTTCGAATCTCTCTCTCTCTCTCTCTCTCTCTCATCCTTCTCTTTCCGTGCGTCGTGCTTTCACTTCCATCATGTCGTTGCGGGTACATAAAGTTCCACATTGTGAAGGACTTCAAGAAGAGACATTGCATCAAAACCATGTGAGACGCACAATGTGATGCAGCCAGGAGGAGGTTATGACATTAACAAGCATAAACACTTTTGCTTTGATGACATGTCATGCAAAATAGTTTGGATCCAGCACACTGTAGCCTTTGTAGTACATCAACTGCGGGGAGGACCAGACTATTTTCAGCCGGAGACCATTAATAACATCCCATGTCTTTTGTGTCTTTGTAAGAATCCCTCTCCCTGTTTTCTGACTTTCTCCCATTTGCTCTGTTACTTTGAATTACTTTGAATTGTTGCTGTGGTTTTTGGTGTTAATACAAACTGAACACTTCCCTTCATCTGTTTCACATTAAAACCCCTTGCAGTGGTTGACGACACATAATCCCTTCCTGTCCCTGGAGGGCTTTTATTGTGAAATATCTTCAGGAAAGTTTGTGTTAACAGCAGCCTGCGGAAATGACAAAATAGCACACACACACAAAAAGGTTTTTTGTTTAAAATATTATGACATGATTATGTTGTTGCTATGATGGAGCTAAATACTGTGGAAATACAGCCATGGTCCCGCAAGCCACTATAGTCCATGAACAATTCCCCCTGGCTTCTTTTGTTGCCAGCTTTTATTTGTTTGAAGCTAACTGTTGTTGAATATGATCTTAAATAGACACAAAAAACAAAGAAGCAGCTTTAACACACCTCTGTCACATTCAAGTAAAAATTTCTTGTGATAGGTTGATTGGGAAACACGTTGAATCTCCACCAGCAACTGTTGAGGGCAAAATTATTTCTTTCCAGGAATACATTTTTGTCCATTTCCTCAACATTGGGATTTGGACCGAATGGAGGTAAGCACTCTCTGAATGACCTTCCTTCATTCCAAACAAAGCACATGCTATTTGCACCTGTAGGTGTTTAGCCGATGTGGCTATTTACTCTTCTCCTACGCAATTTTTTTTCAATGAAAACACAGCAGACGAACTCGGGGCGCCATATTTAGCAGCTCACGATGATGTAAATAGCCACAAAAGCTGCCACGAGGCTATTTCATTATCAAAGTTCCAAAATGTTCTCATTTGTTATCTAATAAATCTCAAAATACCGCACATGTTCACTCATCTGTGTCCAAACTCTCTTCCTGAATCTTTCCGGATACTCTATCTCAAACAAGATCTCACATTTCACTGCATTCGGTCCTGTTACACAGATGATTCTAGCTCAGCCTTTATTGTTGTAGGTAACCAATACATGGGCGTGATCAATCACAGAGATGCTGCCCCCATGAGATCTGGGGAAGATCAGTCACAAGCCCACGCAGATGTGAGTCCTTGAAGAGGCTGTGAAAAAAAAAGCAGCAGTATTTATCCCACTTGTGGCTGTTTCCTTTTTTTTTTGTCAGACGAGGAACAATGCTGTCTTTATGGTGAGGTTTTATCTCTCTCCGGCCACAGCTTAGAATGGTTGCTGTCTTGTGATGGCCACTGCATAAATCAGTTTTGGTCCTCTCACTTGGCAGAGGAGCTGGGTGAGAGTTAGATAAGAGGAGGACAAGGAGGGAGAGAGGAGCCATGGGCTCGGGGGAGGTCATGAACACAGACAGAGGGGTTTCGGGCGAAGAAATGATAGAGGCGTAAAGAAGAGGAGAGTAAAGGAAAGGGGGGGTGGGCTACAGGAAAGAGGAGGAGGCCCGGCTATTAAACACCCAGTACAGTGTGTGCTTTTAAGAACAACTCATCCAACTAACCGCCTAAGCCCCTTTTGAATAACTTACCATAAATAGAGGTTTCTAATCGACTTATTCATCAAAGGGGGGTTTCATTACATGGGCCTGTGAATGAGACGGAATGAGGTGTTCCTCCAGATTACAACTCCTCAACTTGGTCTTTGAGGATTAGGGGCAGCACAATAGAGTACAATGGAGTCAGCCAGGGTGGATGCTGCACAGATAAGCACTCGAAGGATTCAGCGGCAGGGGCAGATGAAAACAACATGTCTTCCTGCCCGTGTATTTCTCGAAAGCCGCTCCAAAACCGAATATTACCGTCTGAAAATGTGGACAGAGATATATTTAACTTGGCTAAGGAGATTACTTTCCTAAACGACACTAAGTGGCTCAGTCAACCGTCTGACAAACCTCACCGACTCAGATAATAGCCGTTGATTAACATCCAGGATCCGACCGACGCGGGTTCACCAGGTTCATTCACAGAAACGCGGATCATAACTTGGGCGCATGCTTGTCTTGAGGTGCGCACATGTGTGTTTACGCACACAAGCCCTTGATGCCTCGGTAACCCCTCATTACGGCTGGAAAACACAGGCAAAGTGAGGAGACAGGCCGTGCTTTGTTGAGCTGCCGAGGGAGTTAAGTGATGCTGCCGAGCGTGTGTGCTCAGTGGATTAGCCCTAACTGTCGATGGCGTTGATGAGCTTTATCATAAAGGCGTAATGTCATAACCATATCATCAACACAATGACTCCTCAGCCGCGATTAAAGGTGATTTGGTGCGCCGGGATCTTTGAAGTCTCAGACGAGGTACACAAACACTGAAACATTATCCTGATGCGAGTGAGACGGAAAAACACACAGATTCACAAGCGGTTGAAAAAAACAACACAAAAACAATAGAGAGGAAGGCATGAGGTGTGATGTGTGCGTGTCTGTTTGGTGTCATGTCGCAAAAATGTCGGGTAAATTGCGGTTGTATTAGCGGCGGCGTTATCGCAACCTGCTACAAAGTGCTCCGAGGAAACAACAGCTCCTTTGTGACCGTGTTTATGCGAGGTAGAGAGAGGGAGAGAGAGAGAGACTTTTTGGCGGGTCTTATTATCATACAGCCCCTCTCTAATCCTGGCCTTCCTCTCTCCACCTATAATATGGCTGCATATCCGTTATCCCGGCTGCAGACGGAGAGGAATCTGCAGCGGAGGAGAGGGCGATCAGAGGGCGCGTAATTGAAAACACACACTGAGCACTGACTCAGAGAGCCCCGGCTACCAAGGGAAGGTGCCGTGCGTGTGTGTGCGTGTGCGTGTGTGTGTGTGCGTGTGTGTGTGCGTGTGTGTGTGCGTGCGCGTTAATGCAACGCAGCGAGCGAGAAAGCCCTGATGAATAAAGGTTTGAATTGCACAAGAGACAAACTCACTCTGCGTGACATCTGACTAAATACTTTCATTGTTTCTCCTGCCGAAAACAAGTATCGAGTATCGCCGCTTGGAGAGACGCTGCTCTGAGACCTGCCTTGTTAACTTGTGCTCACGGCAAAAAAACACACACACACACATACACACACTGTAATAAGTCAATTCAGGTGATACTACATTTGCCAGTGAACACACTGCCACAGGGCTGAGAGGAGTCAACACTTTTACTTTCTTCTTTCGGGTGGAATCTCGCTGGTGAATGGTTTTGTTTTGAAAGAGACACTCGGGGACAATTCCTTAATTTTCTCAAAACATTACTGAAAAACCTGGACTCCTCTCAACTTGTTGCGTAAGCAGAGATTCTCAGAATAAGGTGGATGTGGAGGTTAATAGTTTTTTTGCAGTATTCCTGAACTCGTTCACTGATGCTTCAGCTGTTTATAGTTGGGGGAGAGTTTTCCTTTCACATATGAAGATCACAGCAGGATGTCTATTGAGTCAGATGCATTCACAACAACGGGGAAATGTGCGGAACACTCAGCTGAGGAGCGTTTGGCTGGAGGGCGTGGAGGCGGGAGAACACCATGTTTAAATACCGCTGCAGAAATCACAGGTTTTTATTTTAAAGCAACACCGGCATACACTCCTATTACCAAAAGATCTGAAAACTTGGGGTCTGTCCAGCTTGACATCAACGTTAAATGTTCCTGATGTTATCTCACACAGGTCCACTCAAAACTATTTATCATGAGGTTGGCAGGAAAGGTTCTGTAAACTGTCTGGAGCAACCGATTCGAACATTTGCGTTCTCACGTTTAGATCTGGATAAGTCTGGATTTCAGTGCAAACCTGAAAACAACTTTACAGCAGTTTGGCAGCAGATTGTAACTAAAAGTAAAGTCTAATTTAATCCATCGTAAGAGACGTCCTGTTGTAATCTTTGCTGCTGCGGATTGTTCAAGCTGCCAACTTTCATATTTTGGATCAAATTCAGCCCCATACAAGTGTGGATGGATGAACAATCTCAGAAAAATGTCAGAATTAAAGATTCAATCCCGTAGAGCACGACTGAAAGTAGCTCATGATTCAGCGTGCGGCGGGAAGAGAAAGTTGTAGCTGAAGCCTGTTTAGTCATCGAAAAAGGATAAAACAATGTAACCTTGTGCACCACTTGGAAGCCACTCGGAAAGACTGAGCATTCAAGAGAAAATGCGATTGATACCGGGGGAGAACTTGAGGTTTTCTTCCACCGAGCTCTGAAACACGCTCGGGGCGCTCGAGCCGCGACGATGAAAAGCCACCGGACCGGGGAGCTAATTTAAATCTAAAAATCTGTGGCTATATGGTTGAATACTGTACTCCCTGTATCACATTCCCAATGATTCCAGTGCTTGAGTGCAATTCAGCGTTTGGATTGTCTGATTGTTTGGGGCTGTCTGGGCTCGCAGTCATGTGGCAGTGCTCTTCGGGACACGGGCCAAACTCATAGCATATGTTGGAAGGGTATGACAGGAGTTCAGTGAGTATGTGTTTTTGAAGTGTACACACACAGACACCCACACACTGAGAAATGGCCTTTGTTTGAACGATATGATTTTGGCAAGCGTTTGCACATGAGGGATGGATGTGTGCGTGCATATTTGTGTGTGTGTGTGAGTGTGTGTGTGTGTTAGTGCGTGCTGCAAGCTTTACACACATGCAAGAAATATTCATCGCACAAACACTGAGGGCAATTTGTCTTGATTTTTGAGCTCGCCTCTGTTATCTGTGATTAGAGAGGTCAAAGATTTCTGATAGGTTGACGAGGCTGATATCGTCTGTCTGCATCATTCGTGTGAGTGGGGCTCTAGATGTGTGTGTGTCTGTCTCGACGCGGGTCTCCGTCCCACGTTGTTGCGGATTTTCTCCCAAACACACATCCATGTAAGGCAATTCACCCCATCCTGGACGTGTGTGACATTAATATCTCAAACATCTGTACATGTCTGTGGTCGTGAGTTGGCAAACTCTCCAAAGTTTGCCGTGGACCCTGCAACATGATCACAAACACATTTGTGCCAACCTTATCTTAAGACTGGCTTTTATCCGCCATGCTGACTGCTGCTCTGGTATTTTTTCTGGTTCTCATTCCTTCTTTCCCTCCCTCCTTCCTCCTATTTTCCCTCCATCACCGGTCTCAAGGATTTCCTCTATTATTCAGCCCCCCCAACCCCCTTTTCCCTGCTTTCCCTCTTGCCCTATCTCTCCCTTTCTTCATCTTCTTCTTCTTCTTGCACCCTGTTCTGCGTCAGGATGTGTAGGTTTTGCTGGTGAGAATGGAGGCTCCTCAGACCCTGGAGAGGTATAGGAGCCGGAGGAACATTGGTCTCCTCCTCTCCATGCGTTGGCATTGTGAGTGCGGCCTAATCGTTAGAGCGAGGCCTCAAAGAGGGAGGACAAAAGGTCACAATGGGTCACTTTGTCGTCCTAACATGAAAGGAGCTCCCACTTTCAATGAGGATTAGGCAAAAAATTCCATTGACTGCAACACTATAGGACCTGCCAGCATCTTATACATGTGAATTCACCACCCATAGGAGTGAAGAAAGTACCCTCTCTCATCTCCTCTCCTCCTTCTCTCCTCCTCTCCTCTCCTCTCCTTTCCTCCTCCTCTCCTCTCCTCTCATCTCCTCCTCCTCTCCTCTTCTCTCCTCACGCACATCCAATCACAACCACGCAGATACATGCACAAAGACAAACACACAATGCCCACGCCATTCAGCGGGGAGTTAAATGAGTTTGGTGTCTGCAGCACTAACAGTCAAACGCTGCCCCTTGACCCCTCGGCTGCCTTTCACCAAATTTGTGTGTGTGTGTGTGTGTGTGTGCGTGCGCGTTTGTGTGTGTTTGTTTGTGAGCGCGTGTGTGGGAACTAAAGTGTCTGTGTGGCCAAAGACAGATTAAGATCCCCACAGCAGAGCTCATTTAGAGGTTAATGTGTCAGTGAATGAGCTGAGTGAGGACACTGGCCTGCTCGCTCCGGCACATCGCAGCCTTGTTTGCTCCGTCGCTGAGGAGAATCAAAAATGTGTGGCTTTTTATATGTTAGATAATTACGAATGAGATGAGAGAATGACAGGATGAAAGGGTTACTGAACCGTGGCTGCGCCTTTGTGACCCCGGGGCCGTGACACACAATGTATACACAGTTCAAGTCATCTCTCCTGCAGCCGGGCGCTGCTTGAGTGGCTTGGCACCCCCGCTTCATGTCATAGGGCAACGCTTAATACAGTAGCTACATTCCTGCCCCGGCACTAAAGCTTTCTGTGCCCATAGAGCCGGTGGGTCATTATGACAGAGGCAGGGTCCTTATTATCTTCCACGTCATAATTCCCCAACGTGAACTTCAAACACGTTCCTCTGATTCGATGGGTCGATCATGCAGAACCGAGCCCTATTCAGGTCCACTCCTTGAGCTCCATTGTTAATGACATGTTTTCTCATACTTGGTGTCAAAGAAAACCTTCGAGCATCCGATGGAGTGCTGACTAATGACAAACCCTCTCATCAAAGACTCAATGGGCTGCGCGCTCATCCCTTCATGTGGTTGGATGTTCATTATCGGTAAAAGGTCACGTCAGGGTCACGTGTTTTGGTTTGAATGGGAAAATTCAAATTTTTAGGTCCCAGAAGTGAAATTATGTGTAGTGACAAAACAAATAATAACTTGAATGGCTCAACAGCCCCCTTATGAAACCACATTTAAATTCACTAGATCCTCTAGTCTATTTGGATCTACACCAAACTGCACACACTCATAAATATAAGTTCTCTTAAAATGTCAGATTTTTTTTACATCAAGGTTCATGAATTATTCTCTGAGAAATCAAGGAAAATGTGGAAAAACACATTATCTAGCATTCCTGGATCCTCCCCCTGATCTGGATCCGTTCCAAAAGTGGATTCTTCCCTGACCCAAACTGCATCTATACACAACATTTCATGGTAGTCCGTCTCTAGTTCTTCTCTTAAACCTGCTAACAGCAGGGTTACTAAATTGATTTATACTTTCACAACAATGTTTATCAGTGATTTGTATCTTAACTACAACCTCATTTTTAACATTTAGATACATAGAGAGGGGGGGGAAACCCAAAGGTCGACTGTCAGACGTGTTGTATTAAAGATGAAGGGTCGGGTCTTCTGGAGAATCTTGAAACAGCGATTGATTGTTTTCCTCTAAATCTCCATGATAATGAGAATGAAATCTGGAAATTCTTTGTTCAGTCTGTTGAACTAAAGGCTCTGGGGAGCCCGGTGCACATGTGTGTCCCTGATTAATACTGCAGGCTTTCCCAAAAAATGTGAGGCAGAGGAAAAAAGAAAACACAAACTATCAAAAGGAAAACACAGATTTCCCATCATCATCCTCTGATTCACGGGCCAATGGCGAAATTTCTGGGAGGCAAGTAGCAGTAAAGCTGGTAGTCATAACTCTGCAATGTCAGATAAAGATTCATCGGCGGCCACCGCACTCATTCAGTATCGCGGGTACGCCGTGCATAAACAACGGCAATAACAAGGATGATAATGAGCTTTAATTGTGATCGCAAAAAGTGTTGTGAATAAAAAGCAGGGATTGAGCATACCAGAGTGCAGCTTCACAGAGATTGAGGGAAATGTGTTCCTTGTGATACAGTGACGAACTGGGGTGACACCATGCCCCCTTTGTGCCCTGTGAGGCTGTGGCGGGAGCAGAGGTGGGGAACGGGCCTCTGTGAATCCATGGCACAAGGGAGGCGTATGATTATCACCACCAGCCTGTGATCATCAGGGTTGGGCTTTGATTACTGACATTCTAACTGTGTTGTCTGTGAGTGATGTATTATTACATACATGCCGTGTGTTATCAGGGGGCTTAGGGTGCTGGTGCTTACACTACAGCGCTATTGATGAATACATTCTTCTTTTTTTTTTCTAGCCTGAATTTGAATGGTGTTCATGAGGATCTTGGTGCCATCGCTCACTCAACCAGATCTCTGACATATTGGTTCTTGTATTTCCTGTTCGTCCACTGCAGGTTTTGAATGCAAAATGCAGTTTGTTACCTTGCTGCCCTTTGTGTTGCTACGTTGTAATGCTCTCTTAACACAAAAACCATACAAACAAACTGAGAAAAGATGATTGGATGGCCCACAAATAATAAGTAACTAACTAATTTGCGCAGAATTTCAGATGAAATATTAGCAAGGATTTAAAATTTAATTGAATGTCTTTTATCCAGTCATGACTGGGCGGTCAGACGTCATGTGTCACTGAAACAAGATAAGAAACTTCTCAAGAAACCTCTTTGTGATTGTTGAGCAAACAGAGATAAAGAAATAAAGGAATGGAAGACACATGTATATACAAGACACACACACAGACACACACACACACACACACACAAACACACACACACA
Source organism: Pleuronectes platessa (assembly GCF_947347685.1). Lineage (NCBI taxonomy): Eukaryota > Metazoa > Chordata > Actinopteri > Pleuronectiformes > Pleuronectidae > Pleuronectes > Pleuronectes platessa. The sequence goes on from NC_070632.1 coordinate 7,932,649, forward strand.
CACACACACACAACACACACACACACACACACACACACACACACACACACACACACACACACATCCAATCGCTAAAAGGACAAAAAGCTTTTGTTTCTGTCATGCGAGGCAGAGAGCGGCTTCACTGGAAAAAGTGCTGTGGTGTTTTCCTCTTTAAAATCCTTTGGGCTCATTAGAGAAGACTTTCACGAGCTGGACCACATGACACATCACACGTCAGACAGTTGACCCATTTACGTGGTGACTTATAGCATATCTATAAAACACATATAGTGGCCCGTCGCCGAGGACCAGTCCATACAACCGGGGGAAAATATGAACTAATCGTCTTCTGAGATTACATCCAGGGAGAGTGTGGGGAGGGAGGGGGTTGATTTAGCTGTCAGATAGATAATAACAGGAGCAACACTCACACACACATCAAGAAACACTTCAAAAACAAATGATGCACACATTCACACCCGGCCGCACAAACACACACTGTCGCTTGCGCACTGCATATCCTCTGTTTCCATAATGTTTGATATATCAATGTGTGTAGGGGTCTGCGGGTTCCTGCTAACAGTCTCCACACCACAAGCTTCCAGTCACGGCTGATGGCTTCCATGTGTTGTGTATCAGTGGTGAAAATTTACCTTTTCCATGAGGCAGGAAGGGCAACCCGACATCGTGGCATCCCCCAAAAATGTATCCTGTCGAAAGCCACCATAGAAAAATAAATCAAAAACCACTCAGTTAGATGTGGTCACACATTTTTAGTGTGCATTACCTCAGCGGGAAGCAAAATATTTCTTTGGATCATACAACTGCCTACTATACGTCATTACTCAAGGATGATGATTGGACGCGACACTACCCAGTATTTGCAAAAGCGAAATAGCCTTTAATCCAAAGGAAAAAATCTGGTGATATTCCAATTATTGTTATTCTTAACAACGATGGGTTGGTGTGTCCAATGTCCCGCGCCTTGCCGACCTAACCCTAACCCTAACCCATCAATTTCTACTGAACCTGATATTTTAAAAACAGGGCAAACATGCAATGTATACTTTTATTCATTAAAGTTAGCTGGGTGATGTCGTTTTTACTATAGACAGACCCATTTCCCACAGGGGTAACTAGTGGATTTTCTGGGGACTATTTCCAGCTGCAGATGGACTCGTGCGCACATATACAGCAGCAGGACAGCGTATATGGAACTGACTCAAAAAAAGATGACGGTGCTCATGTTTATTGTAATGAAGAAAAACGTTCTAAGAGTTTTTAGATAACAGAAAAGATAAGTTACAGACGGATAATCTGTATCAGGCTCTGAATTCACAAACCGGATTTGCTGGAAGGATCAATTGACTGTAGGTTTTAGTGTCTATTAGAGAGATAGAAAACACATATATCCTTTGATAGCTATCGTTGTGGTGCCTTTGAGTTACAACATTAGCCTTGACTTTCTCTACAGGAGCTGCTCCAGTGGCCAATGGAGAGAGACTGTGAATCCAGCCCTCTTAGTGGGTAGAGGTACGATCGGAAGTCACTCCTGGGTCTGCAGGAGTCACAGATATTGCCCATCGGTGATGATGGAAACATGACACCTGGGTGGACATGTCAATTTATCGGTCCTTGTCCATCATAATGCTATGACGTGTTAGCCTGGATGCCAGACGAACTTAGCCCCGCCCACAACAGATTTGGTCGGGCAGTTCGGTCTGGGGTCGCTCCATTGGGAAAAAATTATGGCCGGACCGGGCCAATGAGATTGTCAGGGCGGGCTTTATACGATGATTGACAGATGATCAACGGTAACGTAATCAACCACGTCATCACAGTGCCCTCGGGTTGAATTCGTTTTCAACAAACATGCCTGCCGCTGGCGAGCTGAGATGTGTAGATGCTGCCATTGAGTCTGTTTTAGAAGACATCAACAGCGCATTCATTTTGAAAGAGGAACACAGAACGTGGAGGCGACGCCAAAGCACTGCGCTAATCCCTATCGCCCCGGCGCTTGGCTGTTCACAACGGACACTGAAGCGACGCTGAACCGCCGGGCAGCGCTAATAATATCACCCGTTGATCCAGTAGATCGCTGCACGGCTTTGTGCCGGTCACACCGGAGGCTGAAGCACCACGCTGCGCCAAGGCTGCCTCGCGGTGCTTCAGCCTCCGGTGTGACCGGCACAAAGTTTTAACATGGGAGTGGATGGGAGCCAGCTGTTATTTAAGGCTTGGTGCTGCGCTGAAGCGTCCGGTGTGAACCCAGTAAATAACTCACAATGCGTTGCTTAGCATACGTCACATACTACGTTGCTCTGATTGGTTGTAGGTCTATCCAATTGAGCGAAGAGGAATTTTACTTCCTGGTCAGTTGAAACACGCCCCATCATTTTTTCCCAATGGAGCGACTCCAGACCGAACTGCCCGACCAAATCTGTTGTGGGCGGGGCTAAGTTCGTCTGGCATCCAGGCTAATGACGTGTGTCAAATTACGCAGATATGATTTATAACCAGGGAATAGTCTATGGGAACAACATGCAGTGGTGATTTTGTATGCAACACTGCAAGCATCTTTTAGATGATGTTGACTTTCAAGAGACCGAAGTAAAAGTAGCCACTTAAACAGAGTCACTGGCCTCAATGTTCTTTTGTACCCAGGGAAAAGGTAAAGTCATCTACCGGCAAGAGGAAAGGATTGAATCCCCTTTTTCTTTATCCGTGTTTAAGAAACCTGTGCTTACTTTGGTGTAAAAACATGTGAAGGGAACTGCCATAAAGAGTTTGCATGACCAAACCTTTCTCAGAAGAATAGGTATGTTCCCACAGCACAGAAGCAAGTACTATATGTTCTTATCTTTCCTTGTATCAGCAGTGAAACTCCATCCCTTCCTTCTGTCTCGTTCCCACCTATCCACTTCAGTTCAGTTGTGTTTTGAAAGGGTGGTTAAATTCACTGTTATTGTATGATTTCACAGAACCTCTCCTCCCAGCCTTTGAAGCGGGTAAGAGCTGACCGAAGCTGAGCAATCCCTGCTGTAAGCCCCAGTCTGGGCAAGACCTGAGCTGGTCCCACCACCAGAACTCTATCTCTCTCTCTCTCTCTCTCTCTCTCTCTCTCTCACACACACACACACAAACACACGCACGCACACAGATACAAACACACACACACACATTCTTCCTGCTTCTTCATGCAACTGGAACAAATTTACTGTATGTCAGCTCAACAGATTTCCAGGGCACTTTTGAGGCGCACACAAGACCGCTAGCCTGTTGTGGTTGACCTGAGGGTATTTGTCCTGGTTGAGGCTTTTGAAAATAAACAAGAGGACAGAGGGGCTTAGTCCTGTGAAGCGGTGAGATTTCAGGGGCAGAGGAAAACAACAATTACCGAAGGCGTTATGGACATTAAGTGCTGAATGAGAGCTGTCCAGAGGTAGGGCTCTCTGAGCAAATAAGCAAAGTGGGGATACTATCTGCTGTGCCACGGACATCGATGAAAGGGAGTAATAGAAAAACATAAATAAACTTAATCTGACTCGGCATTGACCTCTTCTGTCAAAGTGTTACCACTGGGCTGGAGGTGTTGGGTTTCCATCAGCTCGGCTCTCTCTCTCGCTCCATACCCAGTTCTCGCTCTATGAGTAAGGCCTAAAACTCTTGTGGTAAAACAAAGGTCCAAAATGATCTGAAGGAGGGAAAATACAATAGTGTGTGTGTTTATAAGACGGCGCAGATGCAAGGGGATGATGTATCAGAGCAACAATGTGCAACAGGGTTGCAAAACGCTGTGTTTACTCTTCATCCGCCCACTCCTCTTGGCTGTTTAGCTCCCCGACTCTTTCGAGGATTTGGCAAAGGGACTGATGGGCTTTCCAGTCTAACCTTGAATGTTCCAATGACCTTCGACTGATGAGCTCCCGAAGGCTTCGGATCTCCTGCAACTCAGAAAAGATTGAGTGCAGTTCATGTGCCTCTCCTCACTGTAACGCTCTTGTCCTCAAATTATTTACTTTTTCCCTCCCCTATGTTTATGCAGTATCAGAGCTCACTAAAACACCCCTCACCCACTCCCTCTTCATCAACATACTCCAGAACAAACATGGGATATTCTGTGTTACTGAATCGAGTTCAGATACTAAATGGTGAAATGAAAAAATTTACTTTGAAGATACAGGAAACAACTAAATCAACGATGTCTTCAGTCTTTATCAACGCCACAGTTAATGACCTCACAAAGTGTGTTTACTGTAAAAGACAACAAAGCTATTATTTACCCCTTAGTGCTCCGTGACCTTGTAAAAAATGCCTGCCACTGCAAGATGCCTGATACCAAGAGTGATTAAGATGGCTCACATCTTGACGTATTTGGCTTATTTTACAACAACCACTTACACCGTGTCATTTCGGGTTTCCGCCATGAACGTAAGCACCAAACACAAATTCTGCCCCTCAGCATCAAACTGCCTCCGCTCTGGCTCCCGTTTGGTGTCTGAGGCCATGCAAACAATGTGATTCTAGGAACTGGGGATATCAGTGCAGGCCAGTTGGCCCTGCACAGACACGCACAGTTAGCAGAGCAAGGAAGAGCCTTGGCCTTGTCACTGCTATAATGTTGTGGCTTACTGGGTCACCATGAGTTACTAATGACCCAAACAAATACATCCTCTATCCCTGTGTGGTTCATCTGCCTGGCTTTGCTGCTACTGATGCTATTCTCCTCGTTCGTGCGATCGCATGTGCCAGTGTTGATAGGGGATGTTTATGAGCAATTACCAACAATTACGACTGTTGGGTGCGCTCCATTTGCATGAGAATGTTTTTTTAATTGTGTTTGTGCTAGCACCCAAGCATGAGAAAGCTTTTGTCACCAGAAGACGGCCTGTGGCACTCAGGCGTGCTCACCAGAGGACGTTTCGATGAGTATGTGACCTTGAATACCCCAAGGTCAGCGTGTGTGTGTCCCACACATAGAAACACAAAGCTACAAATCATTATTACTTAATTTTGTTGTTATTCATTCAATATTTATTTTATGCTTTATGTAATACAATTATTAACGCGACAAGACATTTTAACGTGTCAGAATAATACATTTTGATGTTTTTCATTATTCAGGTATCACCAGTTGCTTTAATCATTGAAGGGACAGATATTTCCAGTGTTCTGTGTAGTGAAGTCCCGAAGCGTCTCTCTGCCTCTCCGCAGCAGAGCTGTCACAGCCCTCAGTGCCAACGAAGGGAGACTGCTGTAGACATAATATCACAGTGTGTGTCTTGGCCAGTTACTATGGACATACTGAATGATAATGAAAACAACATAAATTAGGTCAGGAATTTACTACAAATTCCTCCTCAAATAGAGTATTCATTTTCATTTAAGTACATTTTTCTATTCCCCCCCAAAATACTCCTGGTGCATCCATAAGAGTTTTATATGAAAACTCTGCCCTGACTCTGGAAAGACTGCACACAATGTTCAAAATGCCAAGGATAACACACTAAACTCAGACCAGGTGACCAGGGAACATTGCAAAATCATAACTGCGTCAAACCTGATTAATACCTGCAGTATAGTACAGCACCAATTCCAAATTCTACAGAACCTGAAATAACCCCTGGAACAGTAATTGGCACGACGGTCTATAGTCTGGTGTTTATTATGGTTCCACCGATGATGGTTGCATACTTGTCACTAAATGGTAATTTGATGAGTGACTGGTAACATTGGATATTTGCTGTCAAAGCATGCAGTTACATACTGGTGAGCAGGTCAGCGCCGCTGGCAACTCTTGAAACCATCATGTCAAAATACTGCAGCTAGCTAGTGTGCAGTGTGTTGGCTTGGCCTGGTCCCCCCTGATCTACCTGTCAGTATTTCTTCCACTGTTTCTTTTCTGTGCTGGAATGAAACCAGGTTTTTCTGCTCCATGGCTGCCAACCGCTGCTGCTATTTCAGAGGAGTGCAATCCAAGTGAAGCAACTCACCCTGGGCCATGCACAACCCCACATTCGCACACACACACACACACACACACACACACACACACACTCAGACCTGCTCTTAAATATATAGATAACTAGTTATACGTATACACCAACTTGGATACACACGCACGCTCACAGGAATCCACTCACCTTAGCTGGCAGGACTGTGAGTTCCCCTTCAGAGCACGCACATTGTTGCCTGGTGGAGGAGCTGAGAAGGAAGGGTAGACATGCTCTGGCCCCATCTCCAGTCGCCCTCAATATTTCATAAGGAACCTTTCTCCTGTCCCCTGGAGCCTAGCGGCATTCCCCTGCATGGAGCATCAATTCTTTATTCCTCCACAGCAAACAGCTGTCAGTCGTAAGTCAAGGAAGTTCCAAAAACCCGTTTGCACACTTTTTCTAAACTATTTACCCTGATCATTAATTTCCTCTGGACTTCGCAGGGTGCTACAGTAGACTTTGTGCTGCCTCGGGGCTTGGATGAACGGGTGAGATTTATGTCTGGCATTCTAGCAGCGAGGGTTGTGGCCACTAAACCGGCACAGTGAGCCCGATAGCTTCACGCAAACGGGCTTCACGTAAATACCGATCTAGGGGTGAAATCATTCAAAAACTTCATCTGATGCAACTCAAAAACATCCAAACCTATCAGGGAAATTACATCAAGAAACAGTTAGCACATTGACTCAACATATTTATACAGAAATGAAGGATTGGATTTGCAGAACAGTTCAAGTAGTGTTATATATTTGTCTAAACACAAACTCAAAGCCCATTGCTCAAAGGCTATAGGTCCCTAAAAGGCTGGAAAAGGATGTTGAGGCTCTGAGGACAACGCTTAGGGAAATAAAACATTTCCCCAAATCACTGAATGAATGAATGGGTAAACACACATAAAACTCATAACGTAGTGATTTATACCATTTTGAGCCTTCCGGTTCCGTAAACAATGACGTCAGCCAGCTCCTTCATGAAAAGTGAGTGTCTCAAGAACAGTGCTCTGTATTAAATCTGTGCTGATTTGGACTCAGAACCCGCCACCACAGGTCAGTGGAGCTCAGTTCTCCACAAACGTTTGGCTCGCAACCCGTCATCTAGTTTTGAGAATTGCTGCTCCTGGTGTCATAAATATGCTTTTTTCATTTTTTCTGTAGAGGTATATATTCCATTTGTGTGGTAAACAGACCGTTGAGTATTGGTTATTATTTTATTGTTGAATACTTAAATCTTGTATATTTCCTATTGTGGACGTCAGGTAAAATGAAGAAAAGGTGAGGTGTTTTAAAACATATTGGTGTGGACATAGCCTTAAAAGGAGCACAGTGACTCAGCAGTAAGTGCTCTGTACTCGGAACAGTGAGTGAGCATGTGCACTGTCTCTCTTTGGGTTAGACCTGCAATGGACTGGCTGCCTGTTTCCCTGAATCCAACTTGTCTGTTGTTGAGATGCCTGTGAATGTGAATATGAATAATCAGTTATAGGAAACAGAGAGAGGATTGACCATGTCCTACCACGAAAGTGAAGCCACTTGTCACATATTCTGTGAAAAATAAAAGTTATTTTAATGACTGACAGACTGAGAGAACATTATATTTATGATGCACTTATGACAAACATCTAATGGTTTGAAATTGCTGTATGGTTTTGGCAGAAAGCAAAAAGCTTTATGACACCCGGGTTGAAGTCAAATGTCAGCAAACATATTTCACTTGATGCAAAAAGCAACCTCGATTGGCCTCTGCCTAATTATTTTGAAGGTTTTCATAAACCTCCTTGACTATGTTTGTGTTTCTAACAGCTCCCTCTATTTTTTTGTAACTGGAGTTGAGTTTGGGATTATATGTGTCAGGTGGGGATTTAAGACCGACAGTCATAATTTTTAGTTAAAGTTGCGTTATGTAATTTATGACCACTAGAGAGCAGAAAACAGTGTCTGCATCATTCATTGTCAGATCATAGTTTTCCAAGAAAATTTGAAGTGGGTACAGCTGCACTTGGTGGAAGATACATGGTGACCTTTGACTTGAGTTCTGACTGACTTGTGTGGAGACCCAGGTATTTAAACTCTGTGGGGTCAATATGAAGGCCATTGGCCTCTTTGCTGGTTAATGCTCCTGGCTGTTGTAACAACAATGGTTAGAGTGGTTGGAGTCACGTGAGACGGCTGTCCTTGGAGTCACATGAGGCCAAAAAACAATAGTCGTCAAGCCGCCTGGGAACGGAAAAAAGTATAACCTTAATGTTGGCATAGACCTCCTCCTCAATTACCACATGATTTCTCAACTTGACGTAGTCTCCCACCTTAAGTCCTCTTGTTGTCATTAAAGGAGAGTCCTGTATCCTTCATTGGTTGACCAGAGTCTTGATCTGAGGAGGTCGACCTTTTGTTTGATGATTATTTAGTTTCACCAATATATAGATCGGTGACATTAGGGATGGACATTAATATGCAGGATAGTTGAAGGGTAGCGGAGGGATTGCATACGAGACCAAAAGACAGCAGCTTAAGCTGAGACGGGTAGGGTGTAGGGTGGATTCTCTTGGAAGTGGGCAGTTAAGTCTCATAATGGATGAATAGATAATAAATGGGCAAATGTTGGATTCAGTTTTCAAAGAAAGGTTTTTACAGAAGGCTGTTCTTCTTGGCCGAGCAAAGCTTAGGGAGTGTACATCCGGATTTTCCTTTAGCGATAGATGTGGATGTGGACAGAGGGTACAGAAATGTCCCTTCCTTAAGAGGGAAACAATGTTGGCAGGTAACTCAAACAGGTTTTGAAGGGAGACAAATCTTTGGCAGAGGGGATGAGGGAATTGTGAGCATACGCAGTCCTTAGCAAGTGGGTGCTCCAAGATGATGAGTTGGGGTCAGTGACACATCATTTGGTAGCCACAAGATTTTAATTGGCCATCTCCATACGAACATTAGTCTGAGGATGGAAAACAGAAATTAAACTAACTTCGCCCCTGGAGTCTGGCAGAAACAGTTCCCACACCTGAGAGGTGACTTGAGGACCTCTATCAGAGACAACATCAACAGGTATAAGGGTATCAACAAGTTCCCCAATCAGATAACATTAGGAAGAGCAACAAAGTTGGAAGGATTTCGAAAAACTGTTGAGAAAGGTGGAAATAAGTCTGTTACCTCAAGAAGGAGGCTAAACAGTGAGTAAGTCAATGACTATGTGAGACTAGTGGTGACTAGGACCGGAACTTGCCCAAAAAATCTGAAGTTCAACAATGGCATGACTTCCCCCAAGCACAGACACTACATGCAGATGTCAGATAGACCTTTAACTTGGTATGGTAGTGTTTGCATTGCTTCACTTATTACTGACTAAATCTTCCAAGATACAGCTGCCACAGTTGGAGGACAGAATAGTGTCACGACTGGTTAAGGAGTCCCATTAACCCTACTGGCAGAAGAGAGAATCACGTTTAACATTGACACGAATTTAGACATTTTGCAGCCTAAATGAAGCTAGGTTTGTGATCCGATCCGAATGTTGGCTCAACTCTTTCCAACCAAAATCTTGAGCCAGTTTGCTTGCTTGGAGCTCCTTGCTTGGGTATTGGTCAACCCAAATGCCATGACTCCGAATGTCCAATTGGTGAGTTGAATCCTGTTTTGCATTTTTCCTTTTCTCAAATCAGAATTTTGACAAAATCCACTTTACTAAACATTGAAGCTCCCCAGAAAGGCTCAAAAGCAGCGAATAAAAGTAGTTTTCTTGATGGAGATATCATTCAAGCCATGGAAGTCGGATGGATGTTGGTCTTGTCTTCTTTGGACAAAAAGAAAACTCGGACCCAATGGGAAAAGTGGAGCAACTGATCTGCTGACAGGAGGAGATGCTCCCAGTTTAAAATTAGAACAACAATAGGAACAACAATGGTGGCCATGAACGAAGCAAACCTTACTGAAAACCTTACGGGTTATATACCTCAGGTATAGAGGGCAAATCTGTAGGTTCAGGGCTGGCTTAAGTGATGGCACCCTCTACTGGAAACCGAACAGACTGCCCTCAGGTTGGCAGACAGAAGGAGATGCAATTGAATATTTCCTATGTAGACCCGACAATGTGTTGGTTATGTTGTTTTGGCCAAAACACAATTCGTCTTTCGGGCCAAGATGACACAAAACTGAATCTTTCCTCAATGAAGTAAAGACAATACCAGAGATACTGGAATGGTATGGATATTAACGTAAGCCAGAAATCTTGCATCTAAAGCATTATTACTTCTGCACAAGACTCAACGAAAGTAAGGAGAGGCAAAGCTGACTAGATGACAGAGTAGCTTAGAACCTTGTTACATTTAGATGAGAATGAAGACACTTTGAGAACCAGCAATACCCCCAATCCTAATGGCAAGTCAAATTTTTGGCAACACAGAGCAAGCAGCAACGAAACGAGCACTCTTTCAATAGTATATGTACGAAACCTTTCTCCTCCTACAAATGCGATCAGCTGGAATGAGATAAAGTTGACTGCATGGCTTCCTCTTCTGCAGTGGTAGAGGCAGATTGTGGGAAGGCGGAACTCTCACAAGAGTGGAAGGAGTGGGGTGAATGGTGGAAGTGTGGGATCGAATCTCGCTTGGCTTTGGTCATGCATGAGGTTCTCTATTCTGACTACAGGAGAAATCCGAGAGCCAAGATTAGCAAGTTCATCCTTCAACTTGATTTAGTCCTTTAACACCTCCAGAATATTTTCTCATTCCAAAGAGAGTCAGCAGCCGATGAAGATAGTTATTTCTCAGGCCCCTGGCCGAGATTCAAGAGTTGACCTTCATGCTCTCCACGAAATTATTGTAAGACAAACTTGATACTGCTTGACTTACATTTACTGCCTCTTCCCAAGCCAAAGGAGCAAGCCTCATAACAATCCCATAACATGATGTTGGATGGAAATGTGAGCGGCCACTGATGGAACACTAGGGAGCATTGCATGAGGGAAACTGCACTTGTTCAGCTTCCTGGCAGAAGGCCCTGGCTCTAAAGCGTGGGATTCACGGAACAGCGGAGGCACAGGTGGATAAACTGGAGCATATGGTGGCGGTGGCTGAACTCCAGAAGCTGGAGAGATGAGTACAGAGGTTCGCACCGAAACTTGATTTGAAGGTTGAGTGAGTTACTAGTCTGAGAGCATCCTGAAAAGCCGTGGGTGGTGTTTGGAACAGGCTCTGAGACATATTTAGCTCCATATTGACAATTTTTTGTGAAGATAAATGTAATTTAGAACCAAAGTGTGTACTTTATTCTAGATCCAGGGCCAGAGAGGTAACAGGGTCAGGCAGGCCCACTGGGTAGTGCAGAACGGGCAGTGTGGCAAAGAACTTGTAAAGTCGACAAATTGGAGTGATGGGATGCAATGAACCTAAGGAGGCAGTTCAAGTTCAAGCAGAAGTTTGGGCAAACATGGAAAAAACAACATTTTACAAGACTTTGGGAGTTCTGGCCGTAGTGTTGTTACAACAATGGTGAATGGACAAATATGATGGAGAACCAAGCGATGAGCCTGCTCTTTATACTTTAACTGTTATTACTTGATGAGCTTCAGGTGTGTGGGATGATTTGGAACAGGTGGAGGGGGGAACTGGTCGTGCCCAGCAGACAGACACACAAACAGAGAACAGATGAACTGGGGACAAACATGTAACGCTAGGAAGTGGGGAAACAAAGCAAAACAAAGGGAATGGGCTGGGTTAGGGTTAGGGGATATGCTAACCACATCAGAAATGAGAACGATCTTTTCACACGTCATCATGTTTTGCATTTAATGTTTGAAAACATTTACAAATTTTAAAATGTGCAGCATACTTTTAAATTGTTTTCTTTTTACACAATAGATCACACGCATCTTCAGAAAATACTTTTACTAAGTATATCAGATGGGGTCCATCTGTGTATTTGTCATTATTATGTTTTTCTGGCCTGACTCCGCAGGCTTCCTCTCCTTTGAGGCAGAAGGGGATGGGACAGAGACATGCACAGGTCCATAGAGGACCTGATCACAGAGATGAAGGAGGCAGAGACAAGCACAGATAAGGGAATAAAAGAGATGAAAAGATGAAAGGAGGTAATCCCTGCGTCACCAGCTGAATCTCACATTAGATCAGACCACAGTTTCAGAAACGCCCAGCATTATAAGAGGGCTGGGCGCCGTGAGTCTCTCCCCTCCGGTTTCTCTCTCTGTATTTTGGCACCACTCACTTTATGCATCCTTGCACTCTCGGTGACCAATGCATCTCTATGAATCTCATGCTGGCCAAGTCACAGTGTGAGAGGCACACTTGCGGCTACCGGAGTATTTGGTAACGTGGGTGACAGCACAGAGGCATACATTAAGTTGTTACCGTCTGTCAATCACCCAGCTCCCCTCTCCCCAATCCAGACACTCGATGCCGAAGAGCCCTCTCATACTCAGCATGAGCAACACGGACTAATTGTTTCAAGTCAGCATCCGTGGTTAGAATCTATCTTGAATTTGAACTTACTTTGAGTGTCCCGGACCTAAGATAAGAGGTAGTGCTCTTGTAAATACCGTTGGTCTCACGATGAGGGATGAGGTGGCTGAGGGGAAAAGAGGGGAAGCCATGGTCCAACATCAAATCACAGAAAGACGGCCCCCTTCTCTGGAGAAAACCCTCCACCCCTCAGAGCGGAAACATCAGTCTGTTTCTACTGGGACATGCTGGATTCACAGAGTGAGAGCGAGGTGAAAAAGCAAGCAGGGAGTGAGAAAAAAGTGCAGGAATGAAATGGATAAAGAAGTGTTTGGGGAGAGGGATTGATTTCATAAACTCTTTAGCCCCTACCCCATCACCCTGTGCAACCCTCCAAGGTTAGGTATGTCCATCTGTTATTTGGGCTATATAGGCCAGAAAGAAGGAAGCAGAGGAGAGAGGATGAGTTTGATACCTTCCCCGCTCGCCTATTATTCTTTGTTAACCAGTTTTTAGCACTGCTCAGCCTCTCTGGTGGTTTTCATTTAGAGAGGAATCACCTTGGTTTTGCTAGGACCGATAATCAAGACCAGACGCGTTGGAGTTTTTAATTGAAACAAGATGGACCTCCATGTTGTACACAACTGGCTTAATGTGACAACTTATCCCATCTCTACAACAGTGCTTCCCAACGGACTGGGGGGGGGGGGGAAACATCCCCTCAATGAGAGGTTTTGTTAATATCACTCTGATTTCAGGGGGGTTGTTATTGTTGAAACATCTCCAGACTGCTATTTTCTACAACAACAGCCTTTCCTTCTGCTTTATATTATTTGCATCGCGTTGGAGCCTTGTCTTCTCCTCATTGAGTAATGTTATGACCATTAGTATAGTACCGTGGCGGCATGTGTCTGGTTCTGGCTGTTTTTTTTTCGAAGCCAGAGCAGAGAGTGGAGCTTGGCAGTGGGAGAGCGAGGAACACATTGTGTGACTGTGTGTCCAGGACTAGCCAGCTCTCTGGGCAGGGGAGCTTGCTTTTAGCTGAAAGAAAACAAGAGTCTGAATGAAAACGACAAGCTCAGAGCTGAGGATGTTTTTTTAGCTACAGCCAAAGCACCAGTTCCAGTTCGTGCTGTAACCCTGCCATAAAGATAATGTTTCATTCAGCTTTCAGTCTTTGTATAACCACTACTGAGTTTTTTTTTCCTCCTCTCTCACATGTTGACAGTTCAGTTGAACCAAAAAATTGCACCGGGACAGATAATCTACCTGCTTCGTTCTCTTGCCCTGCCCCCTTCTCCTAATCCCCAGAGAGTGTTTGGATTTCTCTGAAAAACAATATTAATAATTTGGAAATGTGGCTTCTCCGTCTCCTGCTGTGTACTTTTCTCTCTCTGCTCATTTCCGTCTCAAAGCTCCCTTGATGTGGGGCTTGTTGTGCTGTTTCCTGAGAAGTGTGAGACCTCGGTGAGTTATTACCCAGGACCCTCACCATACACTCTCTGTAACCCCTGAGTCCAACACACACTCACGACCAAGAACACCTGGCTTGCATTGAATGACCATTGCATTAGGTCCACGCTGATGGTAAAATTCCCCCATGAAGCCATAAAGTACAACTTTGTACTTGTTGTTTTGTTAAGTTTCGAGATGTTACGAGAGAAAAAAGCTGAATGAAGTTGGTTTATGTAAATCCAGCGGCGCCAAATGTGTGCAATGAACGAGAAACCTGTCATCCATCATGCGTCGCTTCCCACCCAGGCAGATTTACATGGGGCAAGTCAATCATCTGTCTAGAACTCAAAACCAAAGTCACCAAAGTCACCAAAGCCATGACCACAGGCATGAGCAGCATCCTTCAGGGCTCGGAGATAAGCAGAAGTCATCATGACTCTGTATATGAACAGCAAACCCTCCGTATCACTGCATATATGACAGAAACACTAATCATAAATCAGAGGGGCAGTTCGCCTTGTCATCAAATAGCAATATTTAATCTGTTTTCCATAAACATGCTGCATGCACTTTCTCCTCCCAGCCATCGTCCCTGTATGTTTTCAGCCTGAAATCTCTTTCACCTGTACTGCTACATATCTATCTACGTACAGTATCTATCTCTGTGTGCCCTTGCTCACCTACTCTCACGCTCTGCCCCCCCTTTGCGTGCTGCAGTGCAGCTGTGTGGGAGCAGGGGCAGTGATGGAGGGAGTGTAGTGGAAGGGAGGCCCAGAAAAGAGGGTCAGGGAATTTGCTGATTATTAGCGAGACAGAGGGAAAACTAAAGGCTTCAACATGTCCCCTAGCATTTTCAGGGTTGGACGGACGAGTCGGAGGAGCCAATTTAGTGGACCGCAAGGAGAGAGTGTTTGCATTCGCTGCGTTCCCTGACTGTTATTCTAACCACCCACTCTCACTTGCATCTTCAGACCCTCCTCAGTCTCCTCTGTACTCACCATCCCATTCCCCTGCCTCAAATATTAAACCCTCGAGGGGTCAGCTGCTGCATGTGAGATGAAACAGGAGAGTTATTTTTCAAGAGAGGTTTTGTGATTTACCAACAGAACTTAACTGGAAGCAGAGCATGTGGGGAAATATTTAATAAGACCTCCGTGTCTACACATAGCATGCGAGCAGACGATCCTTCAAGGTACTGAAGTTTTCAAAAGCAGCTGAGATAGTGGAAACTCTCACTCGGTGACTGACTCAAGACATGCAACTACCGAACATGCTTGCACCACACACAGTAGCTTCTGGTCCGCCAGATGACACCAGGCACAATTCTCCATAATGCGTGTGTGTGTGTGTGTGTGTGTTTGTTTGTTTTAAAACATCTGTCTGCTGCTTCCTTCGGGGATGGGAGGATGAGAGGCCCATGACACAGTCAGAGGGGAGCAGGGCTACCACCACAACGCCCCAACATCATCGAGCGGTCGACTCCGACGTGACACCGCTGGACCGCTCGGTGCCAAAAGGTGATCAGCACCAAACAGTGATAATTCGTTTGTGCAGCCGCATTCGTCTTCAGCCTTTGTGAGATCTGGATCAAAACAGGGAGTGGCGGAGGAGGCTTGTTGATGGCCTGGCCTCCCTGTGAAGTGGATAGGCCTAAAACAAATAAATCCTAATATAATCCTAGTTGTGGTGAGGCACAGCATGAGGAGACTTTTGATCTACCCCTGAAATAAAACACTACTGTACATCTGCCTCAGCGAATGATCAAAACCGCTCGGTGTTGAACGAATGCCAAAGATATCATGATGACCACAATAACGCGTTGTAGGGCTTTTGGACTCACGTGTTATTCACAGTGCAAGAAGCAGACGGGACGGGCTGCAATTTGGACAACCTCTCGTGACATGAAACACCCGGTTAAACGTAGGGAATATGGTACTTCTGCGGCAAGAGAGACCCTAGCTAACTCTGAGCCGTTAAAACAAACAGGGAGGTCCCTGAGCACAGTGCTTTGGACAAAGGTTAAAGCAATATCCCCCAGCACTATTCATTTCAGAGAATCCATCCCACTCACTGGCTTTGATCCTCTCTCTCTCTCTCTCTCTCTCCCTCTCTCTGCCCCTCTTTCTCTCTTGCTTACCCTGAGCTGGTGAGGAGGTGCTGCGGTGTGTGTGTGTGTGTGTGTGTGTGTGTGTGTGTGTGTGTGTGTGTGTGTGTGTATGTGTGTGTGTGTTTGTGTGTCTGCGAGTGTGAGATGAGAAGCGGAGTTCATCACGAATCCTCCAGAACATCATCGCACCGTCAGCAACAGCCGGTGGTGCCTGCTGGGACCTTTCAGCGCAAAGAAGAGCCCCGAGCTGAGGAGTGCAAAACAGACGTGTGCACCCAGATTCAGTGGCGTACGTGCACGCACAGGCAAGTGCACGTGCATGTGTGTATGTGTGTGTGTGTGAGAAGTTCAGCTGCTGAAGGCCCCAGAGGAAAGCCTATCCCTCAGGCTGTTTACCTCCACCAGAGCTGTTTACTTGACCCCTGATGATTTAGATGCACAACCAAATAAAAACAGCCAGGGAAGTTCAAACAGCTGGTGACGCATAAAGGGTGCACGAGGTGGGACAGCGCCGTGTTCGATGATGGCTCACAGCTGGACCTCCCCACGTCACCTACAACTTTCGAGATGAGCTTACGTCAAGTCCCCTTTTCAAACACCCTCGAACCACTTGAGGTCTTTTATAAATCTTCGGAGCAAATAACTCTTCCACGTGTTCCGTGGAAGTCTGCGGGTGCCGGCCAAAAATGTGAATTCATCAAACGTTTCATGGGAGCAGAAGATGATTCATAAATGTGCAAAGAGGAGCAGTTCGTAAACTAGTGCAATCTTCCCTAATGTGTGTGCATATAATCGTGTCTACCACCACTGGGCTGGATTTCATCATATTTTATCATTGTAAGCATTTGGACATTTGTGCGATTTTGTTTATGTTTTGACAGGAGGAGCATTGTTGTGTAGCAACGGAACCATTTACATAATTTCTCTATGTTGCAAGCACTTACATAACCTCCCCATTCATTTGGATTGAACTGCAGCTCCCCTCAAGGCCCCCGGACCTGCGGACTACAGGATACACGCCCATGCACTCACTCAGGTCTGTGGTGGCCTCACACAGCTTCTCACATATAAACATTTCAAAAAACCCGGCGCGCAGTAAAATGCAGGGACTTAAATCTAACAATCCACAGCTTCTGATTAAAAAACATGATTTCAACGATAAATCAAACCCATTTAGAAATGACTTTGTTGTCCGATATGTGTCCACAGCTGCAGACGCACAAAGATCAGGTTATGGATTGTGTGACGTGCTGTAGACTCAGGTTTCTGAACGTAGCCCAGGAAGCATGTGCCATGGCGTAATTTAGTTGTGGGGACTTCTGCAGCGAGGGAAATATCTGAGAGGCCAGAGTTTAGATCGTATTCTCACATAGGATGAGGTCACCCCTTTTAAATTAGCAGGCTTCACTTTGCTCAAGTCACATACACGTTTGACCACACACCCACGCGGGCTCCCACACATTGGATCCAGTCGTACTGGAGCACAAATCATCACATTTAAACTTGCCTTTATCAAGATTTGTTATTGTTCTGTGGTATGAATTGATTTATAGTCCAAGTAAGATTTGGGTAAATGCTGTAGTACGACCTTAACACTAGGTGGGTGCTTCATAATCAGGAAGTAAGTCTGTGTACAGGAAATTCAGAGATTTAAACACGTAAGAAAATAATTGCTGTTGTTGATCTGACTGGTTTATGTTCAGGATTTCTTAACAATGAAAATGTCAAAAAACTAGAGCTTACTAATGTTGGTGATACTCTATGTCTATACCTACTGTGGCCCACAGTTTGCTGCACCATGATTCCACAAAGGCATCTACCCTGGGTGCCAGGATTTGCGGAAGAGCTCTCCTCATGTACATTTTATAACAATAATAAAATGTAGAAGAGGTGGCTGGAATTGTTGTGCAACGTTTAGTAAGAGCTGAGGATTACAACCAGCTCCCAGCTCTGCAGTTACCATTTTACAGCAGTTGATTTAGCTAACTTTCTTTGGAGGCAACTAGGTTTAACAGATAACCTGCAGCCAAATCCTCCTGCTCAACCTCCTGAGTGGAAGATACCATGTGTGCATATGATTTTACGTTTGTGCAGAAGGGCCAACACCAACTGAGGGACACCTCACCTTACCAGGAGGGTGTCAAATTCCCATCGGCACCCACCACCCACCAATTGTTTGTTTTGCTTTGGCATGCGACGGTACAATTACCGAACCCTCCGGCCACATTAGCGAGTTGTCGGGTTGGGAGTTCATGTTGTCCTTTCCCACCTCACCTGTTTGGTTTGGTTCCCATGAACTCAGGTCCGCTAACCTAGTTAGTACGGTTCATTTGAGTTGGTGTGAAAACTGCTAATCGAACCCTGGTGTGGACCTTCAACCAAATCAGGAGCCACTTTAGAAAGGGTTTAGACGCGGCTTCTGTGCCAGAATGCTGCTTTTCTCCGATCATTCTGTACTATGGCATTAGGGTTAGACTTCACTGTGGTGTGACAAACTCAGGACACATACCTATTACTGCTTTACAGGGACTTTTTTATATACCTAAAGTAACCGTGTTCACACTGGTTGTCAAAAACAGAAAAACTGGCAGGCAGAAGATTGAATGTGACAGCAGGTATGACACCGAATCTCTTTCAGGTGATAATCAGGTAGTCGAGTGGCTGTGGAAAACAGAGACGGAGCGAGTACAGTACAATTGGATGCAGATAAAAAAAAAAATCCAGATGAAATGTATGTTAATTGGTTCTAATCTTTCATAATGCTGTTGCTACATCCTGTCTGCTTTCTCCCTTTTTAAGTTCCTTCCATCTAAACTGCCTATCATGTTGAGGGTGGTGGTGGTGGTGGGGGGGGGGGACTGGAGCCAATCCCAGCTGACATTGCGCGGGAGGCGGGGTCCAGTCCCGGGCAGGTCACCAGGGTAACGCAGGGCCAGTATACAGAGGGAAACAGCCATTCACATTCACACCTATGGTAAATTTAGAGAAAGTGTTTTATGTGCCAAATTGAATTGGAGTGTCAAACACGCCCACTGAGTCAGCCACCGCTCACACTTCTTCTAAATTCCCTTTTATGATCGACCCTGGGTTTTCTTCCACTGAATCACAAAACAACTTGGCTAAAGGCTCTGAGAAGACCTGAGCTACTGAGATAAGGATTCTTTACGTACTTCTGTTCAGTCACTTTGCAATGATAAAACAGTTCTTACACTAGAAATAGAACAGCTATGTGGATCACAAAATAAAAGCACGTCTTCCATTTTGAAGAAGCATACAATTGGCAATCTCTTGTTCAACCTGCTCCAAATACACAAGGAAAAGCACAAAGAAATCTAACTTCACTTGTCACACATTTTGCGATCACCATGCCGTATCTCCACAGCCCCTTCATGTGGCCGTATATATCTGACGGGGTGCTCGCAATCAGCTCCAGCAGCACTTCACACGTGGCCTCTGCAACACCCTGACACAGACATATAAACCCGGCCTTACACTTATCCGGCGTTTCTCTCCCAGTAATGGGCGCAGGCTGTGGTGAGCCGCTGGAAATAGAAGAAGGAAAGAAGAGAAACGAGGAGAGGACGACAAACACGTAGCTACAGACGCATTTACCAGCCCAAGGTAGCGTTTCTTTACTCTGATAGTCGCCCACCATCACACAAAGCCCCATCAAAAATGATCAGCCAACCGTATCAGGTGGCTAAATTTGGACATGCGTGCAGTGGCCACTGCCACAGTGAGAACCATCTTCACAGAGACGTCAGGTAGAAGAGACAGGCAGCGCACATCATGAATATGAATCCTCACAATCCCGCTGCGGACCTCACGAAAAAACACTCACATGGCGAGTGATGAAAACGATGTGAAAATTGATATACAGGCAACGCTTGGTGACAGGAATATGAGGAGGGGGGGGGGAGAGACACTAAAAAGGGGTTTGAGCCCAACGTGCGCAGAGCTCTGTTCCATGACGGAGGCGGTGACCTTCCAGCTGAGTCCTGTGTAAGAAGCTGTCTGACATCACTCACCGAAGCTTTTCCATCTCACACTTTGAGCCGGGGTTTTATTTGGAGAATGTGATGGTCTCGCACTCTATTTTACTTCCACACACTCACTCTTTTAGACCTTAATGTGCAATCACTCAGACGCGTGGACACTCGTGCGCACACACCCTGACCCACACACACACACACACACACACACACACAGTGAGTGTCCTCAGACGCGGCGAGTGAGTGATATTCCTGGTGTGGTTGAAGGGCGGAGTGGGAAACAGTGGACCAAACCTGGTTTAAAGTTAGAATCATGTTGCCATATGAAGATGACCTCATTTCTAAATTGAGGGAAACCCTGATGGATACTCTGGAACACAATACAGTGGCGGGACACCCCAGCATCTCCGTCATCCACGATAATAATCTCATTACACACGAGTGATATGACTCTAGGAAGACTTGGCAATGAGATACTCCGCATGACGTCAGCTCATGACTCCATGTCTCCCTGTTGGTGCCAGTGAGTCCGCTAATCCCCCCCCCCCCCCCCGACACTGACGGATTTGAGCGGATGGGTTTCACAGCCGGGCTCCTATCAGAACCCATATCTCACCGTGCGCTAGAATGCAGTTGTCTCATGGTTGTTTTTTAGCAGAAAACTATACGATGAAGGAAGAAACAGCTCCGGAGTGGCTGTCATGGAATAAACCAAGTGTAATCAAGCAGATTACTTGGCTCTATATGTTCTCGGCCTTGCCAGCGGTGCGGCTTTGGTGCTGGTAAATATTTGCTGTGAGTTGAGTAGCATGGCATCATCACATCACAAGGACATTTTTGTGTTTCCCAAACATTAGGCCGGTGACGTCAGGAGGCCCTAATGATGTTTAACAAGCCCACCCAGTCCAGCTTCACCCCATAAACAACCCTGATATACCCTTAGTCCCCCCCCCCCAACCCGTCTAACTACTTCAGAGAGCAATAGAATCAAACACCCACCTGGCCGTCCATGTTGTTCTAAGGTAACGAAAACAGACACCCGGCTCGGCGCAACCTTTCGTAACCTCCTGTTGACGGCCACACCTTCCCCAGGTTGCAGGCGGAGGGGCTGTTCAGTGTTGGGCTGCCAAAGGACATGGCTCAGATGTTTCGACGTGGGGAAACCCTGCTTGATAATTACCAAAGAAGGAAAACAACCCCTTAGGATCACCGCTCCAGATGTGTGAGAGAGAGAGAGTGGACCCTTCGAGAAGGAGCCGCGCGGAGGAGAATAGGCAGGAGGGGAGGGAGAATGGAAAAGGGACAGTAAAAAGTCATACTTTGTGACTGATTAGCAACCGTTTCCAATTAGACCGGCAGAGGACAGGAAAACCGTGAGGGAGGGAGCGACGGGGTCGGCGGGGATTCATTTCCATCCGGCCGACCTCACGAGCGCACGCACGCCAACAAACAAGAGCTCGCATGGAGTCGAGTTTTCCAGCAGAAGCCCAATTTGTGTTTGGGCTCACTTACACTATTATGCGGGTCCGGTATGATCTCAGCTCAGACTGAGGCTAAATGTGTGCGTCTGTCTGTTTGCAGGTGGGATGTTGTGTTTGTGTGCATCTGACTGAACGTGCTTGCATTGACGTGCGTGTGTGCATGCATGCTTGCAAAAATGTGCAACAGCCGCAGATGCATGTGTGCCGCGCATTTATACTGTACGTGGGCGCGCGTGTGTGTTTGTGTCTGAGTGCGTGGGGCTGCCAGTGTGTCTGACAGGAGAGCAGAGGTCATGCTAAGGTTGGGATGAAGTCAGAATGTAATTATGCTTCAATGAACCAAAGGGGAAGTAATAAAGACCAGCTGCGTGTTGTGTGACTCTTAAAGTTCCACTTAAAGCAGGCTGCACATTCACTCTGCTCTCCCGCACTGTGCCCGAGAAGGGAAACACACGGTAGGTTGATGCCGCTGCCTCAACAAAAAAGGGGGGATGCAAGGAGAAAAAATACACACATGCACGTGCACACAAACACACTCAGACGTTATTAAAAAGCACAGCGTCAGCGGCAAATAAAGAGATAATAAAAATGGGCAAAATATTTCCTCTCACATTCTAATGGGGCAGGGTTGCCAAGGTGACCTGGCGTGCAGCCAGGGACAGAGATGGTCACTGAGTGCATTATGGGAGGAAAAGGGGGGGTAAGAAGGGAGGGCAACGCACCAGGTGGTTTCACTCGGGTGATCCAATCTCGACTGCTCGTGTCAAAAAAAAAAGAGGGAAAGAAAAGAAAAAACATCAACGGGCCTGTCAAAAACAAGAGGGAAAAAAGGGAGAACTTTATCTTCCCCTGAATGAGCCTCCCTCGTTTCTCTTCACCTCCTGTGCCTTTTCCCTCTCTTTTTCTCTTCTCTTTCTACCCTAAATCTTTCTCTTTCCCTTCTTCTTCTTTTTCTCCCCCCCCTTCTCTCTCATCATCCTCTCCCCATCTGTCTTACTCAGACATGTTTTCCAAGGGCCTGCCATCCGTCGATACCGTATCCACCAACAGTAGCCCGCTGGTGCCTAGAGGAGAGCCCCTGAGGGAAAGGGAAAAGCCGGGCGGGGGGGGGGGGCGGGGGGGCCTCCAGGGAAGGCCTGCTGGGTACAGGGTGATACGGGAGAGTTGGAGGGGAGGTCATAAGCCAAACTACCTGATAACCACAGCGGCTTTATCTGCAGAGCCGCGGTGAGTCGCCCCCATGCAGCGCAACAACAGACAGCGGGGAAATGGGTCAGGAGTGGTTGAATCTCAAACATACGTGCGGTAATAACAACAATCATAAATCATGTTTATTTGGCAATTTTCTTTTTTTACAACAGAGACGGAGAGAAAAACCCGGCAGGAATGGTAAAGTCAGAAGTCACCTGTTTTTATCTGCTTTCAAACATCTGCTGTACATCACTCGACTTTGCATTAAAAAAAAAAACAGCTCCGTCTGACCGCGAGATAAAAGATCAAATAAAAAGTGAGTTGCTGCACACTTTGATTCAATGGTTACTCATTATTTGTTTTGTTGTTTCACATTTTATTGTCATGATATAATTCTATAAACGACGGATGAACAATAACTCCTGATGTCTGCCATTACCTTTCGGCTTTCATGAAAGTAACATGGAGAAACAATGGCCTGAAACTATATGTGCGGGTGCATACACGTGTTTACATTGTGGTGTAAAATCTGCTCGTAACGCCTGGATTACAGGGAGTCATATGAAAGAAGGCGAGAGGTACGGCTTGGCTCGGAAAGCTCAGCTTGCTGGAAAGGGAAAAAAAAAAACTGTCTGGATTCCATGAAGCTTCCCCGGGAAAAAGCAGGTCTTTATCAGGGAAAGTACAAGTCACCAGGTCCCCATGTGGCGACTGGAGGCTGCTGTCAGGAGGCAGCGTCGTGAACAGATACTCAGCAGTCACCAGTCATCCCCCGAAACATGTGGTTCCTGTAAAAACAACCCGCAGCCCCCCCCCCCCCCTCCACCTCCGCGATGAACCCCTTCCTACAGTCACACTGCCCAGAGAGGGATGTGTTTTTTCCTAAGTGTGTCCCCCTTGGGTATGGTGCATGCGAGGCTGTGCGTTTGAGTGTGTGCAGGCGTGGGACGGGGACCCGGCGTTATTTCGGTGTCAAAGTCGTCACCACAACAGCGCGAGGGGGGGGGGGGGTCATTTGGACGAGACCTACACTCGGCGAGCGGTGGCAGTTTCTCGGACGGGGGTTTTGTGCCAGCCTTGTCCGACTCAGCTATTAAATGGAATAGTCCAAACATTTACATTATGGTTTTGATATGTTTTTTTTCAGGCATTTTCCCCTTTTGTTGTAGATCCTTTGCAGAAAAACAGGGATGACTGGAAATGAGGGGGATTGCATGCAGCGAATGCCCTACATGGGACTCGTAGCACACAGACCCACCAGGAAGATCAGTCACTAAACATTTTCCTCTTTGTTTTTGAGCTAATAAAACAGGGATCGCACAGTGATTGTTACAGAGAAATATAATTTTAGCCTTTCGGTCGAAACATTAAAATCAACTAACCACGTCATCCTACGTCTGTTTGTGTCTCTTATGAATTATCATCGCACGACTATTAACTTGCTGTTTTCCGGGAAAAACAAAAACACAAATCTCCTCAATAAAAGAGAAGCATATGACATCTTAAAACAATATTGTGTCTGAAAATGTAAGGTGACACAAAACAACACATAAATATAACGTGATAAAACCTTTGGCATATGGTCGAGGTCACATGTGAGTGTCCTCCTCACCAGAACAACAGCGTCACTTGTTTCAACAAGTGACAAGTGCAACTTCCTTTCATTTAAACAGACTAAATATTTTTCTCCCTTCATCCAGATGGTTCGAAGAGCCCTCGAGGATTCTGGAAAGTCCTTCACAACAGCTGTACGTTTTCTTCAACAACCTTCAGAAGTTTTCAAGGATAGCCCTGCTATTTATTTTTCAGAAATCCTTAGCTGTGTAATTTACAGTGCTTATACAAATCAAAGGGGTTTAGCAGGCCACCAAATATACCAAATAACCATGGGACAATTTTACTACGATTCAAAAACATTATCTGGAGCTACAAATATGTGCAATATACAGTAATTTTGTTATTTAACATGTAGCATATTTGATTTGTAATTAATATAAATGTATATATATATATATAACATACTTAGTTTTAAGCTCAGATGCAGCAATTCAATCAATTCAGCAAGGTGGAAGCACTTGATACCCCTTTATTCTCCAAGTCAAGAAAGAGAACATTTGCATTTCACATTATCCAATTCAAAATTCATTAACATCATTTAAATGCTGGAAGATCCGATCATTAAAGAAGTCGATATTTCATGCAGCAGAGACGATTCAGACAAATGGAATTCGCCGGAGTTATCAAAGTTTATTTCTGAGTGTTACTAACGTTAACTAGTAAATATGAAAAGGCAGCAAAACATCCGTTCGTAGTTTCTTTATCTGCAACGCGTTTGCCAAGAGACATTGCAAAGCCCATTGTGCTTGTGCTTGTGCTGCATCCACAATAGTCTGGACTATTAGATGAGCTTGACCTATTTGCACTGCAACTTTTCCTCTGAATGAACTTTGTTTGAATGCAGCTTCATTTGCTCTGCATTGGTAAATAAAATCATTCAACTCACAAGCTGCTTGTACTGTGTTGTTTAGAGCCGCAATAATTACAACCTACAACATAAGTGGAATCATCTCCTTCTGCTGAGTGTGGTCAGTGAGTAATACAGGTGAATTTGTCACCGTAGTAGGAACATAACCTGAGTATAACCTTCACAACAAGTATTTAATCTCAGGTGCACCTTACTCAAACAGCTCTACACGTCTGGCCTGAATGGTTTTTGAAGGTCATCCCAAACATTGTGGATTCAGGGAGGAGAACTTGCCAAGGCCGGGGAAAGGTGACCAGGTTGCTGCAAGGAAATGGAAGCTGAGCGCTAAATAGTAGCAACATGAAATCAGCCACTATTATGTCCATGATTTTCCATTTAACCCATGACTCTGCTCTGAACGGGGAACAGTGGCGTGCCAGAAAGTCACAAAAATACACTTCACACTTAGTCTTGGCAGCGATGTTTCATTTCGCAGCTTTCACTTCCCTAAGTACGTGACAATCCAGAGCCATGAACTAGTAAACACATCCTTCTGGAAAACTCAGCATCGCTCCTCACAATAGAGTTATATCGGAGTGGGGGGGGAAACAGTCCTGGAAAGCCAAACAACGGACTGGAGCAAAAAAACACATACCTCCTGAAAAACACATCAGGCTAAAAAAAAAGAAGCACTGGACAAAGACACATCCTGTCTCAAATTTAAAAACTCAATGACCCAGCGGCTGATAAAAAGCACATCCCGAAAAACAGGCAGGTTGGTGTCAGGATTGGCA